>NW_011494948.1:12237034-12243241 GCF_000754665.1 Bison bison bison
TATTTCCCATGAAGTGATGGGACCGGATGCCATGATCTTCATTTTCTGAATGTTGAGCTTTATGCCAACCTTTTCACTCTCCACTTTCACCTTCATCAAGAGGCTTTTGAGTTCCTCTTCACTTTCTGCCATAAGGGTGGTGTGATCTGCATATCTGAGGTTATTGATATTTCCTTGGGAGAGGATAGGGTTGTTTTTTTTTTTCTGTTCTATAAATAAGTTTATTTGTATCATTTCTTTCTAGAAATCCACATATAAGGGGTGTCATACATATTTCTCCTTCTCTGTCTGACTTACTTCACTCAGGAAGACAATCTCTTGGTCCATCCAGGTTGCTGCATATGGATTATCTTATTCCTTTTCATGGCTGAGTAATATTCCCTTATATATGTACCACATCTTCTTCATTTGTCAGTGAACATTTAGGTTGCTTCCATTCTTGGCTATTGTAAATAAAGCTGCGGTGTACACTGGGGTGCATGTATCCTTTTGGACCATGTTTTTCTCCAGATATATACCCAGAAGTGGGATTGCAGGGTCTTATGGGAGGTCTATTTTTAGTTTTTTAAGGAACCTCCATATTGTTCTCCATAGTGGCTGCACCAATTTACATTTCCACCAATTCTGTAGGAGGGTTCCCTTCTGGGAGAGGACAGTTTTGTAAAAGTAGCTAGAATGGGGCTTAAAACACAGTAAAGCTCAGTGTATTTTTTATTTTCTCTCTACTTGAACCTGAGAAGATAGAATTCAATTAATTCTTCCTAGTTTTATCATTGTTTGAATTGCATAAAAGGTTGGAACATTTTCAATTCTTGCTTGAGACTTCATTCTGCTATCTCTATTTCCAGGCAATTGATATTTAATATTTTGAATAAAACAAAATCATCACCTTATTTACAAAACAAGCTTCTTACATATTTTTTCAGTACTGAAATATATTTTTGCTCTGTTAAAACTTCCTTTGCAAAGATAACTAGCAAGACCATTTAAAATAGTTATCACAGTGTCTCGTTTTCTACATATGTCATAAAACTTAACTGGGCAGATTTAACCAAGGGAAAAGAAAATCTTGGGAAACACTTTCAAGTTCTGAGTATTATACAAAGATTCACGTGGACTAAGATATAAAGTTAAGAATTAACTTGTAGTATATAAGACAAGAAGGAAATGGATTGATTTTAGGCTGAAACATTTTGTCTTACTGAGTTTGAGTTAGAGCAACTTAGTGAAAAGAGTTTTTTTCTCTGATTGAAAACTTTGTATAAATGGCATAATTTTATAAGGGATTCTACAATCTCTAAATATCACATGGGATGCAAGTTTAGAAATCATATAATTCCTTCATTTTATAAATGAGCAAAATGAGACTCAGGAAGGTTCTGATGTATTTGAAGGTTTAAGGAGAAACCAAAATTTTTGTTAGAATGAATTGCAGACACCAACTTCATTTCATGCAAAGGGAAGTATGGCTAGGGAATGTGAAATGCCCTGTCAGTGATAAATCCGAGCCTAGGCCTAGGACTGTTTCCAGTTTTCCTCTAACATGGGTCAACACACATGTTGAATGGGCAAGAATAATACATGACTTCTTTTGTTAGCCTGAGATTCTTCTAACTGTGAAGGAGAACTCAAAATCAACTGAAATTTGAATCAACAGTTTTCTCTTTGGATATTTCATGGAGATTCTGAGTTCCTGAGTGTAGAAGGGTTTTCAGGGAAATCTTTTAAGGAATATTGAAAAGCCAGGCCCATTTTCTTAAGGGTTTCTATCTCAGGTCAATTGATCATTGGAAGACACACATTGCTTTAACTGCTAAGTTGCAGTGAGTGTTGCCCAGAAGAACTCATCTGTTGGTCCTCTCTGGCTTTCCATGTAAAAGCTGACCCATTCACATTCATTCAGCTCTATTATCCATAAGGTGCAAGACCAGGAATAGACCCAGAAGAGCTATCCCCCTCCCAAATAGTTCTGAGTTCACATGCTAGTAAAAAACAGCAAACATAAGACAAAAACTCAATGTGAACAAATATCAGAGTAAGAATGATCCATAATTCACTCAGTTCAGTTCAGTTCAGTTGCTCAGTCGTGTCTGACTCTTTGCAACCCCATGGATCACAAATTCACTATCCATGTGTAAATAAATGTTCTTAAGTCTTTTCTGTTTTCTGTCCTATGCACGATTCAAAGAAAAGATACCTCTTTAAGATGTTGTTGAATTTACAGAGGCTAGATGAAGACATCCATTTAAAATTCTGCTCTTTTTCTCTAGTGAGGTCAGAGATTTCTGGTAAGCCCTCCCCATTGCCCAGGCTAGCAAACCGTAACAGGGAGTGTGGCATCATATCACAGTAACTTATTTCAAACTCCAGGTGTGTATGCAGTACCAGTGTTGAGCCTGAAGAAAATTTATTACAGATGTCTGGAATTGAAGACTGTTGACTAGGTGCAAACATTACCTCATCCTCCACTTGACACTAGCACAGTTGGGGGGAGATTATAAAGGTAAATACAAATGTGCTAAAATGTAAATGTGGGCTATTTCTTTAGCAAATTGGGTTTTCTTGTTATAGCCATCTCAGTGTTTTATGAGTCAGATAATAGAAATCCTAAAATTAGGGACAGATTTACAGCTTGTTAGGGAACAGTTTCCATTAATCCCTTGAATACTTGATGCTCGTGTTCTCTTTCACAGAATTCATGAGAATAGCTAAATGTCATGGCTCTTTTAGTTTTCAGGGTCTGTAAATTTTGATGACAGGCAAGATTGACTTGCATTGAGAGATCTAAAACAATGGCAGTACTGGGTACACCAGAGCAGTGAACACAAACTGGTATTTCTTTCATTGTGTTCACATCATGTTTTCCCATCCTGAAGGTGGGAACCCACACGGTAAGCACCAGATTGGAATTATTTTTGGAAGGCTAAGGAAACAGGGAATTGAGAAAAATTTGATGACTGTCATAACAGAAAAATGGCTCAAGTTAAGTAAATGTCCCAGCACTCTGACCTCAGTGTCATATTACATAGGTTGGAAAATGACATGCAGATCTGATCTGCACAGCTAAAGCAAAGATGATTTTTAAAAGAAATACTTATGGATGAGGGAGCTTCTTGGAATAATTGGATCATTTTGGACTTGTAGAGTTAATGTGTTTGGTGTAGGTTACTAAGCAGCCTTTTTGAAGGGCTGGGCAGGGAGAGTCTATTTTGGCCAGTGAAACCACCTGAAATGTGCCTGTAGAAGCATCTGGTAATAAAAGAATTGATTAACTATCAAATCCTTATAGAAGTCAGCCAGCAACATGCTCATGATGGTCCCCAGTGCCAAGCTTTTGCTTTGGGACTATTGAAACCTTCTCTTGTCTCTCTTCCAAGATCAGTGGAATCAAGTTCTGTAAATGTGTTCTTGACTACTGGAGTCAAGTGCAGCTCAAATCATCAGGAGCTTCTCCTATATTATGGTTAGTCTCTCTGTTATATTCTAGGATGTGCATGCTTGTTTTTGTTGAGACCCCAGCCCAGAATCCCACGTGTATTTTTGTATCTTATTGTCAGTTAGACTGGTTAGAATGAGTAAGTTTTGGTCTACTAGAATAGTAGTTTCAGAAATACACTCCGAATTCAGTTCTGCGATGTTTGCATTTGCGTTGCCTGGTGTTGATCGCTGGTTCCACTGTTCTGACATTTATGGCTGTGTTTCATCTTGGAAACCATGTGCAGTTGTAACTGGGAGTTGGCAGGTGCAAGAAAAGAGTAAGTGAAACTTTATTGGCATTGTTTTATTCCTCAAGATTCCTTTCAGAAGGTGAAATAAGAAATATTGACGAAATTGGGAGGACTGGCCTGTTGAAGCCTGTTAAAGGTGTGACCTGATTGTGAGTTCATATGTTACTTGCTGTTGCCATTGCTGTGGTGACAGATTTAACCTTAAATTTCAAATATTTACTTCAGTAATTATGCTTTCCCACCATGAGCAGTAACCAGAATAAGAGATTAGATGGCCCCAGAGTGAATAGACTGTAGGTTTCCCTAGGGATTATTACACTGATGTGAAAAATCATAACAGTGTTCACACCAACCCATGTGTTATGAGTTATGTAATTCTATTTGTAAAATCCCTTATCTGTCTTTAAAAAATCAATTTATTTGAGGAGATGGCCAAGAGTACCATCATTTTAGAGTAAAATCTCTGACTTCACCTGCCAAGAAGAGCCAATTTGATATTAAGGTCTGTTAATGATTTAACTTTTCTTTGGTTGACGTCAGCTTGAGTGTGAGACTGCTTTCGGTTATCTGCGAGACCTTTGCCTTTTTTCCAGAGGAAGAGAATATGCAAAGAAAATATGTGTTAGAATAATGGTTTTAGTTTTAATTATAAATTGTGATTTTTATACTTTGTGTATATTGTAAAAAAAGTTTTATCTTGGTCAATTTCAGTGTTTCTCAAATTTTTAAAAATCATTTTCCCCCAAAGACCATATTTTTTGATAATTTTTTCTTCCAAATTGTTCTCCACATGAAATTAAATATTAAGAATAACAAGATTTTACTGGACTGGGTTATTCATATACTTCCAAGACCCAATTTTCCCACTTTTGGGAGTGTATGGCCCTCATTGAAAATGCATGGTTTATTTTAAATAAATTTATATATAGTAAACCAGTTCTTAAAAATTTCTTGAATATTATGAAACAATAAAAATCAGAACACAAAGCAAAGAGAATATAATATACACTCATAATCACATCTACTGAGACACAATTAATTATTATACTTTGATGTACATACTTGCAAACCCTTGTCCTGATATGTTATGTTTAGTACTTTAGACAGACAAAAATATATATTATGCCGTATGTCATGTTTTGTAACTTGCTTTATTCATTTAATAATATTTTATGAACATTTTTTTCAAGACAAAAATTGACTTGAACAACCTCATTTTTACTTGACTGAATGTATCTTTTTAGGGTTAAATTTCTTTACCTTTATTATTTGATCTTGTTGTTTTAGAAACATAGCATTGATTCAAAATCATTTAGAGAGCCAGAAATAAACCCACATACCTATGGTCAATTAATCTTCAACAAAGCAACCAAGAATATACAATGAAGACAGTCTCTTCAGCAGGTGGTGTTGGGAAAACTGGACAGCTACATGTAAATCAGTGAAGTCAGAGCACACACTCACCCTCACACCATGCAGAAAAGTAAACTCAAAATGGCTTAAAGACTTCAACATGAGACCATAAAACTCCTGGAAGAGAATATAGGCAAAATATTCTCTGACGTAAATCGTAGCAACATTGTCTTAGATCACTCTCCCAAGGCAGAAGAAATAAAAGCAAAAATAAACAAATGGGACCTAATCAAACTTACAAGCTTTTGCACAGCAAAGGAAACCATAAACAAAATGAAAAGACCACTTACCAACTGGGAGAAAATATTTGCAAATGAGCCAACCAACAAGGGCCTAATTTCCAAAATATACAAACAGCCTATACAACTCAATAACAACAACAACAACAACCAAAACAACTCAATAAGAAATGGACAGAAGACTTAAATAGACATTTCTACAAAGAAGACACCAGATTAGATCAGATCAGTCGCTCGGTTGTGTCCGACTCTTTGTGACCCCATGAATCGCAGCAGCCAGGTCTCCCTGTCTATCACCTACTCCCGGAGTTTACTGAGACTCACATCCATCGAGTCAGTGATGCCATCCAGCCATCTCATCCTCTGTCATCCCCTTCTCCTCCTGTCCCCAATCCCTCCCAGCATCAGAGTCTTTTCCAATGAGTCAGCTCTTCGCATGAGGTGGCCAAAGTACTGGAGTTTCAGCTTTAGCATCATTCCTTCCAAAGAACACCCAGGGCTGATCTCCTTCAGAATGGACTGGTTGGATCTCCTTGCAGTCCAAGGGACTCTCAAGAGTCTTCTCCAACACCACAGTTCAAAAGCATCAATTCTTCGGCGCTCAGCCTTCTTCACAGTCCAACTCTCACATCCATACATGACCACAGGAAAAACCATAGCCCTGACTAGTGGACCTTTGTTGGCAAAGTAATGTCTCTGCTTTTCAATATGCTATCTAGGTTGGTCATAACTTTCCTTCCAAGGAGTAAGCGTCTTTTAATTGCATGGCTGCAGTCACCATCTGCAGTGATTTTGGAGCCCAGAAAAATAAAGTCTGACACTGTTTC
>NW_011494948.1:12243341-12252837 GCF_000754665.1 Bison bison bison
GGATCTCCTTGCAGTCCAAGGGACTCTCAAGAGTCTTCTCCAACACCACAGTTCAAAAGCATCAATTCTTCGGCGCTCAGCCTTCTTCACAGTCCAACTCTCACATCCATACATGACCACAGGAAAAACCATAGCCTTGACTAGATGAAACCTTTGTTGGCAAAGTAATGTCTCTGCTTTTCAATATGCTATCTAGGTTGGTCATAACTTTCCTTCCAAGGAGTAAGCGTCTTTTAATTGCATGGCTGCAGTCACCATCTGCAGTGATTTTGGAGCCCAGAAAAATAAAGTCTGACACTGTTTCCACTGTTTCCCCATCTATTTCCCATGAAGTGATGGGACCGGGTGCCATGATCTTCGTTTTCTGAATGTTGAGCTTTAAGCCAACTTTTTCACTCTCCACTTTCACCTTCATCAAGAGGCTTTTGAGTTCCTCTTCACTTTCTGCCATAAGGGTGGTGTCATCTGCATATCTGAGGTTATTGATATTTCTCCCGACAATCTTGATTCCAGCTTGAGTTTCTTCCAGTCCAGTGTTTCTCATAATGTACTCTGCATATAAGTTAAATAAACAGGGTGACAATATACAGCCTTGACATACTCCTTTTCCTATTTGGACCCAGTGTGTTGTTCCATGTCCAGTTCTAACTGTTGCTTCCTGACCTGCATACAAATTTCTCAAGAGGCAGATCAGGTGGTCTGGTATTCCCATCTTTCAGAATTTTCCACAGTTTATTGTACAAATGGCCAATAGGCATGTAAAAAGATGCGCAACTTTATTATTAGAGAAATGCAAATCAAAACTACAATGAGGTATCAACTCACATGAGTCAGAATGGCCATCATTAAAACATCTACAAATAAATTCTGGAGAGTCCGTGGAGGAAAGGAAGTCCTCCTACAATGTTGATGGGAATGTAAACTGGTGCAGCCACTATGGAAACAGTATGGAGTTTCCCTCAAAAACTAAAAATGGAGTTGCCGTATTATCCAGCAATCCCACTGCTGGGCATATATCTGGAAAAAACTCTAATTTGAAAAGATGCATCCCAGTGTTCATAGTGGCACTACTTACAATAGCTGAAACACAGAAGCAACCTGAATGTTCATTGACAGATGAATGGATACAGAAAATGTGGTGTGTGTACGTGTGTGTATGTAGGCATACATATACATAAGCACAATGGAATACAACTCAGCCATAGAAAGAATGAAATAATGCCATTTACAGCAATATGGCTGGACCTAGAGATTATCATCATAAGTGAAGTAAGTCAGAAAGAGACAAATATATATTAGCACTTATACTGGAATCTAGAATATGATACAAAACAGAAACAGGCTCACAGACATAGAAGACAAGCTTATGGTTACCAAAAGGGAATGGGAGGAGGGATAAATTAGGAGCTTGGGATTAGCAGATACAAACTACTATATATAAAATAAACAGCAAGGTCCTACTGTGTAGCACTGGGAGCTGTGGTCAATATCCTATAATAAACCATACTGGGAAAGAATATGAAAAAGTAATATATTCTCTCTTCCTGTCTCACCAGATGTATGTATGTGTGTGTATATATATATCTGAGCCACTTTGCTATACAACAGAAACTAATACAACATTGTAAACCAGTAGTAATTCAAGTAAAAAAGTCTCTATGCTTTCTTTGTAACTAAAACTTTTTACACATTAATTCCTTAAAAATTTTCGGAAGGATTAAAATCCATGCACACTATAAAGCCTTTATCAACAGTCTTGCACTGGTTTATATTTCTATTCCCATGCATTAATTGAGAATGTCCATTTCCCTGCAACTTAACCAACACTATTACCATTTCTAAAAATATTTGCCCTCTGATAAGTAAAATGGTTGTGTTAGTAGGTTTTCTTTTATTTTTAGAAAGAGTGGTCTTTTTAAATACATTTATTGGCCATTTGCATTTTGTATAGCATTTCTGTAAATTAAAAATGAGCATCTGATTTTTTTTATAGCATGAAAAACAAGGTCAGTGTAAAAAAAACTTTTTGTGAGAACAAGCAGGTCCTGAATGTAAGTTCACATTAAGACAAAGCAGTTATTTATATTTAAGACACAGATATATCAAATGAGACATAAGGTTATTTAAACCGAACCTTCTTTGGGTTGAGAAAGGGTTACGGGGACCAAGAAAGAATTATTTTCAGAATTAGGACTTATTAAAAAATAATCTTTCTCAAAGAAGACATTTTATAAGTTGCTAACATGGCACAGAGAAATTATGTTCTGTCATAGGTCTGTGAGCTTACTTTTTATGTGACAAGCTTGACCTTTTGAATAGTTAGAAAAATAACTCTTCTATTTGGGTGATTTTGTAGGTGGTCACTTACGTGGTTTCATCCACATTACTGGTCTTCAAAAGTTTGCAACTTTATCACTGGGATATTTGGACTCCTCTCATTCTGTTTTTGTTCAGTTTGTTGACTCAGTGAATTTCATCACTTTACTGCCACAAAATAGTAACTAATCTATGTTACAATTCTCAGTAGCCATGAGCTACTTCACAAGGGGAACCTCAAGATCTTTGATTCTTTTCACATTTTTCAAAGTAGATTTAAGTACCAAAATGCGTAATTACATACATTTTATTGGCCTCACCTTCAGTTAAGCTCATAACTTCCTGGGTGTCACAATGAGTCATTAAGGCCCGTTTTCAACAACACAACCTAGGAAGCCAGATGATTTTTAATGAGATATTGAGAAATGGTTATAACCATTGTTCGTTTAGAAGCTGAACCTTGTCTCTGGATAATATTATTTCACATTTGAAATGATATATTTTCCAAGGACTGATGATTATATCATTTCTGTCCAAAATTATAACAACTATCTTCTACTTTTTGGCATATGAGGTATTAACTGCTATACAACTTTAGCTGGTATAAAGATGCATACCCTTAATGTATGGTTCAGTTCAGTTCAGCCGCTCAGTCATGTCCCACTCTTTGCAACCCCATGAATTGCAGCACGCCAAGCCTCCCTGTCCATCACCAGCTCCCAGAGTTCACCCAAAATCATGTCCATCAAGTCAATGATGCCATCCAGCTATCTCATCATCTGTCGCCCACTTCTCCTCCTGCCCCCAACCCTCCCAGCATCAGAGACTTTTCCAATGAGTCAACTCTTCGCATGAGGTGGACAAAGTATTGGAGTTTCAGCTTTAGCATCATTCCTTCCAAAGAAATCCCAGGGCTGATCTCCTTCAGAATGGACTGGTTGGATCTCCTTGTCCAAGGGACTCTCAAGAGTCTTCTCCAACACCACAGTTCAAAAGCATCAATTCTTCGGCGCTCAGCCTTCTTCACAGTCCAACTCTCACATCCTTACATGCCCACTGGAAAAACCATAGCCTTGACTAGATGGACCTTTGTTGGCAAAGTAATGTCTCTGCTTTTGAATATGCTATCTAGGTTGGTCATAACTTTCCTTCCAAGGAGTAAGCGTCTTTTAATTGCATGGCTGCAGTCACCATCTGCAGTGATTTTGGAGCCCAAAAAGATAAAGTCTGACACTTTCCACTGTGTCCCCAACTATTTCCCATGAAGTGATGGGACCAGATGCCATGATCTTTGTTTTCTGAATGTTGAGCTTTAAGCCAACTTTTTCACTCTCCACTTTCACTTTCATCAAGAGGCTTTTGAGTTCCTCTTCACTTTCTACCATAAGGGTGGTGTCATCTGCATATCTGAGGTTATTGATATTTCTCCTGGCAATCTTGATTCCAGCTTGTGCTTCTTCCAGCCCAGCATTTCTCATGATGTACTCTACATATAAGTTAAATAAGCAGGGTGACAATGTACAGCCTTGTTATACTCCTTTTCCTATTTGGAACCAGTCTGTTGTTCCATGTCCAGTTCTAACTGTTGCTTCCTGACCTGGTTTTTCAAGAGGCAGGTCAGGTGGTCTGGTATTCCCATCTCTTTCACAATTTTCCACAGTTTATTGTGATCCACACAGTCAAAGGCTTTGGCATAGTCAATAAAGCAGAAATAGATGTTTTTTTGGAACTCTCTTGCTTTTTCGATGAACCAGCAGATGTTGGCAATTTGATCTCTGGTTCCTCTGGCTTTTCTAAAACCAGCTTGAACATCTGGAAGTTCATGGTTCACGTATTGCTGAAGCCTGGCTTGGAGAATGTTGAGCATTACTTTACTAGCGTGTGAGATGAGTGTAATTGTGCAGTATTTTGAGCATTCTTTGGCATTGCCCTTCTTTGGGATTGGAATGAAAATGGACCTTTTTCAGTCCTGTGGCCACTGCTGAGTTTTCCAAATTTGCTGGCGTATTGAGTGCAGCACTTTCACAGCATCATCTTTCAGGATTCGGAATAGCTCAACTGAAATTCCTCCACTAGCTTTGTTCGTAGTGATGCTTTCTAAGGCCCACTTGACTTCACATTCCAGGATGTCTGGTCTAGGTGAGTGAGCACAGCATCATGATTATCTTGGTCATGAAGATTTTTTTTGTACAGTTCTTCTGTGTATTCTTGCCACCTCTTCTGAGTATCTTCTGCTTCTGTTAGGTCCATACCATTTCCGTCCTTTATTGAGCCCATCTTTGCATGACATGTTCCCTTGGTATCTCTAATTTTCTTGAAGAGATCTCTAGTCTTTCCCATTCTGTTGTTTTCCTCTATTTCTTTTCATTGATCGCTGAGGAAGGCTTTCTTATCTGTCCTTGCTATTCTTTGGAACTCTGCATTCAGATGCTTATGTCTTTCCTTTTCTCCTTTGCTTTTTGCTTCTCTTCTTTTCATAGCTATTTGTAAGCCCTCCTCAGACAGCCATTTTGCTTTTTTGCATTTCTTTTCCATGGGGGTGGTCTTGATCCCTGTCTCCTGTATAATGTCATGAACCTCAGTCCATAGTTCATCAGGCACTCGGTCTATCAAATCTAGGCCCTTAAATCTATTTCTCACTTCTACTGTATAATCATAAGAAATTTGATTTAGGTCATAGCTGAATGATCTAGTGGTTTTCCCTACTTTCTTCAATTTAAGTCTGAATTTGGCAATAAGGAGTTCATGATCTGAGCCACAGTCAGCTCCCAGTCTTGTTTTTGCTGACTGTACAGAGCTTCTCCATCTTTGGCTGCAAAGAATATAATCAATCTGATTTCAGTGTTGACCATCTGATGATGTCCATTTATAGAGTCTTCTCTTGTGTTATTGGAAGAAGGTGTTTGCTAGGATCCTTTTATCAAAAAATCTCAATAATGAAGTAGATGATAAGACATTACAATCATGAAAACATAAACTTTAAGGAGGAGGGAATGGCAGTCCACTCCAGGATTCTTGCCTTTAAAATCCTATTGACAGAGGAGCCTGGTGGGCTACAGTCCATGGTGTTGCAAAGTCAGACAACTGAGCATGCATGCACCATACCTCTCAATACCCCAATTATTTACTTATTTCATTAAACATTATTCCAAGACTTGGTTCTAAACTATAAATACATACATATGCATGCACACACACATGTTTGTGTGTTTACTCAGTTGCTAGGTCATGTCTGACTCCTCGTAACCCCATGAACTATAGTCTGCCAGGCTCCTCTGTCCATGGAGTTCTCCAGGCAAGAATACTAGAGTGGGTTTCCATTTCCTTCTCCAGGGCATCTTCCCAGATCAAACTTGTGTCTCCTGCATTGCAATGCAGATTTTTAACTACTGAACAACCAGGGAAGTCCATCCTTTTTTTTTTTTTTTAAATCATCTAAAAAAATATAATGAATGATTAGTTTTCTTTGGTGGTGCATATGGTAAAGCATCTTCCTACAATGCGGGAGACCCAGGTTTGATCCCTGGGTTGGGAAGATCCCTTGGAGAAGGAAATGGTGACCCAGTCCAGTAGTCTTGACTGGAAAATCCCATGGACAGAGGAGCATGGTAGGCTACAGTCCATGGGGTCGCAAAGAGTCAGACATGTCTGAGTGACCTCACCCTGCTTTCTGAAAAATACTTTTGTACTTGGTCTCTTTAACTTGTGGGAAGTAAATGTTGTTATTCAGCCTCTTATAATAGATTCATGAAAGTCCCTTGGACAACAAAGAGATCAAACCAGTCCATCCGAAAGGAAATCAACCTTGAATATTCTTTGGAAGGACTCATGCTGAAGTTGAAACTCTATTACTTTGGCCACCTGATGTGAAGAGACAACTCATTGAAAAAGACCTGGATTCTGGGAAAGCTTGAAGGCAGGAGAAGAGAACAACAGAGTTGGATGGCATCACTGACTCAATGGACACGGGTTTGAGCAAACTCTGGGAGACAGTGAAGGACAGGGAAGCCTGGTGTGCTGCAGTTCGTGGGGTCACAAGGAGTCAGACACAACTTAACAACTAAACAACCATAATTTGGGGAACTGGGAATATCACACAACTGGAGAGTGAAGGGAGTGAAGGCAAGGTTAAAACCCAGGTTTCTGTAATTCCAAAAACTACTTGATGTATCATCCATGCTGCCCTTCCACATACATGGCCATTATTAAATTTGAAAATCAAGCTGAATAGAAAATTACAAATGTGGAGAGAGGACTATTAATCTAGTTAAACTGATACATGATGCTACATTTACTAAAGCAAATAGCCAACTCACAGCTTACAAATTACCTGATATATCCTAATACTATATTCAAAAGGTGGTGGAGGCAGGTAGTACAGACTTAAGAGCATGGGTTTATTTCTCTAGGGATTTACATAGCAGCTCTTCATGGAAAGGAAGAAAGATCATAAAAATGCTGGTAGGTTATCTCGTCGGGTGGAGTTTTAAGAATGATGAAATCATACAGGAGGGTGTGGCACACATCTGGCCTTTTATGAAGTCAGGGGAAAGTGTGACATTCATTTCTATTCAATATGTTAAGTTACATCTTTGGTCATGAATTTTTCTCTTTCATTTTAAAGATTTTTACGTGGGTTTTCTAAGAATGGATGTGTTTTCTAAGAATAGATGGGTACCCCAGATATACTGGTGGGAATAATGACTGAAGTTCATGCTTTTCAGATTATCCATAGAGCTTCCCAGGTGGCACTAGTGGTGACAATCCAGGAGACTTAAGAGACTGGAGTTCCATCCCTGGGTTGGGAAGATCCCCTGGAGGAGGGCATGACAACCCACTCCAGTATTCTTGCCTGGAGAATCCCCATGGACAGAGGAGCCTGGCAGGCTACAGTCCATGGGGTCACAAAGAGTTGGACGCAACTGAAACGACTTAGCATGCAGGCATAAAAAAATATAAGAGGAGCCCATTATAGCTCACAGAATTCTGTTTGAGTAGAAGTTCTTTGGCGCTTGGAAATGTGTGTACATTCATGTCTGTTGGTCATCCATTTCCATTTTGGGGCAACCTGTTCCAATCTAATGAAAAGTGACAGGATTTCATCAATGTCAACAATCTTAATTTGATCACCATTAACCTTTCTCTTGGTCACTTTGCTCACAGGAATCGCAGTTATGCTTATTAATGGTGGTAAGTTAGGGACTGACTGACCCCTGAAGTTTTTCTATCTCAGCATACTGTTTGGATCATTATTACTTCTCTTAATGAAATCAACTATCACATTCTGCAAATTTTTGTTGGTTGTCTTTAGCATTTTAAAATTTCTTGCTGTCCTAAACTGCATGGCTATGACTGGACACCAACATCTTGTGAGATTTGGATGTGCTTCTGTTGCAGAATAATGAATTCCTTGAAATCTAGACGTTTGTAATAGTAGGAGTATACTTCCTTTTCGTCCTTACCTTTGTCTATTTTTTTGAGCGATCAGAGAGAGCTTCAGACACCAACGTATGTTTCGATGAATTGTTTCTGTTTTGGCTTCCACCGTTAGACCTACAATGATACTTTGCCATGTTTGCTTTCATTACAGATTATTGCTCTGCTTTGGCAGAAATGTTTGTTTTTTGGTTGTTTTTTTTTTTTTTTTTTGGTCATTCTATATGACTGGCAGAAGTGATACTCAAAATATTTAGTCACTGGTTCACCAAAGGCACTGACCATCTGAACAACTGCTCTGACTGGTTACAAGGACACTGGCTATAAACAGCTGGAGTAGGTGGGTCCATGCGCAAGGGCTGAGTGCTGCTGGTTGAGGATATTTTTGGAGCATCTGTCTCAAGTAGGTTTGTTTGCTTTTTACTACTGTGCAGGCAACATCATAGATCACAGAAAATGTTGACAGAGCTACTGAAGCTACTGAAGTTATTATTTAAGATGACACTGATGAAAGAGCAATTGGGAATTATCTGCTATGTCATATTCATGTAGACCTGTTAATAATCAGATGTCTCAGTGCAATTTAAAAATGTATTTGCTGGGTTTTTGGTGTATCCAGTTCTACTTTGTTCTACCTTTTTTTCTGTGAATGCAGCATACTTCACAAATACTAATTCCCAGCACATGTACATTTTGTTTGAGAGTTAACTACTCTACTACTCCGGGAGTTGGTGATGGACAGGGAGGCCTGGCATGCTGCGATTCATGGGGTCGCAAAGAATCAGACATAACTGAGCGACTGAACTGAACTGAACTACCCTATATTTAAGATAAAATTAACAGAGCGGGGAGATTAGATCAGAATGCTATCAGATGGTGATAAATTTAGGGTCAAGGTTTAAAACAGACAGTTCATCTACAATTCTGATTTTTCATGTTCCTCTGATGTCTGAGCATGAACTCCCCTAGGTAGACAGAAATGTTTATTTAAACACTTTATAGTGATTTATTAAAGTGGATACATCAGTATTTTCTGTATGCATGTAAAATCCTTGAGCGATTACACAATTAAAAAGGAAATAGATGCAACCTCGCCCGTCACAGGACCAAAATTCCCTTTAGCTGAAAGCACACTTGGAGACGGAGATTAACCATTTTTAAAGAGGAATGTCATCTGTTTATGTTTATTTCTTTTTCTCTCCGGGAGATTCTTTCTCACAGTCAGAATGGGTTCCGGAGTACTACCTAAGGAATCTCAAGCTTTTCTCCCTCCAGTTTCTTTCTCTTAATAGAGAAAGGGAGACAAAAGTTAAAGGCCAGCAGTGTCTATTCTTTTAGCTACATTTTGCACTGGTACTTACATCTACCCTTTCTTGCTTAAGCTACAGGATCCATCTTTCCGATTTCTTTCCTTTTTTTTTTTTTTTTTTTAACTTCTTTATTAAGGTGGATACACATTCTCATATTAACAATTCTTGTGAACAAAAGCAACCAAAATAAGACGATAGTAAGATGTGCTTCACATAAAAACAATCAAGTGGCTAAGAGGAGATCTGGCCCTGTACAACAGAAAGATTAGGAAGCAAAACGTGAATAAGTCCTATATTCCAGAAGCTACCCAAATGTATGAGCAAAGACAGCATACCCATAATATAGCTCACTTAGGTTCCTTCTTTATGACGCATAATTCCTTAATTATCCATTTGTGAAATAAGAACAAACATTAAGAAATGTGAAATCCAAA
>NW_011494948.1:12252937-12257275 GCF_000754665.1 Bison bison bison
CATCTTTCCGTTTTTTTTCCTTTTTTTTTTTTTTTCTGAAGCGTAAGGAAAGAGGTGAGAAATACCATGGTTTCTTCATTGCCTGTTAAGTCTAGTCAAGGCATGGGGAATTGTATTTCTGGTGGGAAATAGGAAGATGTTCTTTGAATATCTGCTTTGGCCTGATGTGTGTGCACGCCTGACTCTTTGCGACTCCATGGGCTGTAGCCCACCAGGTTCCTCTGTTCATGGAATTTTCCAGGCAAGAATGCTGGAGGGTTTGCCATTTCCTACTCCAGGGGATCTTCCTGACCTAGGGGTTGAACCCATGTCTCTTGCATCTCCTGCATTAGCAGGCGAAAATTCTTTACCATTGCGCCACCCTTGATCTGAGGTATGTGTGTGCTAAGATGCTTCAGGGTATCTAACTTTTTGCGACCTCATAGACTGCAGCCAGCTAGTGACCCTACAGACTGTAACCAGCTAGATGCTATGAAAAAAACCAAAGTGCTGCTTATCTCCGCTGGCAAAAGAAGGGCAGCTAGTAAAATATGAAACGGGTAGGTTGAAGAGAAGAGGTATTAAGGAACCAAAAGACTCAACAAAGAGGAACTTGCCTTTTTGGAGAAAAGAGAGTTAAGTGCTTAACTGTTAGACTATAGCAGTGTCACAAAGCCCTTTTACTTTAGATTAGTTGGGAAGAGTTTGGTCTACAGTTTTGAAGACTCATAAGTAAAATTTGAAGTAACTTAATTTTATTAATGTGAGATTAATTTAATTCTGACTTTTTATTCTGCTAATTCCTTATCAAATTATTTCCTTCACAGAAGGCATTCAGGAAAGAACCTTGCCAAGATTGCTTTACTTAATAGGAGAGATACATTTATTGTTAGTGGTATTTGTATGATAGAAATTAGAGTGCTAAAAACTTAAACATACTGTGTTGTCTGTGGTATAGCAGATAAAAGCATGGTTTTGGAATCAGATGATCCAGATTTAAATCCTAGTTCTACATCTGGTGGACTTGGACACTGACTTAACCCATCTACGTTTCAATGTTGTCATCTCTGAAATGACACAGAATGTGTACCTAAGCCACTGGGCCAGAATGAGGATGAAAGTAATGTAAGTGCCTCAGAATAGTGTCCAGCCCAAAGTAAGTGCTCTATAAATGCAAAGTGTTACCACTGAGTAAACATCAGTCTTTTTATACTGCCAATACTTTGACCACGCCCTTTCTCATGGGTAAACTTCATCTCTATTAAATGATCACATTATAAATTACCAGTGTCCAACTTGTGTTTTTCATTCATTTATTTTTTTTTTTAAACAGACTTTGTTTTGCAAGCTTCCCATTGTGCCCAGACCCTCCCCACCCTCCTCTCACTTCATCTTTAGGACCGGACTGGACACTGCATTTGCTAGGAGGGTGAATATAGAGCCTGACTTCTTCTTCACTTGATTCCTTTTACTTTTCCTAGCTTGGAAGTCAAGATGTTGACAAGATGGGTTTGGGGATAGCAGAGACCCTTTTAGTATAAGGTGAAGATGATGCTGATTGTGCCACAGTGTTACTGTCAATGAAAGTAACTGCCTCTTTTGTTACTTGTTCAGAAGGAGCAGGGAGGTGAAGATTAAACACAGGGATCATTGGGCAAGGCAGACTTAATTCTTGGCGAACTCTTCAACACTTTGCCCCACAGTTCTGAAAGGTCATCACAGTGCTACTTAATAGTCTTAATGTACTGGGTATTGTTTTCCATATAGAATCCCCAAGTGCTTTCAGCCTCCCCTTAGCTGCCAACAGCTTTTCACCTGGTGTTTTCTATTCCTTCCCCACCCCATCTCCTCTGCTTTATCCAAATTCTAGATCTTTGTGCTCCGTATCTCATTCCCTATACTCCCTTCTCACCACCACCAGCCCCATTGCATTTTTATGGTGAATAAAATAACTAGTGTAAGCTCACTGGGATAACAAGGCATTTATTTTTGCATGTCTTTTTGGTAAGATAAGTCAAAGGAAGATGATGAATTTTTTTATTATTATTTATAAAAAATCTACACATAATTCCACTGAATAGCCTAGGCTGCTTTCTGATTTAACTCCCTTGCTGTTTCAGATAAAGAACCTACACAGGCTGTCATCTGAGCAGGCGTTTTGCCTAAAACTTGACCCTCTGAGAGTGAACATCTCAGGGCCGTTCTGCATTCCACTGGTGCCATTAGCCTTCAGTATGCATGTTGCAAAGTACTGTACAGAGTTGGATGTGTCCCAATCAGTTTAGAGGCTAGCTGAAACTTGCCCTGAATCTAAAAGAAAACAATTAAATCAAGCCAGTGGGTCTAAAAATAGGTTCCCTAATTAGAATGTGAGGTTTGGAGTTAAGGGGACTTTCTTGCATTTGATATTAACTATAACAAACTAGGTTGTTGGTTACAATTATATAGAGCCCAGTTATTTTGTTGAATAAAGAATGGACTGATGGTTGGTGAGGATGAATTATTGTGTCATAGATGGGTGAGGGGATACATATGTATCATATTAGATTTGAGAACATTTGTCCCTCCTCAAAACTCTAGCTAGGAAATTCACTGGGAATCTTATTTATGCATATGTTTGGTAATGTTTATTACTTATTACTACTACTACTACGTCACTTCAGTCGTGTCCGACTCTGTGCAACCCCAGAGACGGCAGCCCACCAGGCTTCCCATCCCTGGGATTCTCCAGGCAAGAACACTAGAGTGGGTTGCCATTTCCTTCTCCAGTGCATGAAAGTGAAAAGTGAAAGTGAAGTCGCTCAGTTGTGTCCAACCGTCAGTGACCCCATGGACTGCAGCCCACCAGGCTCCTCCGTCCATGGGATTTTCCAGGCAAGAGTACTGGAGTGGGGTGTCATTGCCTTCTCCATTATTACTTATTAATTCTGTATAAATGGCTCTACTTTTATTACTTATTAATTCTGTATAAATGGCTCTACTTTTATTAAAGACAAGTATCTATTTGAAAAGAAAAATACTTCTCAGCAGCATCCTCAGCACAGGGATGCCTGTGTGTCACTGAACATTATTTTATTTTTAATAATTTTATTTATTTATTTCGGCTGTGCTGTGGGTAGGCTTTGCACTAGTTGCAGTGAATGAGGGCTACTTTCCAGCTGGGATGTGGGCTTCTCCTCGCGCTGGCTTCCCCTGTTGCGGAGCACAGGCTCGAGGCGTGTGCTGTAGTTGCTTTAGGAGTTGCAGCATGTGGGCTCAATAGTCGCGACTCCCCGGCTCTAGAGCAGTAGACTGCTCAGTAGCTGTGGCTCATGGACTTCGTTCCTCCGGGCACATGGGTTCTTCCCAGATCAGGGATCAAGCCCATGTCTCCTGCAGACAGGCGGTTTCTTTACCACTGAGCCACCTGGGAAACCCTGTCACTGAACTTTATAAATAAGTGCTTGCTCTTGCCTTAACATATGACTGTTCTGCACAGGCAAAGTGTAAGTATTAATACCGTTTGTAAGCATTTGCTGCATTTTCTGTTCTGTGCCTTTCTCTGATTATTTATCTTCTCTTCTCCAAAGAGTGCCATTTTGAACTGCTTGATGGATTTTGTCAGCTGAAAATGTCAGTGCCCTTGTGTAATGAACATGCCAACGTGTATGTGTCTATCTGGAATTAATGTAGAGATGGTGAAGACAGTCAGTGTTGATTGATAATTATATTTGATTTGGGCTTTTTACTTTGCTTCCCTCAACTATCCTGTACTTTGACTTTTATTGCTTCTCACTGAGATTCTGGTCCTGACTAAATAGAGGTTGTTTGAGGAAAAATTTTAAAAAGTACTAATACCTGCCTTCCAAGGGTCTTTTCAAGATCATCTGTGTAATAAATGTCATATGCTAGCATTCAACAATTGGCAGATAGTATTAAGGAAATTAACTTTTCATAAAGATGGAGACCCATAGAAAAGATCTATCTTTCCTCCTATATCTCTTGTCTTCCTCCTATATCTCTTGAGCTCCAAATTAGCTGTTGCCTCCAAATATTGTCCCTTACTAAAAATGCTATACTGATGACTGTGTCTTAATGTTGTCTGGAATGACTGGCACCACTGTATTTTCCATTCACAAAAATAAAAGTGTTATTCACAATTAATAGAAATTGCACCATCCTCCATTAACAAAAATTGAACCACTCAGGCATATCACATAGTTCTAGTCTTTCTATTCTCATCAAGGTAAAAAATTTAAAAAGTCAATTTAGCCCAGTAATTGGAAGCAGACTTATATTAGAATGCTGCTAAGTCGCTTCAGTCGTGTCCGACTCTGTGCGACCCCACAGACGGCAGCCCACCAGGCTCCCCCATCCCTG
>NW_011494948.1:12257375-12258087 GCF_000754665.1 Bison bison bison
AGTGTCACAAAGCCCTTTTACTTTAGATTAGTTGGGAAGAGTTTGGTCTACAGTTTTGAAGACTCATAAGTAAAATTTGAAGTAACTTAATTTTATTAATGTGAGATTAATTTAATTCTGACTTTTTATTCTGCTAATTCCTTATCAAATTATTTCCTTCACAGAAGGCATTCAGGAAAGAACCTTGCCAAGATTGCTTTACTTAATAGGAGAGATACATTTATTGTTAGTGGTATTTGTATGATAGAAATTAGAGTGCTAAAAACTTAAACATACTGTGTTGTCTGTGGTATAGCAGATAAAAGCATGGTTTTGGAATCAGATGATCCAGATTTAAATCCTAGTTCTACATCTGGTGGACTTGGACACTGACTTAACCCATCTACGTTTCAATGTTGTCATCTCTGAAATGACACAGAATGTGTACCTAAGCCACTGGGCCAGAATGAGGATGAAAGTAATGTAAGTGCCTCAGAATAGTGTCCAGCCCAAAGTAAGTGCTCTATAAATGCAAAGTGTTACCACTGAGTAAACATCAGTCTTTTTATACTGCCAATACTTTGACCACGCCCTTTCTCATGGGTAAACTTCATCTCTATTAAATGATCACATTATAAATTACCAGTGTCCAACTTGTGTTTTTCATTCATTTATTTTTATTTTTTTTTTTTTTAACTTCTTTATTAAGGTGGATACACATTCTCATATTAAC
>NW_011494948.1:12258187-12261374 GCF_000754665.1 Bison bison bison
GAAAAGTGAAAGTGAAGTTGCTCAGTCATGTCTGACTCTTCACGACCCCATGGACTGCAGCCCACCAGGTTCCTCTGTCCGTGGGATTTTCCAGGCAAGAGTACTAGAGTGGGGTGCCATTGCCTTCTATATTAGAATACATATTTAATAAATGCACGTGTGCTTACAAACCTATGTCCATACATACCTATACTTGTGTCAAGCTGAAGAAACATGAGTGGCCTGCCAGCAAAATAACCCCAGGCTTCTGGTCCTTGATACCAGGGAAAGTGTATGAGTGGTAACAGACTCACAGATCAAGCTATACTATGTAAGAAGCTTTTCTGGAGAGAAGAAAAGGAAGTATCTTCTACTTGCTGTGAAGATTTATGTGTGATTTCAGTAAGATCAAGGTATGTTTAGCTATACATTTTTTGTTTTAATAATCATCTGATATTACTGGGTCGTCTGGGGAAGGAAATGCTTTGGAAAAGGAAGTGGTAATGAAGGGGAAAGTCTTAGGAAGTCAGACTGTGGCATGAGTTGGTGGGTTCTTTATAAGTAATTTCCTGTCTGGGAAGTGGGTTTCTGACTCTGTGTCTTACAAGTGAGGTGACCTATCAAGCTATTTTCTGTGACGTCTGATGCTTTCCTGTCTGTTTTATCTCCTGAATGCCTAGAATAATCTGTGAGGAGACAACAGAGAGCAAGCATATGTTCAATACAAAGGGCCTGTGAAATCTGTGAGCCTGCTGTGCATCAAGTCAATGTAATTCATTTATTTTTTTAAAGTGTTGATGATACACTCTTTCCTCTGGATGACAGATTACAGAGCACATCTGAAAAACCCTCTCTTTGGGGAAAACATTCTGCCTCTTTTTTGATCCTTGCATAGCATCTTTATTCTGTGTAAGGGGGGAAAAAAAGCAACATTGACTGAATACACCTAAAAAGAAAAGAAATCATAAGAGAATTATATTTGAATATGAGATTGTAATAGTGAACACAAAGATAATACAACACTGTATACATAGATTAAGCTAGAAGAAGCAGTCCTTTCATAGTTTTTCTGCAACTGTCTACAAATTATGGCTAATCTTTTCACTATGCTGGGACCAGAAACTAGAACTAGTAAAGCCTGTGTAGCAGAGGTGACAGAGAAAGTTTCTTTCTGTAGGCTCTAATATGTTAGTTGCAAATAGTGATACCTCTCTAAAAAATACACGTAGAGAAGTTTTACTTTCCTCAAAGAATACTTTTACTAGTTTTATTATTACTAAGACTTTTGTTAGCCGTTGTAGATCTTTGTTATATTTGCAATAGGAAAGATTTACCACTGGTGTTTTAATATTGGAATATATTGATACGTGTCTTCATCTCCCTCATCGTCTTTGATTTCTCAGTGTCCTCCCCAGACAACCATTTCAGATGTTTTTCCTGTCTCCTAAAAACCCCTACATCCAGATCTTACCTCACATAATTTTCTCAAATAAAAATCAAGGTCTTCCAGACTGACCATCCTCATCTGCTCTTTTTCTTTAGCTTAACCTCTCTCTCCTAGGACCAGAACCAGAGGGAGGGGAAGGGCGCCTTTACTCTGAGCCAAGTCCCTTTGTCATCCACAACTTCGATCTTCTTTCTTGCTGCCCCAGGGGTCTTCCTTTGTTCATCATCTTTCTTTATAGCTTCATACTTCTAGGAATTTGTATGTCTTTTTTTAACTTGGGAAGAACATCCTTTGATTCACTTATTTATTCATATTATTCATTCAGGCAGCATTTGTTGAACAGCTATTTACCCTGTAGTGTTAGTTGTTTGTAAGCAATGGAAACAGATTTTGGTTTCTTTGAACTGAGAAGGAATGTATGGGACAGATATAATAAGGGTGGAAAAGTTTAAGGGTCTGGTTTTGAAGATAACATAGGCCAGAGCAGTTCAGGGGAATCCAGGTGACAAAGAAAAATCTCTTCTGGGATGAATCAGCTTTAACCACCCTCAGCCTCTATATCACTTTTCTATTGGGGTTAGCCAAAAAATTTGTTCGAGTTCTTCCATAAAATTTTAGAAAAAAACCCAAATGAATGTTTTGGCCAACTCCATAAAAAATTTAAGGACTTCCCTGGTGGCTCAGTGGTGAAGAATCTGCTTGCAATGCAGGAGACCGCCTGCAATGCAGAAGATGCGGTTCAATCCCTGGGTCAGGAAGATCCCCTGGAGAAGGAAATGGCAGCCCACTACAGTGTTCTTGCCTGGGAAATCTCATGGACAGAGGAGCCTGGCAGGCTACAGTCCATTGAGTTACAAAGAGTAGACACGACTGGGCAACTGTCATTTTCATGATGAACATAGTATGGGTGAGTTACTTTAAATATGCATCGTCTCATGTTTAGGACTAGACCCTGTAGATTCTGGAGCCGAGCGTCACACCTCTGCCTACACACTTTATCAGCTGTGTGACCTTGGGGCTGAAAAAAGTATCTACCTTATGGGGTTACTGTAGAGATTATATTAACTCCTTTAAAACCCTCAGAGAGAATTACATAAGTGTTAAATCTTATTAGTACTTTAATTTTTATTCACAATCCAAAACAGCACTCTCCAGTATATATAGGTATCTCTATTTTATGAGGGCCTGAAAGTTCAGAAGATTTAAATGATTTATACAGGGCCAGATAACCAGCAAAGAACAGAGTTAAACTGAGACCTTGATTACTTGTGTCTCCACTTTTGATCCACTTAGCATTACACTGTGACATCTGACCCACTGCTTCCCTTTGACCTTTAGGACTTATTCATCCTACTCTGAATTGCTTAACATCACATACTCTGTGAGTTCATCTTGACCATTAGCTTCGAGGCTCATCCTTGGGTCCAGCCAGCCAGCTTTTTGTCTTGCCTGTGTGACCTACTGCCCCAGCTCCAGCTCCAGCTCCTGAATATCTGTATGTATGTGAAGTAAATAGAAGTTTGATTCACCAAAGGCTTTTCTGTAAGAGCTTGATGCAGGCTAAGTCGGTTTGGCCGTGTCAGTCTGTTTGCAATCCCTGCCAAGCTCCTCTGTCTGTGGGATTCTCCATGGAAGAATACTGGAGTGGGTTGCCAAGCCCTTCTCCCGGGCATCTTCCCGACCTAAGGATCAAACCCACATCTCTTACGTCTCCTGCATTGGAAGGCAAGTTCTGTACCACAAGTGCCACCTGCTAAAGCC
>NW_011494948.1:12261474-12274764 GCF_000754665.1 Bison bison bison
TGCAAGTTCACGACAGAGGCTGCAAACATTTAAGAAAGAGAGGATATACCATCATGTGTATGAGTGTTTCATTCATTTCTGTGAATGTAGTGAAGGAAATCTGTACCGGCCAGTTCCAAAGAAGCTGCACATCTGTGGGCATTCTAGCTGCATGTCTGCATGGCTTTCTCGTTGGCCAGTTGTTGTCTTGTCATTAGATTCAGCACTTTGGAGACACCCGGAGACTTACCATTTGGATGGTTGTATGAATACTTGATGATAAAAACCTGACTCTGTTTCTGCTCTTGTGGTGAATCTGAGGGGAATCTTAGTTCCAAATGTTATATACCATCATGACCTTTCTTTGATGTATCGTGGTGTGGCAGACAGATGTACACAAGTATCAAACTCCTGAATAGTTCAACTACCCTTGTTCTTCACAACAGGATTAGGAGGCAGAATGGGCCTTCTGTGCAGTCCAGCCTTACCATGTGAAAGAAAACACATATACAAAGCAGGTTCTCTGTATTTAGAAATGAGGTTCTTTTGGGTCAGGCTTTATTTAATTTAGAGACACTTAGGATTTACATTCAAAATGCATTCCCACTTCATGGCCTTAAAGAGTCAAACATTAAAGATTGAAGGAAGAATTCCAATAGTATTTTTAAAACAATTAAGCTGCAGAATGTCAATATTTGGACACCTAAAAAAGAAAATATTTCTTTTAATGAGTGTTAATGTAATCACTAACACACCAAAGAAAGGGTTCATAAGGGAACCTTGAATTCACTGATGTTTGAAAGAAGGATACTTTTAGTTCAACTGAAGAGGAAATGTTTTATTTCAACTAGGAATTAAAGGGTTTTATATACAAATGAAATGATTTTACAATATGGGAAGGACTTGAAGGGAGAGGGAAAAAACCACAAGGATCAGAAATGTTAAAGAGGGAATGTAAAGGGAAGGACAAGAAGGAGAGGTTTGAAGGGAAGAGGAAAAGAAAGAGGCTGTGTTTCAGGACTTTGGTTGCTTCCATGGGGTGCAACCTGGAAGCTTCTCTAATGGTAAAGGGACTCACACAGATGGCCTGTGACCAGCCTCACACATGGGTGTCAACCATCTAAAACAGAGCAGGTACAGGCACAAAATGATGAGGAGGGCAGAGCATGGGAACTGCCACACACCAAGGGGAGCGGAAAGATGTACAGAGATAAAATGTACATTTGCCACACAAAAGGTTTCTATTCTATTCAGGAATCTCAAGCCCCAAAACTAGAACCCAATATAAAACCAAATTTAGCGAAAAAAGTCTAAGATTCTTTGATAACCCCTCTACCTAGGGAATTGATGTCCATGCATCTCTAGGAGCTATAGAATGGTACTTCTGATGGGTTACACAGTATAATAAGAACTTAGTACCAGTACCTATACTTATTGGAAAATGTGGAAACTGGTATCATTTATTAGAAGAAGAATCATTGACATAACAGGGCTTACACAAAAGTATTGACTGAAGGAGGAAAATTAAATAGACATGTGGATGCTAAATAAGTGACAGTAGGTACCAAATGTAACCAACTGTCTCAAAAGGTCTAAGAAGATCATTCATTCACCCTAGCAAAAAAAAAAAAAAAAAATTTTTTAAAGGCCTGGGCTGCACCCTTCAAATATAAGGGCAAGTAAGATAGGCATAGTTTCTGATCTCATGGCACATGTGGGCAAATAAGTAAGTGATGATATTGGCATTTAACCTGTATTCTGGTGGAAGGTTACACTATAATGAGGCAAAGTATAAAAGCACCTAACCAAGTTTAAAGTGTATCATGGACAGCTCCTTAGGGGAGAGACACTTAACTGATGCCTGAAGGGAAAGAGCTATCCAGGCAAAGACAAGCATATGTGGAAGAGTGATCATTTACACCTGGAGAACACCCACAAAGGCCCGTGCAGCTCACTGGAGAGGCTTGTGGAATAGGTTGACCATTGCTGCAGAAGGAACTGGAGGATGAGAATCAGTGTCCATTAAGTACCCTTCATGAGCCAGTGCTTTCTTTACATTCTCATGTTTCATCTTCAGTGCTGCAGATTTTGCTTTCATTTTATAGATGAGGAAAAAAGAAGTGCAGGGAGAATAAGTGGCTTGGTCAAGGAGACAGCTTACTACCAACCCCAACCCAGCTTCAGCCATTCTGGTCCCTTCTCCTCTATGCTTCTCAGTGTACTAGCCTATCTCCCTTAGTTTCAAGGAAAAAATAACTTATGATATGCAGGTGGTTATTTAAATGATAAATCACATAGATCTTAGCCTCTAAATAACACCAAATCTTTTCAGTGAAAAGATTTCATAGTCACTGAACAAATGAGTAGCAGGTATTTGGAGAGTATGTTTAAGAAGCACAGTGACAGAAATATATTATTAACAGAAGCCAGATGGTGTTTAGTTTTCTTAAAGTGTCAGTGTATCATGTCATCCTTAGGTGAAAGTGAAAGTGTTAGTTGCTCAGTCATGTCTGACTATTTGCAACTCCCTGGACTGTAGCCTGCCAGGCTACTCCGTCCATAGAATTCTCCAGGCAAGAAGACTGGAACGGGTGATCATTTTCTTTTCTAGGGGATCTTCCCCACCCAGGGATTGAACCTGGGTACCCTGCATTACAGTTGGATTCTTTACCAGCTGAGATACCAAGGAAGCCCCATTCTTAGATGAATTTACTAAATTCAGATTAAACCCTTTCTTCTTGTACTCTTTTGACTGCCATGCAGAATTCATTGCTTCCTACTGTGTCTGACCATAGGACTTTTTTGTATTATGGTTAGTTTTGCATAGTGCCATCTTTTATAAGTCATAAAATCTGTCTCATGGACTTCTTTGGAAGAGTGTATGAGATCATGTATGTGTAAATTCCTATCCACAGTAAAGTGCACTCCATGTATTTTAGTTGAGTGGTGAGGCAGTAAATGTTGAATAACCATCTCGAAGGAGAAAATGTTGCTAATTTGTAGCATCTGCCAATTTCTGTTGTATCAACACTCCTCTGATTTCTAGTGACCCATGTGATACCACTGAGTGTGGACTTGGGAAGAGATGAGCCGGAGGGCCCCAGTATTTAAGATTTTCATCGTACACAAACACTAGATGTAAATAAGCTCAAGAGCATGGAGATATAGTAAGATAATTAGAAAGTGCTGTGTTTTGAGTATTTGTTACTTTTCATTTTCTTATAATTTGTCAGTTTTTATGATTTAATTGTTAATCATGGCTGAGTTTAATAATTGGGTCACAAAATTCTTGGGAATTTAACAATTGGCCCATCTGAGCTGGTAGCAGTTCTAACACAGCACTGAATCATGAGCCTCTAAGGCAAGACCTTTTTCTGTTCATCTTTGTGTTTCAGTGTTTAACTGAACTCGGTTAAGCTGGAACTCATATGTTTGGTATGTCAATAAATGATGAAGAAGAAACTGGGCAAATACAAATGTTAAACCAAGTTACTGCCTCATATAAAAAGGACCTTGGATACAACCTGTGGCTTCTGTTGGCCTCAGTTCCTTAAGGCAAGGGACTTGGGCTGATCTAAAACTTCCCCCAGCTTTGACATTCTATGTGTTCTAATGGCCAGAAGCAAGGACTGTGATTATGTTCACTCTTTTCTGAGCTGTACACTTGTCATTGTAGCTGCCTCATTCAGGACTTAAGCACTAAGTGAATGGTAGATTCAGAACTTAATTTCTCTTGAACAAAAAAGGAGACTAATTAGTTTGCTTTGGTTTCTTTTTTACAATTCATTTATTTATTTATTTGCTGCTCCTGGCCTTAGTTGCTAGGAGAAGGCAATGGCAACCCAGTCCAGTACTCTTGCCTGGAAAAATCCCATGGATGGAGGAGCCTGGTAGGCTGAAGTCCATAGGGTCGCTAGAAGTTGGACATGACTGAGCGACTTCCCTTTCACTTTTCACTTTCATGCATTGGAGAAGGAAATGGCAACCCACTCCAGTGTTCTTGCCTGGAGAATCCCAGGGACAGGGGAGCCTGGTGGCTGCCGTCTATGGGGTCACACAGAGTCGGACACAACTGAAGCGACTTAGCAGTAGCAGGCCTTAGTTACAGTATGCGGGATCTGGTTCCCAGATCATGGATCGGACCCAGGCCCCTGCATTGCACGTGCAGAGTCTTAGCCACTGGACCACCAGGGAAGTCCCTGCTTTGGTTTATTGTTGAATCATTAGAACATTTGCCTAGATTTGCTGTAACTGGGCATCGTCATGTGTTCTTATATATTTGTATTTAATGAAAAAAAGCTAATTTCTTCAAGTGATAGAAAAAATGAACAGAAATTCCTCATTTTCAAATATTTAATAAAGCTCTAAATGCTAACTTTTTGGAGCTGTGAGCTTAAGATTAATCTTGCCAAGCATTTCCTTTGAGGGGGAAATCAGAATAAGTACTAAAGATGAAATATTTAACATAGTTTAAGACATGTTCCTGAGACTCACCTGATGCTAGAACCCCTTTAACCTGTGCGAATCTCAGTAAACCCTGAGGGGACAATTGTGTTCCAAGGAACCCAGTTTGGCAAATGTTGCTCTTGATGCTTCTCTCTGATAAGCAGCCATGAATTGGACCAGGAAGGAAAAAAAAGGCTTTACAATTTGTTTATGTATGTTGAGTAATTTATAATTTTGAAGTTTCAGGTTTTCAATCATTAATTTAGAATTCTACCTTTCCAGGTATCATACTACCAAAACCTTTGATTTGTAGTAAAAAGCAAAACCAGATGGTATATTAGTGTAATCTCAGAGTAAATCTAGAAAGACTAAGACATTTTCCTCTTCCAGATTTCTGAAGATATGTCTAGTATAATTTGCCACCTTGGTCACTGTATTTGTAAAATGAGGCAGGTGGATTAGATAAGCCTAAGGGTCTATGATTGATACTATTAGCCTTTGTAACCATGGCATAGAAGAGAATTATGGTACTAAAGCTTTAAACACATTTAGAAGTGAAGGGAACCATAGAAGAGTTTAATTAAGCTAAATGTTCTGATATTTGAATGTTGACATGCTCAACGGTACTTCGGTCCAAGAGAATTAAAAAAAAAAAAATTTCCTCTGGGAGGATAGGCTTGATTTACGTGGGACTTCTTTCATTAAATTCAGTGAAGCCTGCAAAAATTGCTAATGAAGGAAAATTATGAAGTATGCTGGCTCAGTTTACTTGCTCTTTCCATAATAATTTGGCCTCCAACCATCTTACACAGAATCTAAGGTGATCAGATTTCAAAGAAATTAACCCCTCATACTTTAGTTTAAAATTCAAAGAAGGGTATTTTGCTTTTACTAGAAAGTTTAAGAAAATGGGATAAAACTGAGTTGGTAATTTCACCTCATTGTGCTATACTGAAGTTATGTTAGCCATGAGGTTTTAACATATTTTAAACAATATTTTTAGATGTCTTCATAGAGCTTTTCAACTTTTCTAAGGCAAGTTATTGTTGTCTCAACACTTTGAAAGTAGGTCTAGAAGAGATGTTTAACTAGTGGATGAAATGGTTAAGTAAGTCTCTGCTGTTCAGGAATTTGAGGTTGTCGTGTTGTCCCCTCCAATCCATTCTGTCCTTTGCAGTCAGAGTGATCAGTGTTAACATGCGGATCTGATCAAAACATCCCTTATATACCTTTAAAGGAGTTCCAACATTCTCAGTGTAAGATTCAAACTCCTCAGCAAGGCATGTGATACAATTCTTATTTGCCACTCTCATCTTGAATAGGGCAGGCCACATTTCAGTTTGGTTATGACCATTTCATGGTGTCAGCAACCCCAGCTCTCAGATTACTCAGGCACCAAGAACAGCTCAAGTCTGCAGAGGTTATTCTCATGGCCATCTACTCAGGGACTCTATCTCCCTGGGCATCACAGATGTTTTGTCAGAGGCAAAAAGAGCTCTGGCAGGTCCCACCTCAACAGTTTAGTACTGTAGCCTAGAAGTGTCAACTCCTGGTGACAACTAGCTGCATGGTCTCATCAAACCATGAGAGAGCCAGGAAGACAACCCTCTAGTGTGGAGCAGGACTGGATATTGGCAAGCAGCATTAATGCCTGTCACAAGCTTCATGTCTCTTGCCGTTTACTCTCCCCTTGAGATCTTCAGTCCTGATGCCATGAAAGCATCATTCATTTAGTCACTCATGTCCTTAATCATGTCACCGGATTCATTCCCTCATCTAGGTCACCTGTGCAGTTCCCTCATTCATTCCCCTCTTTTCCTTCCTCCTCCTCCTCCTCCTCCACTTTGCACTGATTCTCAGGATATTCTTTCTCCTCTTTCCTTCCCCTTCCTCTTCTCTCTTTCTTTACAACTCAGTGTTTCTACACTCATTGTAGAAACTCAGTGTTTCTACCTCATTCAGGAGGCTTCTTTAGCTGCAGGAGGCTGACTTTTCTGTCCTTTCTGGTCCCTCTAACATAAATCTTTTTTTAAAAAAATATTTATTTGGCTGTACCAGGTCTTAGTTGCAGCATGCAGGATCTTTAATTGTGTCATATGGAATCTTATTCTTAAATTGTAGTATGTGGAATTTTTAATGAATGCATAAGAACTCTTAGTTGCAGCATATGGGATCTAGTTCTTGTCCAGGGATCGAACCCAGGCTGCACTGGGAGTGCGGACAGGACTCTTAACCACTGGACCACCAGGGGAGTCCTTCTAATGTAAATCTGAGCACACTGCATTGTGATCACTTATTAACCCATCTCTGTCTTGGAGACTGTTGTACTCCCAGTACTTTGCATGATGCCTGACAAAGAGTCAATTGTTAAAAACTTATTAGTGTTTTCTGTTTGAGTGAATTAGTTAAGAGATTCCTTATAGCAAAGAACTTAGCATCATAATGGATAAAGAAATTCCTTTACTCTGGTTTTTAGACTATTGCTTTATTTGAACAAAATTATCCAATTCTAGGTCTGTTGATTTTATTTGATGAGAACAGTTCAGAGTGAATTTCCAAATGGCTAAGAATAAAACTAGCCATGGAAGCTTGTAGCATCAGAAATGGAGTTGAGCAGTAGTGTGGAAGATCAAGTTAAAGTTCAAAGCAAAATATTCTAACTTAATGGCCCTTATGAACATAAAGCAAATGGTCTAACAAGATCTGCTGGTTCTTAGAATCCAACCTTGCAGATACAGGTACTCAATACAAACATGTCAATTTTCTTTCAATACATTATTTTTCTTCACTGAACGTTTAGAAAATAGAATCAAGGAAGAAAAAAAACATAAATATTTCTTCTCTTTAAAATCTTCAAAAGAAACTTCTAACCTATGCAGCAATTATGTGGGAAATTTAAACTCAAGAATAATTCTCTTTCTCATTCCACAGTTGACACTGTATATTGTTGAATTACTTGAGAAGGCTGTTTTGAACATCAGTTTCTGTACACTGGCCTGTTTTTCAAATTCTGTCCCGCAATTTGCCAAGTTTCTCAGATGAGGCTCAGGCAGCTCTGAAAATTAACACAATTGTTAAGGCAGATACTAAAAGTATAAGCATTAAGGATTAGCCCTGAGCCTTATGAAGAAAAATTGCCAGGAAATTAGGGGGATAATAGTATATAAGCAGAAAGAAAGTTTTCTGACTACACACACACACACATAGATAATTACGTACATGATGTGATGTGCTTTAAGGTCTGGAAAAATTTTTCCCAGAACATGAAACACTGGGGAAAATCATTTTATGGAAAAGGAGCACATGCAAATAAAGGATTGAACAACCAACAGTCTAATTCTATAAAATACTCAGATTGAATAGACCTGTACTGGTTTCCTTCAGGGTCCAAACTGGCAGAGGTTAACAGTGAACTCAGTGAGTAAATTCTAAAGTCAAAATACAGCATCTGCTGAAGGATAGGTGTCAATTCCATGGGATGTTGGGGAAGAGAAAACCCGGGAATATCTACAGTTCTGCTTCTCTGCTTTCTCAACCCAGGAAATGTACATGACCCCAGAAGAGTGGGTGGAGGGCTAGCTTAGCCAAATGGGCTCCCAGGCCTGGATTTATTCCATTTTGTCAGCATAATCCTAGACCTAAGGGTATTCTTTATATAATTACCAAATCCAAACACTCCTTTGCAATATGCTCAAATCCTTTCAACTTTATATGCCATATGTATAATGCACAATTAATTTTGCTCATGAATTTTATGTGATCGTTATATCTTGATATATAGTTACTTTGGTGTACCATATTTGTTTAGATTATAACTTCTTAAGGTAGTCAGTTTCCCAAAGACTTGAAGCACGTGTGGAATGAAAACTATAAAGATTTTTATGACACAGTGTCAGGTATCTTATGAATGGTAAAAACACGTATAAGAAGAATAATGGGAAAAAGATTATTCACCAAATGACAGGAAAGTGCTGAAAAGTTTTCTGTACTTTATAGATAGCCGAGAACTAATGTTTGATTGCAAGAGGACAAAACAGATGTAAGTCAGAACAGATCTTTCCCAACTATGAGATTAAATTGAAGGTAATTTGAGAGCTACTACTTGTGAAAATAATAGCTCAATTTTGTTTGAGTTATTGTCATAATATAATCATCTCAGTCAAATATGATTTATGGATTTTAACAGAAAAAATGTTCAGCGAATTAAACTCTTACTGAGCCAGGAGGTGGTACAGGCAAAAATTACTTAAAGCTGGTAGTAGGAATATTTACCCCTGGCAAGGGATGGAGGAGGTCAATCTTGTGCCCAGGAGAGCAGGATGGTTCATGGCAGACAGCTGCCCCCGCCCTCTTTTTGGAACTCAGATTCTCACAATTAGAGAAGGCAGGTCCATATGAGGTCACTGCCTCTGGAAATCTGCCTCCTTCCTCTCTTGACACTTCTGCTAGATGGATCTTGAGCCTGCCAGAGTCGAGGACCTAAATGAAACTATCAAATAGGGAACAGACAGCTAAAATTCAGTTTTAGAGCTCAAAGGAGTGGTAGTATCGCTGAGCCTACCTCTTTTCATATTACAGATGGGAAACCTGAGGCCAAAAGGGATTCTGTGACTTGTCCAAGCTCACATGAGTGAGAAACAAAAGCCAGCCTCTTGACTTTTAGCCCAGTGTATTTTCCATGACACAACACAACACATGAGTCATCCTGAGAAGGGAGCCTAGAATTATGAGGGTGGGGCAGCAGTTGAAGAGAGAGTTAGGTATGTAGCTTTGGCAGAGTGTTCCCTCTAACACAAAGGGGCCATTCTTAAGAAAACGTCCCCAGTGTTAGAATTGAGAAATCCAAAATACCCATTGGGATCTTCAGCTGTCAGGGTAAGGAGGTTCCTTTCTAGAGAAAGAAACAAGTTTGCCCTGGCGAGGGCCCAGACGTTGCAGGTGTTCTCTGTGGGACCATAGTCACAGAAACTTGCCTTGGCTTGTTGGAGAGAACCCCACTGTGGAAGGGTCTCCCCAAGAACTCCAGGCTTTGGCCCCTTGCCTTGTGGCTGGTGAGAAGAGTGATACCATCTAACAGATGGCTCCCATCTGACCACCAAGTCAGAACTGCTTTTATGAAGAGCCCGCTGCTTTCCAGGGTTTTTGGCATGTGCATTCCAAACAGGATCAAGAACATCTGGAGAACTTGGAACCAGCACTGCACTTAGGGCATAGCCTCTAGGCAAGCGATTAGCAAACCGAATCACTGAAATCTCTGTTTTATGAAGCATCAGCCGTAGATCTGGAAGCACCACTGAGACCAGCCCATGTCAATGGCGTCTACTTTCATTTGTCCATTTCCCTGGGTTGGGCTTGTCCTGGAGCCCAAGTCTCAATATGTGGATGTTGCTTTCCTGCAGAGGAGTTTAAAAGCATGAGGAAAGAGAACAGCTATGACTTACTGGGGGATGCTGAGACAGGTAGCCAAAGACCCAAACCTTTAGGGCCTTTACAGATGCCGTTGGTAGCTATTAGGAGGGAAAGTGTGGGGCGTGGGCTTTTCCCGTGAGAGACCTCTGGAATATTTTGATCCTCTGTAGCATCTTTCATAGTTGACTGAACAAATATCATGAAGTAGGGGCTTTGTTTTTCTTGCTCTACCTTATATTTTCTGTGCCTGGAAAGAAAAGAAGAAGGAATGACAAGACCCTTAACATGCGTTACATAAATTTTACTCAGAAATGGCATTTATAGAAAGATACCTTTACAGTTAGGAGTTGAATTCCAAGATAGTTTTCTTAGTCCAAGGTAACTCCTTACCACCCCTACCATTTCTTCACAAAGCAGTTATAACTTCATTACAGCACATATTACTTTGTGATGTTTTATTTCCTTGTTTCTTTCACCCTTAGATTCTAAGTACTTTAAGGACTTAATTTCATGATCCATTCATCCTGTCCCCTCACCTGCCATTGTACGTATTGAATGACCAGAAGTAGTGACGTTAACAAAGTAAATGCTGATGTGCGGCACTTATATGTAGCTTGCACAGCATTTTCACATATATTGTATCATTTCAAATTTTCACTAAGCCAGTAAAGAGGGATGGGTTCCTTTCAGGAAATTGAACATCAGATAGAAGTACCTTCCCATGGGCTCTCAACTAATGACTGATAAAACTTTGATTCCAGTCCAGGTTTTCTGACTGCAAATCAGATGCTTTTTCCAACAGTCTGAAGGTAATCTAGATTTCAAAATTATGTGTTTATCAGAGCATAGGCTGACCAAGGTTGATAGTTTTTTATGGTTGATAGTTTTGTATGGTTACATCGTGAGAGTGACTGTGTGTACAGTCTTACCTTGGTTGTTTGAGTAAAATTTCAGGGTGACATAGTTTTGTAGACTTTGAAAGGAAGGAGCTTTGTTAGAGTAAATAGGCACTGCAGAAATCAACCAACCAGCCAAACAAAATCAAAGGCTCGTTAAACCTTAAATGAAAATATTCTTGAGTAAAAAGAATGGCTTTTCAGTCCCTGTTTTTGGTGTCACAAGCAAATACATCTTTGGTTATATCACTTAACTTTACCTTTCCCATCTGAAAAGTGATGGAGCTAAGCCAAATGGTGTTTCTTTCATTTCCTATCTTAGTCTATGTATGTTGCTGTAGCAAAAATACCATAGATGGGTGGCATAAACATCAAATGTTTATTTTTCACAGTCTCACATTTTTGGAAGCTATGAAGTCCAAGATCAAGGTTCCAGAAGACTTGGTGTCTGGTGAGGGCCCTGGTTCATAGATGGCCATCTTCAGTGAGTTATCACATGGCAAAAGTGCCGAGAGAGTTCCCTACAGTCTCTTTTGTGTGCCTGTGTGCTCAGTCACTTCAGCCCTGTCTGACTCCTTGTGACCCCAGGGACCTTAGCCCATCAGGCTCCACTGTGCATGGGATTTTCCTGCCAAGAATACTGAAGTGGGTTGCCATGCCCTCCTCCAGGGGATCTTCCTTACCCAGGGAGCGAACCTGCATCTCCTATATCTCCTGCATGGCAGGCAGATTCTTCACTTGCTGAACCACTGGGGAAGCCTATCTCCTAGTACCCTTGCCTTTGGGGTTCAGATTTCAACACATGAATTTTGGAGGTTACAAACATTCAGTCTATAACACTTTCCATGGCAAAATTCCCTACTTCTGTTATTCTAATTAAGTGAATTTAAAGCATTTATGTACAGCTATAAAAGGCACAGTGCTCGTATCTAATGGAAGACTTCTCTTAAGTCTTGCCACTTGACAGAGTTACTGAGATGCTGCTAGCTAGAACTGAACAGATGAAGTTCTCCATATACAAAAATGGTTAAGGATGAGAAACCAAGTTTGAAAGGTCACTTTTCATCCATCTGTAACTATGGAAAAATAGAGAAATTGGGAGCAGGGAGTGTTCCTCAAACATTCAAAACTTACGCCCCTAGAAAATTTTCTCATGCCATCTTCCACAGATAGCCATCAATCAAGCACATGGTCAAGCTCATTTGGTAAAACTGCACTGAAGTTTGTATTCTGAAAATAAAGAGGTTCATTAAATACACCATTTCACATCCTATTTATGCTGCTGCCTTTCCCCAACCCCAGGACCTGTGGCTGCAGGGCTGTGTGCCACCACTTGACAATCACTTTAAGGATGCCCCATGCTCTACTGGCAAGGTGTGGTGCTAGCAAATCATACTCAAACTTGAAATGCAATGCCATGTGAAAATTTAGTATTGTTTCCGTAACCTTGTGGAATGGATTTACAGTCATATCAAAGCATAATTTGGAAATGGAAGCCTTGGTCCTATTTAGGAAATATAAGCATAACACTCGTTCTCATTCACTCGCAGAATGTCCTGAAGGGGATCTATTTAAATCCTCTGGTGAGAGAACTCAGAACCTAGAATTATTCTAGCAATAAAATATAGAAACAGCCTAGTGAAAATGAATTCACTAAGGACTTGTACCTGATGCGTTTGAAACTCAACAGTTTTAATGCAATCTGGGTATGTGTGAAAGGCCCAGAAAACTGCAGGCAGAGATCTTCACACCACCATCTCTGCGTGCAAAATCGTTTTAACTGTGGGTTTCAAAGCAAACTTGTTAATGCTGGAGGATCATGTTGGATCAGTGGGAATTGCTCGCAGAGGAATAGCAGGGAGGCCAAGGCAGTGGAGGCTGTTGACAGCTTGGGTCTGAATCATCCAGAATGACGTTGGCTGATGCATCCCAATACATCACAACCGTTTTCCTCTGTGTTTTAAAGTCATTTCTAGGAGTGTGTGGAGCTTGTGGTAAAACGGTTGTTCTGTAGGGTCTTCCCTTCTCTATTAATATTTTTAATGAGTAAAACTCAAGTATGGTGAGCATCAAGAAAAAACACAGTAAAATTAGACTATAAACATTAGGAACAGCCTGTATTGGCAATGGAATCATTATCAGAAATAGTGTTCATTGAATGTTTACTACACTGGATAAAGTATGTTGTTCAGTTGCTCAGTCGTGTCTGACTCTGAGACCTCATGGACTGTGTAACCCACCAGGCTCCCCATTCATGGAATTCTCCAGGCAAGAATACTGGAGTGGATGGCCAATTCCTTCTCCAGGGGATCTTCTGACCCAGGGATGGAACCTGCGTCTCCTGCACTGCGGATGGATTCCTTACCACTAAGCCACCAGAGAAGCTCTGAAATGTTAGTTTAATCCTCACCATTTACCCATGGGGAAGCTATGAATGTTCCCACTTTACAGAATTAAGGAGCTGAGATGGGGGGAAAAGAAGCAGCATTCTCTAGCATACATGCCCAGAAACTGAGTGGTCAGGGTTGGAACCCTTGATTATACACCCTTTCTCTCTCTC
>NW_011494948.1:12274864-12291127 GCF_000754665.1 Bison bison bison
GTAAGTCCCCGCCCCCACCCCCACCTCACAGCTCCCTCCTTCCCTCCCTTTGCCTGGAGGGATCTAAGAAAAAGATGATAAACAACCTAGAGCAGTTCCTAGAGGGAAGTGGATCATTTACATGATAATGATGATTTCATTTCATATGCTGATGGAAATTGTTTTAAAATTTTAGTTTCCATTAATAGCCTTGTTTTCCTCCTATTCCTGCCCAAGCCTTGGAGATTAACCTTGGGGGCATTTTGATCCTATTTTATTTTATTTAGCACCGGTTATCCCAAATGGGGAAACAGTGGAAACAGTGTCAGACTTTATTTTTGGGGGCTCCAAAATCACTGCAGATGGTGACTGCAGCCATGCAATTAAAAGACGCTTACTCCTTGGAAGGAAAGTTATGACCAACCTAGATAGCATGTTCAAAAGCAGAGACATTACTTTGCCAACAAGGTTTGTCTAGTCAAGGCTATGGTTTTTCCTGTGGGCATGTATGGATGTGAGAGTTGGACTGTGAAGAAGGCTGAGCGCCGAAGAATTGATGCTTTTGAACTGTGGTGTTGGAGAAGACTCTTGAGAGTCCCTTGGACTGCAAGGAGATCCAACCAGTCCATTCTGAGGGAGATCAGCCCTGAGTGTTCTTTGGAAGGAATGATGCTAAAGTTGAAACTCCAATACTTTGGCCACCTCATGCGAAGAGTTGACTCATTGGAAAAGACTCTGATGCTGGGAGGGATTGGGGGCAGGAGGAGAAGGGGATGACAGAGGATGAGATGGCTGGATGCCATCACTGACTCGATGGACGTGAGTCTGGGTGAACTTTGGGAGTTGGTGATGGACAGGGAGGCCTGGCATGCTGTGATTCATGGGGTCACAAAGAGTCAGACACGACTGAGTAACTGAACTAAACTGAACTGATCCCAAATTACTTGTGGCTGGAGGACTGTGTCACTGTCTGGACTTGCATTATCATTGTGAGCCTCGCTGTGACTTAGCCAGATGAGTGGCATTCTTATGGTCGATGGACCTGTTTCAGAAAGTGTAATAATCCTACCATCCTGTACTAATTAAGTAGTGGAGCAGGATAAGAAATGAGGGCTGTCTGAGAAACTGTGAGAGGGAGAGGATCAATGCTTCTCATCCCAGGATACTCAGTAGAAACACCCAAGACTTCAAAAACAGAAATTCCTGCATCCCTCTCCTGACCAATCAGATCACAATTTCAGAATGAGGGAGGACTTAGGCCTCGGTATTTTCCAAAAGTTCCTCTATCTATTGTAGTGAGTGGTCAAGATCGGGAAGTACTGCCCGTGATGAGGGTATTTTGTGGCACATCATAATCTCACAGCCTCTTAAAGTACAGTTGAGTGATAAATTTTTTTAAGTTAGACAGATATAATCCCATCTGTGTAGCCAGGTAAACAGTATCTTGTAGTTGATATAATCTACTAAATTCTTCAAGGATTTGATTAGGCAGGGATTTTCCTGGTGTGAGGTAAACACAAGAGGGAGAATCAGAGGAGGTATGGTGAAGATCTGCCTATTTATTGTAATGGCTGCTTTATCATCTTCCTAGTAGAAATAGAAGTGGAATTAGGAACCATTGAACTCAGGACTGATATTCCCGTGAATATCAGAGTACCCAGATCCTGGGTAGGGTAATAGAGCCTTAGGTGGACTGGGAAGAAAGTTATTGTCATTGTGCTGACCTTTTGCATTGGTGAGTCCCCACTATTAACGTCAACGAATGCATGCATGCTAAGTGGCTTCATTCATGTCCGACTCTTTGCAACCCTGTGGTCTGTAGCCCGCCAGGCTCCTCTGTCCATGGCATTCTCCAGGCAAGAGTACTAAAGTGGGCTGCCATGCCCTCCTCCAGGGAATCTTTCTGACCCAGGGATTGAACCTGTATCTCTTAAGTTTGCTGCACTGGCAGGCTGGTTCTTTACCACTAGCACCAATTCTTGTCGTAGTTCCCCATATGTCTTCCATCTGCAAGACAAGGATCTACATAGTATGGGCTGGCGTGGCACAAAATCTGTTATATTCATGAGGCTTATAGAATCACAGAACAAAGGGTCCTATGAGTAAATGATTTTCTCCCAACAACACTTGCAAGATACGTGACTAAAGAGAATAAGATGTATACAGTATTTTTTCTATTTCTTCCTTCCCACCTTTGATCCCTTTCCCAGCTCTAAGTGCATTGTAAATAGTTAAGAAATGGAATAGAAATTCTGGGATAAAACTATTCTAGAAGTCAGAGACTCAGTTGTATTTTTAAAGATTCTCTGAGATAGTTACTACACATCCCATAAAGGTACTGTGTAAAATAAAGTATGTAATGATTTGTGTTGGTGATTATGATGTTAAATTTAACTGCAAATTGGTGAGTGGCCAGCAGAACTTGGTCTCTGAGTTTAAATTATTAGTATTCTATGTTAAGTTTAAAATGGTGTACTCAAACTGTGGAAGCTGGCTTTGTAGTAGAATTTGTGATTGAAATGATACTTTTTTCCTAGGAATTACATATGAATACATTGGAGGAGATGATGACATTGCATATCTGCATACTAGTTGAATGGCAGATATCTAACATGTTTACTCTTACTCTACCCTCTCATGCCCTGTCCCTGGACGATATTAATAATGAGTCATGGTACTTTATCTCTTTTTCTGGTTAAACACAGGCATGGACTCAAACCCTTTCGACACAGTGACCTGTGTAGTGACTATCGATAGAACAGATTTGGCACAAAAGCTATTTTCCATCTCTATTATAGCAAATTATAATTTACAAGGGTTTCCCAGATGGGTCAGTGGCAAAGAATTTACCTGCCAATGCAGGAGACACGGGTTCCATCCCAGGGGTTGGAAAGATTTCCCTGGAGAAGGAAATGGCAACCCACTCCTGTATTCTTGCCTGGACAATTCCATGGACATAGGAGTGTGGCAGCCTACAGTCCATGGTGTTGCAGAGTTGGACACAACTGAGCACCTGAGCATGCACACATAATTTAAACATGATATTCAGGCCCAATACTTGCCAACAAAGTCTGTCTTGTCAAGGCTATGGTTTTTCCAGTGGTCATGTATGGATGTGAGAGTTGGACTGTGAAGAAAGCTGAGCACTGAAGAATTGATGCTTTTGAACTGTGGTGTTGGAGAAGACTCTTGAGAGTCCCTTGGACTGCAAGGAGATCCAACCAGTCCATTCTGAAGATCAGCCCTGGGATTTCTTTGGAAGGAATGATGCTAAAGCTGAAACTCTAGTACTTTGGCCACCTCATGCAAAGAGTTCTCATTGGAAAAGACTCTGATGCTGGGAGGGATTGGGGGCAGGAGGAGAAGGGGACGCCAGAGGATGAGATGGCTGGATGGCATCACCGACTTGATGAACGTGAGTTTGAGTGAACTCCGGGAGATGGTGATGGACAGGGAGGCCTGGCATGCTGTGATTCATGGGGTCACAAAGAGTCAGACACAACTGAGCGACTGAACTGAACTGAACTGAACTGACCTCGTTAATGTTGCCCTTTGTAAATTTAAAAGCTCTACAAGATATAAGGTGGTGCTGATTGTAGCTCCTCGTACTTGTTTTCAATGATAGGTGGAAACTGCAAGTATTCTTTTTGTTCAACATACCTCTGTGTTCCTAAACCCAGCAGAGGGAGTACCCTGCCTTCCTACACTCTGTTTTTAATACATGCTCAATTTCAATGCTGATAGTTTATTTCACAATACTCTCACACTAGAGGAGCCAGTTGGGAGAAATCACATTTAGGCCTTACAGGATTGACCATCAAGGACATTAGAGCTCAGTTCCCCCACAACTCATGGAGTCCTATCCGTGGCACCTCTTGTTCTTCTCTTGGGTATGACACCAAAGCCACATACAGGTCTCATGATGTAGGCTGTAAGCAGTTTTTTTTGGTTGGCAGGTCTGTCTTTATAACTGACTGGGAATCATGATCAAATTTTGTCTTGAGTCTAATAGGTTGCATAACCCCATCCCCATCCCGTATACTGGCTGGGTTTCAGCTTAGGAAATTATATCCAACTTCCCAACTTCCAACTTAGATTATTCTGTTTCTTTACTTGCCCCCATTAAAGCTGTATTGGCAAGGAATGATTGTGGCATTCCTTACAGGAACAGGCTGCCTTTTGCTGGCCTATAAAGTAATGTCCCTTTGATAAATGGCATCGTACCTATCAGATCAGCGCTCAGGTAATGGTGTACTTTATAATATAAAGAATGAATACCAATCTCTTCATTGCACTCAAAAATGTATCATAGAAATCAGCAAAATATGGCCCATGAGCTAAATACAGACTGTGACTTTTATTTGTATAGCTGAGAATGGGTTTAATACTTTTAAAGCATTGTGAGAACACCTACACATGTAGAGAAGAATGTGCATCAGAGACTGTATGTGGCCTGCAAAACCTAAAGTATTAACTAAGTTTTATGAGTCCTGCTTAAGGTGATCATAATAATAGTAGCGGTATTAATAAAAGCCCACATGTATAGCACTTGCTATAAGATGTACTAAGCATTCTTCATGTTTTAACTCAGTTAATCTTTATAAACACTCTGTGAGATTGTATTGAAGGCAAAAATGTCCCCAATAATTCCTAGCTCTGGCCTTCATGCCCTCCTGTGATCCTTTCTGCTTACATATAGGCTATATTTTGTTGATGTTGTTCAGTTGCTAAGTTGTATCTGACTCTTTATGACCCCATGGACATGCCAGGCTCCTCTGTCCTTCACTATCTCCCGGAATTTGCTTGGATTCATGTCCATTGAGTTGGTGACGCTATCTAACCGTCTCTTTCTCTGCTGCCCATTTCTCCTCTTGCCTTCAATCTTTTCCAGCATCAGGGTCTTTTCCAATGAGTTGGCTCTTTGTATCAGGTGGCCAAAGTATTGGAGCTTCAGCATCAGTTCTTCCAATGAATATTCAGTGTTGATTTCATTTGGGATTCATTGGTTGGATCTCCTGCAGTCCAAGGGACTCTCTAGAGTCTTCTCCAACTCCACAGTTCAAAAGCATCAATTCTTCAGCTCTGAGGTTTCTACATGTTCTTCTTTTGGATATGAAACCAAAGCAACATACAGGTCTCATGATGTAGGCTGTAAGCATTTTTTTTTTTTTTTTGGTTGGCATCCCTGTCTTTATAACTGACTGGGAATCATGATCAAATTTTGTCTTGAGTCTAATAGGTTGCATTACCCCATCCCCATCCCGTATACTGGCTGGGTTTCAGCTTAGGAAATTATATCCAACTTCCCACTTCCAACTTAGATGCTTAGTGCTGCCTCACTTCTTAGTGACAGTAAACTAAGAGGAGAGAGATAAACTGAGGAATAAACAAAAAGGAGCCAGGACTTGATGGTTTGGGTAATTCTCAATCTCTACAAATGGCACATGATGCTAACATTAACGGAATTTCTAAGCAAAGGTGAAAAATGGGGCACTGTCAGAAAAACATAATCTAAGATGAAGCTGATAGTATGACTATAAACCTTTTGTTAAGGCCTCAGAAAGATAAAATGTAGTGCTTCAGTATACTCTTCAGCCACATAAAAGGCTCTTTGAAGAAGTTCGGAGTGTTCCTTACACATCCTCTCAGTTAAACCACAGGACCTCTGGGAAGTTTCAGGCTATTGTCTCAGCTATTTCCATAACAGTCCAAGGTGGAGAAGGACTAATTTGAAGGAGATTTGTAGGTGTGACTTTTGTGTAAAGGGGTGAACTCAAGTCGATTCACAGGAGACTTACTAAGGTCTTGTAGCAGTTACACATGCAGAAACATGGAAACTTTAACTGAAGGGAACAAAGGGCAGAATGAAGAAACACCTTCGGACCCTCAGAATTCTACTGGCAGGAAGCAACCTGGGAGAGCTGTTCAACTGCAAACACATGCTGCTTTTCTTTCTTTTATAAAGGCAGTTGTGTGCCTTTGCCTTTATTTATTTACTTATTTATTTTCAATCTTTTGACCATGCTGCACGGCATGTGGGATCTTAGTTCCCTGACCAGGGATTGAACCCATGTCCCCTGCAGTAGAAGCATGGAGTCTTAACAACTGGACCACCGGGGAAGTTCCCTCACCCCCGTTTTATTGAAGAAATTGAGCTAGATACCTCTCCATTGCCATTGGACTAATGACAGGTGGGGCTCATATTTGAACTCAGGCAATTTGGCTGCAGAGTCTGAACTTAGATTCACAAAGGTCATAAGAGACTAAAGTAAAGCAGATGAGAGTGTACATTTGTTAAATGAGTAACTGGGGCACATGAGTATTAAGACTGCATTTGCTGGTGTATGTGTTGGTTATGTGGTCAAAAGACATTCATGGCTATACTCACTGTGAACATCTTGGAAATCAGGAATGTTACCTTCTGGGACCTTACTCTATTGCAGGTGGTACTGTGTTCAAGCATGTGTGTGTGTGTGTGTGTTAGTCACTCAGTTGTGTCCGACTCTCTGTGACCCCATGGACTGCAGCCCACCAGGCTCCTCTGTCCATGGAATTCTCCAGGCAACAATACTGGAGTGGGTTGCCAGTATGTATGTATGTATGTATATGTATATATGTATGTATATGTGTATATATATTTGGTTTTTAAAAACTTTTTATGGGAATATAATTGCTTGACAATGTTGTATAGTTTCTGCTGTACAACATAGTCAGTCAGCTATATGTATATATGCCCTCCCACCCCGCCTCCATCCCACCCATCTAGGTCATCACAGAGCACAGAACTGAGCTCCCTTTGTCAAGCACGCATTTTTAAAATGACCCTTTTCTTTCAAACAATACTAAAAGTCCAGGCTAGCCTTCTGCTGCCATCAGGAAATTCCTGAAACAGCCTTTGGCCTCAAGGCCTCAAATTTTAGGGAGACTAGTAAATAAACGTAAAACAATGGGGTAAGTCCTACAGTTGAGTTTCCCCCTTTTATTACTATTTATAACATTATACACATTGTGAGTAAGATGAAGATGTCAAACTCCTAATTTAAGTAACTTTTTGGCCCACGCAAAGGAGGGTGGTTTCAAAGTCATGATTTGAGGAGAAAAAGAAGTCATTTATATTAGTCACGTTTGTGTTTAAGCTAATGCCTTTGAAAGTTTTTATTAATAGACTTTATTTCCTACAGCAGTGCTAGATTCACAGAAAAATTGAGAGAAAGGTACAGAGAGTTCCCTAATATCCGCTGCCATGACCCCTTCAGGCTCACAGCCTCCAAGTAATACCTTTTAAAAGTGAGCGTGAATCATCAAGTTCTCACTAAGGAATTTCCAATGGCACCATCACATACAAGTAATTCAGTCAATTCATCAGGTATTAACATGCCAGGGACCCAAGTGTTCTCTTTGATTCCAGGGCTACAATAAACTGCTAGGTGATAACTTCAATTTGAAGAATTTACTAAGTCTCACTGTTTTTATATGCACATTATCTATTTCTTTTTCTTTCTTTTTTTGTGTGTGCAAAATGTCACCACGAGGAGACCAAGATTTTGTGGATACAGCTCAATAGTCACACAGCTCAACTTCTTTCTTCTAATGGAGAAGAGGTGGGGTGCGGGTTTCCTGGGACCTGGTGTAAAGGGATATGACTTTTGGCTCTGGGAGGCTGAGCCTATCAGACTTTATTAAAGACAACTGCCAGTTGTCAGTATGCTCTTCTGAGTTCCTTGGAGGGAGTGTTGACTGACATCGAGTGGGCCTCTTAATATGTCCATCCACCCCACTGTTTCTTCTGAGACATCACTTTGGTTTGCTTGTTGATCTGCTACTGCTACTGCTAAGTCACTTCAGTAGTGTCTGACTCTGTGCGACCCCGCAGACAGCAGCCCACCAGGCTCCCCCGTCCCTGGGATTCTCCAGGCAGGAACACTGGAGTGGGGTGCCATTGCCTTCTCCCTGTTGATCTGCTACTGGTTAAAGAGTGAGCAAGACATCAGGGACTTTGAACATTATTGGCACTGTCACTTTTAAGATTTCAAAGCCATGATTATATCAAGAAGAAAGATGTAGATGCTCTTGGCAGTATAATTTGAACCCTGTTTCTGTTCTCTGAATGCCTAGTGGTCAGGGTATAGGTACACTCAGGAGGGTGCTGTCCACTGGTAGAGTCCACATCACTTGCAAGCTTATTAAAAATACAAATACTCAGGCCCATCCAGGTGTGATGAGTTAGGATTTCTGGGGCTGGTCCCAACTTGCTGTGCTTTTCCCAGTAATTTCTCCACACACTGAAGTTTTTGATGCAAACTTGTAATCCTGGCCTGTAAGTTTGATTAACATTGTCACAGGTTTCTGAAAGCTGCAATAAACAGCTTTAGTTCTTCTGGAAAGAGTCACTTTGTTCACAGTAAATTTTTATCTTAACACCTCATTTTTAAATTCTGTGTAGTAGTGAAGTTTGCAAGAAATCATTTCAACAGGGGAAACGCCTTAACAGAGCAAACTGATGCTCATATAACTCTTTTTTCCCCTGTGGCCCCTCTTGTAACTTTTGTCTGTCTTTTAATTTTTCTTTTCATTTGAAAAATGCCATTAACTTTACTAATTGCAACAGCTTCAGAATTTAAGTTTGTAGTTATAACTGAAATATCTATACTTAAATCCCTTCTTTACAAAACAAGTGATTGTTGTCATGGTTCCGTGGAGCAAGCATAAACTTCCAAAGCCGTTAGAAAACAATTATTAGCAAGCTCTAATAACCGTTTATTATAGATAAAAAGTTATTTAGTTATATAACGTTTCAGATGACACTATTTAAAAGAAGATGGGTATCTCTTAATCTATCTGGGGGTCTTCTTGTTAATTGTCAGTTGAACTCTGCCAGGAAATTATTCCTCTATTTATATACTATTTTAAGCTTCTTACAGATGTGGAGCCTCATGTTAAGGCTGGAACATTCTTAATCTTTCCTGTCTCTTCAGAGCAAGAAGATAATAAACATTTCTGACAAGCTGTAATCAGGAACTGGCCTGGGAGTTAATGAACAGGTCAGAGGTGGCCATCAGGGATGTTTCTGAAGAATGTTCATAATGAATGATCATTGGCTTAGACCTGCAGCTTCATAAAAATGATGATGAAAGGAATGGTAGGGGGTGGATTAAAGAGTGGAGGATTCTGTATGGCCTCTAAGTGTCAGAATACTCTTTCTTCTCTCCTTTTATTTTCTTAATATTGATATTTCAAGGAGTCTGGATCTAAACCACCCATCCTGTGCTGATCACCATCTTGGAGAGCTAGGTTTGGTTCAGCACCTGTAGGCCCTACAAGAAAGACCACCAGAGAGGAGGAGGAAAGAATCTGAGGTCGAATTTGGATTTGAGCACTACCTCTGCCTCAGAGTATCCTTAGGGAAGTCCTAGCTATCTGAGCAGCTGTCTGGCAGGGATGCAGACTTAGGTCCAGGAGGGATACAGGAGCTTTTGTTCCCTATTTTCCTCCTCTTCGCAGTACTATTGCTAAGTCCTAATCCTTTAACAGAGGTGGGTACCACCCACTAACTTTGCTCTTGCTGCAACAAGATATCCTCCCTACTAGCCCACCAAGGAGGGCTTGGGTCATAAATCCTGCAAAATTCTCTCCTCTTTCACCACTTCCTCCAGGTTGTAACATACGTGAAACATAAGTGTTTGTTTTTTTTTTAAGTTGAAGAGGAGTGTTTGATGAAGGCTGAATATTGTGCTAAATCTGATTTTTACAGTGTGTCCTATAGGGCTTGTGAATTTCAAAGAAATTTATATTACAAAGAAACAACTACCCTATTACTAAGGGATACCATCAAGCAAAAGCAATTTTTAAAAAGTTAACAAGCTTTATAACTCAAATATACACAGAAGCATGATTTATATATCTATGCTAAACTATTTCCATTGTGAACATAAACCTGAGATGTCTCCTCTATAAATATTTACTCTGAAAATGTTTTTTGAGCACCCATGATTTGACAGTTTTGGTTCTGGACTACGATGCGTGATTTGGTGCCTGTCTTCTTGGGTAGGTGGAAATGGATCCCCTAGCTCATGGTCTCCCTCCCCAGCCTCCTCTCCCTGCCTGTGTTCCCCTCTTCTGATCCTTTTTCCTTCCTTCTCCCTCTCCCTGTGTTCTTAACATTTTCACATGTGGCTTAGTCATACAGTAGTATGACTGGTTTGGAAGTCATTCTAAAGTGACTGCTTCCTGCAGGTACTTCTTTTATTTATGGATTTCTCTGTGTCAGAATAATTTATGACGTGTATATAAGTTAGCAATTTACCTCGGACAATGGCTTTCAAATTGTGGGATGCATTAGAGTCACCTGGAGGGCTTGTAAAACCACAGATTGCTGGGTACCACTTCCAGAATACCTGATTTTAGTAGATCTGGGAAGGGGTGCAAGGATTTACATTTCTAGTAACTTTCCAGTTGGTTTTGCTGTGCCTGGGACCCCATTTTCTGAACCGCTGACTTGGGACATTGTTTTAGGGGCAGTTTGTTTGTTAATGTGTCCTTCTTTGTGGAAAATGAGAGAAGAAAAACTTGTGGTAGGATATTTTCCAGAGATGAATGACCATCTGGGGTTAAGAACCCCAAGATCATCCACTTTCTCCAGACTACCCTTAATCTCCAGGAAATGCCCTGTATCTGGCTCATTAACACTTAAATTTACATTCCTGTTGATGGAGCCAGGGTGGCTGTTGGCTTTGGAATTTTATTTTCATTGGGTGGGAATGGAATAGTATTATGGCATATCATCTCCCCAGATTTCTCCTGCTGGGTGGATTGCGGCCATCTGTGCATAATATTCCAATTTAGGATACTTGCATGCTTTTTCTGTTTCTTCGCGTGAAAATTCCAAATAACTGCTCCTATGTCTCTTCAAAGAATAGTTTAATAATTTGCAATGAAAGCAAACAGGAAATTTGCTAAATGATCTGGAAATTCAAATATGTCATAATATACAGACTGTACAAGTGAGTAGTTTGGTGAAATTGAATTGTGAAGAAATCTCAACTTATTAAAACTGTCATGTTCAGAAAGAAAAGTGAAAATATTTACTTTTTAAAATAATGAGATATTCAGTTAAAATACTTTGCCTTTCTAAATATTTAAAGATCTTCCCTCCCTCCCTTTCTTCTTTCCTATCTGCTTCAAATTACTATTCTGTTCTGGTTGCATCTTAAATTGATCAAATACTTTAGTATAGTTTACTACTTAATTTTTTATTAGTAAAAATGGATTAATAGTGTTCATTGTCTTGATAATTGTTTTATAATTTCTATAGTCATTAAAGTAATTTTGTTAAAATTAAGGACAAATAGTCCTGACCCTACTAGCCTGTAGCATGCAAATGCCTTCAATCCTCATTTGATCCTTCCATCAATGACAATCACTATCGCTTTTCAAAGTTAGTGAAGAAATTGGGTTTGCCAAAACTTTTGTTTCAGTTTTTTCATAACATCTTTTGGAATAACCCAAACAAACTTTTTGACCAAACCACATTTTCTGGTTGAGTTAGCATATTCTTCTTATGGTCTATGCCAAGGCTTGGTAGGTAGCAAGGTACTGGGTTGGCCAAAAAGTTTGCTGGGGTTTTTCTATATTCTTATGGTTCCACTTTAATGAAAAACAACCACTTGCTAAAGTTTATTGAATGCTGTAAATGTAATAATGGTACATCATTTTTACTTCTTTCCAAAGCTCTATCAGTTGTCCAGAGTTGTCCTAAAATACAAATATTCATCTATGGGGAGAAAAAGGACATTTAAGGAGGGTGCCTCTATTTTGTCTATTTCCTGGAAAGAGGGCTAGAAGTATGAGTCTCATGCTAGACATCTACTGAAACAGAAATGGAAATAGCCTCTCAATGTGATGTCCCCATTGGGAGCTATGAGACAACCAAGTTTCATATTTAGTCCATAATTAGTACTCTCTTCATCTACTGACCTTGGTTTCAATTTTGCCCTTTGTACTGTAATAAGTGTTAGTCGCTCTGTTGTGCCCAACTCTTTGCAACCCCATGGACTGGAGCTCACCAGGCTCCTCTGTTCATGAGATTTTCCAGGCAAGGATCCTGGAGTGGGTTGCCATTTCCTTCTCCAGGGGATCTTCCCAACCCAGGGATGGAACCTGGCTCTCCTGCACTGCAGGCAGATTCTTTACTGACTGAGCTACAAGGGAAGCCCCATGTACTGTAATAAGCATTTCTCTTTTGCACCTCTTAAGTATAACTACTAGCCTAAGTTTCTTTAAGAAGAGAGAGTAACTTTTACTTATGTCTGTCCCCCATGTAACACATCATTGTTCAGTACAATTTTATTGTTTTTGTCTTTTTACTTTAATATAGATTATTTTGAAATCCTTTTCTATAACTCATATTTTGCCTATGTTCTCACTCCTTGTGTTTTCCTTCTCTCTTTTCCTCTCTGAGAAAGAGGACAGAAATTGAAGCTAATGGTTCTAGCTCAAATTATCTGGTTCTCTTTGGTCCTTCTGTCTCTCTTGCTTCTTCCATTGCTTGCTTATTTCTTTTTTTTTTCTCCTCCTGTGAGCATACTTTTCTTTTTCTCACCTTGAACGTACCACAGAAAGGTTTATTTGAATTCCTAACCCTTTGAGTTAACATTCTGGCTTTTTACCCCTTTCATTATCAGCCTTCTGGAAAAAATAAACCTCCACTTTCTTACCACTTGTCCATTCATTTTCTGACCTTCTTGTTCTTCAGCATTTGCCACATGGCTCCATTTAAATGACTCTTTCTAAACATTACTCTTGACTTTCTGATTCCCAATCTGGACCCTTTTCATCTCCCTTCTTTCTTTCTTTAACCTCTCCTCGCCTCGCTGCTTTGGCACCATGCCATCTTGATCTACTCTCTCTGCTGATCATTCCCTCTCTGATTTCAATGTCACTTCTTCTTTCTATTATTTAAATGTGGATATCAGCTGCAAACTTCTGTCTCCCATCCACTTCTGCTGTTTCTTTCCATTCTCTTTCTTTTGTCATTTCATTTAGTCCTATGATTCAACTTTCACTTTATACAAGTAACTTGTACATCTTTATCTCAATCCCATAATTTTCTACCACATTCCTGTTCCATGTTTCTATTTGGCTCCTAGAAACATCCATTTGGGTTTCTCCCCAGGATTTTAACTTAAGCACATATAAACATAAACCCATAATTTTCTTTCCTTTCTGTCATACCTATTTTTCCTTTGACTTTTATACATCTGTAAAGAAAACCATCATTCCTTGTATGACCTTACCTCAAAACTTCATACAATTTTGGGCGATTTTATCTCCTTCTCCATCCAAATCATCAATCCTGGTAATTCTTTCTCTGTTACTCATGCCTTAATTTTCAGACATATTCCCTTCATCCTGGCTTAGTCCCTCCCTAACCATACTCCAGTACTTTGGCCACCTCATGTGAAGAGTTGACTCATTGGAAAAGACTTTGATGCTGCGAGGGATCGGGGGCAGGAAGAAAAGGGAACGACAGAGGATGAGATGGCTGGAAGGCATCACCGACTCGATGGATGTGAGTTTGAGTGAACTCCGGGAGTTGGTGATGGACAGTGAGGCCTGGCGTGCTGCGATTCATGGGGTCGCAAAGAGTCGGATACGACTGAGCAACTGAACTGAACTGAACTGAACCATACTTGAACTATTAATATTAAGATTACATAGGTGATTTGTTTTCTATTTTCCTCTATTTTCTACCCATTTGAAGCATACTGAAGACTTCTAGCCTTATCTTTATAACACCACACAAAAGTTGTATTCTTTGCTGCTTTTCAGTTATCAGTCTCTGCTCATGTACTAACAAGTAAATTTTAAACTCCTTGGCCAGAAGGTCAGAATGTTCTAGACTTAACGTGTCTGCCTACTCCATATCCAGTATTCTAACTCTGCACTCTGTCATCATTGTCTCAGATTTGATTCCAGGAACCTATTTATTCACCCAGACTATAGGATGCTTTTTATAGAAAATGACAGTAATTAAAGTTATTTTAACAATTAAAACCATCAACATTTTATCAAAGACAATATTGTGCTTCCAGTTCCAGTTCAGTCGCTCAGTCGTGTTCGACTCTTTGAGACCCCATGAATCACAGCACTCCAAGGCCTCCCTGTCCATCACCGAATCCCGGAGTTCACTCAAACTCACATCCATTGAGTCGGTGATGCCATCCACCCATCATATCCTCTGTAGTCCCCTTTTCCTCCTGCCCCCAATCCCTCCCAGCATCAGGGTCTTTACCAATGATTCAACTCTTCGCATGAGGTGGCCAAAGTACTGGAGTATCAGCTTTAGCATCAGTCCTTCCAATGAACACCCAGGACTGATCTCCTTTAGAATGGACTGGTTGGATCTCCTTGCAGTCCAAGGGACTCTCAAGAGTCTTCTCCAACACCACAGTTCAAAAGCATCAGTTCTTTGGTGCTCAGCTTTCTTCACAGTCCAACTCTCACACCCATACACGACCACTGGAAAAAACATAGCCTTGACTAGATGGACCTTTGTTGGAAAAGTAATGTCTCTGCTTTTCAATATGCTATCTAGCTTGGTCATAACTTTCCTTCCAAGGAGTAAGCGTCTTTTAATTTCATGGCTGCAGTCACCATCTGCAGTGATTTTGGAGCCCAGAAAAATAAAGTCTGACACTGTTTCCACTGTTTCCCCATCTATTTCCCATGAAGTGATGAGACCAGATGCCATGATCTTATTTTCTGAATATTCAGCTTTAAGCCAACTTTTTCACACTCCTCTTTCACTTTCATCAAGAGGCTCTTTAGTTCCTCTTCACTTTCTGCTATAAGGGTGGTGTCATCTGCATATCTGAGGTTATTGATATTTCTCCGGGCAATCTTGATACCAGCTTGTGCTTCTTCCATCCCAGCGTTTCTCATGCTGTACTCTGCGTAGAAGTTAAATAAGCAGGGTGACAATATACAGCCTGATGTACTCCTTTTCCTATTTGGAACCAGTTTGTTGTTCCATGTCCAGTTCCAACTGTTGCTTCCTGACCTGCATATAGGTTCCTCAAGAGGGAGGTCAGGTGGTCTGGTATTCCTGTCTCTTTCAGAATCTTCCACAGTTTGTTGTGATCCACACAGTCAAAGGCTTTGGCATAGTCAATAAAGCAGAAATAGAGGTTTTTCTGGAACTCTCTTGCTTTTTCCATGATCCAGCGGATGTTGGCAATTTGATCTCTGGTTCCTCTGCCTTTTCTAAAACCAGCTTGAACATCAGGAAGTTCACCGTTCACATATTGCTGAAGCCTGGCTTGGAGAATTTTGAGCATGACTTAACTAGCGTGCGAGATGATTGCAACTGTGCAGTAGTTTGAACATTCTTTGGCATTGCCTTTCTTTGGGATTGGAATGAAAACTGACCTTTTCCAGTCCTGTGGCCACTGCTGAGTTTTCCAAATTTGCTGGCATATTGAATGCAGCACTTTCACAGCATCGTCTTTCAGGATTTGAAATAGCTCAACTTGAATTCTATCACCTTCACTAGCTTTGGTCGTAGTGATGCTTTCTAAGGCCCATTTGACTTCACATTCCAGGATGTCTGGCTCTAGGTCAGTGATCACACCATTGTGATTATCTGGATCTTGAAGCTCTGTTCTGTACAGTTCTTCTGTGTATTCCTGCCACCTCTTCTTAATATCTTCTGCTTCTGTTAGGTCCATACCATTTCTGTCCTTTATCGAGCCCATCTTTGCATGAAATGTTCCTTTGGTATCTCTAATTTTCTTGAAGAGATCTCTAGTCTTTCCCATTCTGTTGTTTTCCTCTATTTCTTTTCATTGATCGCTGAAGAAGGCTTTCTTATCTCTCCTTGCTATTCTTTGGAACTCTGCATTCAGATGCTTATATCTTTCCTTTTCTCCTTTGCTTTTTGCTTCTCTTCTTTTCATAGCTATTTGTAAGGCCTCCCCAGAGAGCCATTTTGCTTTTTTGCATTTCTTTTTCTTGGGGATGGTCTTGATCCCTGTCTCCTGTACAATGTCATGAACCTCCGTCCATAGATCATCAGGCACTCTGTCTATCATATCTAGTCCTTTAAATCTATTTCTCACTTCTATTGTATAATTATAAGGGATTTGTTTAGGTCATACCTGAATGGTCTAGTGGTTTTCGCTACTTTCTTCAATTTAAGCCTGAATTTGGCAATAAGGAGTTCATGATCTGAGCCACAGTCAGTTCCCGGTCTTGTTTTTGCTGACTGTATAGAGCTTCTCCATCTTT
>NW_011494948.1:12291227-12292304 GCF_000754665.1 Bison bison bison
ACTCTATTAGCCTTTGCCCTGCTTCATTCCGTACTCCAAGGCCAAATTTGTCTGTTACTCCAGGTGTTTTTCAGAGAAGGCGATGGCACCCCACTCCAGTACTCTTGCCTGGAAAATCCCATGGTCGGAGGAGCCTGGTAGGCTACAGTCCATGGGGTCGCGAAGAGTTGGACACGACTGAGCGACTTCACTTTCACTTTTCACTTTCATGCATTGGAGAAGGCAATGGCAACCCACTCCAGTGTTCTTGCCTGGAGAATCTCAGGGACGGGGGAGCCTCGTTGGCTGCCGTCTATAGGGTCACACAGAGTCAGACATGACTGAAGCTACTTAGCAGCAGCAGCAGCAGCCAGGTGTTTCTTGACTTCCTACTTTTGCATTCCAGTCCCATATATTGAAAAGGACATGTTTTTTGGGTGTTAGTTCTAAAAGGTCTCATAGGTCTTCATAGAACCGTTCAGCTTCAGCTTCTTCAGCGTTACTGGTTGGGGCATAGACTTGGATTCCTGTGATATTGAATTGTTTGCCTTGGAAACAAACAGAGATCATTCTGTCGTTTTTGAGATTGCATCCAAGTACTGCATTTCGGACTCTTTTGTTGACCATGATGGCTATTCCATTTCTTCTAAGAGATTCCTGCCCACAGTATTAGATACAATGGTCATCTGAGTTAAATTCACCCATTCCAGTCCATTTTAGTTTACTGATTCCTAGAATGTCGATGTTCACTCTTGCCATCTCCTGTTTGACCACTTCCAGTTTGTCTTGATTCTTGGACCTAACATTCCAGGTTCCTATGCAATATTGCTCTTTACAGCATCAGACCTTGCTTCTATCACCAGTCACATCCACAGCTGGGTATTGTTTTTGCTTTGGCTCCATCCCTTCATTCTTTCTGGAGTTATTTTTCCGCTGATCTCCAGTAGCATATTGGGCACCTACTGACCTAGGGAGTTCCTCTTTCAGTGTCCTATTGTTTTGCCTGTTCATACTGTTCATGGGGTTCTCAAGGCAAGAATACTGAAGTGGTTTGCCATTCCCTTCTCCAGTGGACCACATTCTGTCAGTCCTCTCCAC
>NW_011494948.1:12292404-12292785 GCF_000754665.1 Bison bison bison
AGCCACAGTCAGTTCCCGGTCTTGTTTTTGCTGACTGTATAGAGCTTCTCCATCTTTGGCCACAAAGAATATAATCAGTCTGATTTCGGTGTTGACCATCTGGTGATGTCCATGTATAGTCTTCTCTTGTGTTGTTTGGAAAGAGTGATTGCTATGACCAGTGCGTTCTCTTGGCAAAACTCTATTTGGCAAAACTCTATTAGCCTTTGCCCTGCTTCATTCCGTACTCCAAGGCCAAATTTGTCTGTTACTCCAGGTGTTTTTCAGAGAAGGCGATGGCACCCCACTCCAGTACTCTTGCCTGGAAAATCCCATGGTCGGAGGAGCCTGGTAGGCTACAGTCCATGGGGTCGCGAAGAGTTGGACACGACTGAGCGACTT
>NW_011494948.1:12292885-12304881 GCF_000754665.1 Bison bison bison
ATACTGTTCATGGGGTTCTCAAGGCAAGAATACTGAAGTGGTTTGCCATTCCCTTCTCCAGTGGACCACATTCTGTCAGTCCTCTCCACCATGACCCGCCTGTCTTGGGTGGCCCCACACCGCATGGCTTCATTTCATTGAGTTAGACAAGGCTGTGGTCTGTTAGATTGACTAGTTTTCTGTGATTATGGTTTCAGTGTGTCTGCCCTCTGATGCCCTCTCGCAACACCTACCTTCTTACCTGGGTTTCTCTTACCTTGTTCATGGGATATCTCTTCACGGCTGCTCCAGCAAAGTGCAGCTGCTGCTCCTTACCTTGGGTGAAGCATATCTCCTCATGGCTGCCCCTCCTGACCTTGAAAGTGGAGTAGCTCCTCTCGGCCTTCCTGTGCCCATGCAGCCGCCGCTCCTTGGACATGGGGTTGCTCCTCTCGGCCGCTGCCCCTGTATTGTGCTTAAGTAAGTGTATTACTGAACAAAGGACTGTGCAAAAAAAGAAGACTTTAAGATTCCTAAAGCTGTTCCTCTGCTTCTAAGATTCTCAGCTTAGGGAGAGGAGAAATGATATATTTTAATTAAACTGGGTCTTTCCTGTACCCTTGGCAGTCAAGCGGAGTCAGAAAGAAAGGCCAGATTGTGTCCCTGTCCTGTAGAAGAGGAAATGCAGTAGCGTAAGTTATCCTAGAGAAGGCAGGCCATTTACTTTGTCCAGAACATTCTGTGATGTGTTTGGTTTACTTCCTCACCACCTTGTCAGATCTGTTCACAAGGCCACCTTCTCACAGAGGCCTTCTGGGTCATCTTTTTTAAGGTTGCAACCTCTTTCCCTTGGACACTCCTACTCCCCCTTACTCTGCTTTATCTTTTCCTCATAGTACCCCCAACCTTTTAACATTCCTTATCATTTACCGTCTTCCTGTGTTCATTGTCTGCTGTCCCGACTGGCATTTAAGCTTTATGTGACAGGGGTCATTGACTGTATTATTGTGATGATGCTCCTAGAATGATGTCTGCCAGCCTACTAGGTTCTCAGTTAAAATCAATCAATTCAATGAATAATTTTTGTCATGCCGAGTACATGTTAAGAAGTGTACTGATCACAGGGACTGATAGTAGAAAATAATACAGACTTGGTCCTTGCCATCATATGCCTTACATCTAGTCAAGAAAATCCAAAACTGACATTATAAGGAAATGAGATGAGGATTTTTCTCTGAGCGATAAAGGGACCTTGTAGATGTTGGTAAAGGCTTCCCTGAACAAAGGATGACCAAGCTGAGACCTGAGGATGACTAGGATTTGGCCAAGTAAAGAATGATGTTAGAAGAAGGAAGTGGCCTCTTCCAGGCATAATTTAAATATTACTAGTTCAAAAAATTGCAACAAATCAAATGACTGTACTATAGAAAGTGGAAGGAAGCCTGATGCAAGAAAGAGAAGAAGGTAAGAAGTTGGGGAGGTCTTTTGAAGTCTTTCTAAGGAGGTTGCACTTTTCCCAAAGGCTAGTGGTCTCTCAGTACACATTCCATTACTCCCCGGATATGTGTGCCTTTTCAAGTATGAATCTCTTCCAGTTGACTTTGCTCTTCAATTGGTTGGAAAAATACTTGGTAGAGAAGTGCACACTTGGTCACAGGCATGTTGGGTATAATATTACATTTTTATTTGCAGCATTTGTGGTTGTGGAGCTGTCACAGCTCTGACCATGGTGCATTTGGTTTGGCATTAGCCAACAGCTTGTTGTTTAAATAATATTCACAGCTGCTTAAAACAGCATAGTGCAATTTCATGTTATTCCCCAGCATAATCAGATCAGTGACACATGTTGGCAAAGCAAAGAAAATAGTTTTAGGAGGTATCAAAGATATTTCTTGGTACAGTCCTACTGTGATACAGGTCTTCTCTAATTAATTATGTGTGAAAATTCTGCTTTCAGTATACTTGGAGGCCAAACCCTCCCTAGAGGGATACAAAGTAGAGGTTTGTTTTAAACTATCTTTTGGGGTCATCCTTGGTGTTCCAGAGGGTAAGACTCCTCTCTTCCAAGGCAGGGGGCATCAGTTTGATCTTGGTTGAGGAACTAAGATCCCACAAGTGGTATGGCCAAGAAAAACAAAATTTAAAAAAAAAAAAAAAAGAGAGAAAGAAACTGTCTTTTAATGCTCTACCTTTGATCCTTCTCTGTTCTTTTAGAGTTCTCTTACGGAGTTTCCTTCTGTGATGAATGGTTACATAGAGGGACTGTTGTTTTTCAGTCTCTAAGTCATGTCTGACTCTTTGCAACCATATGGACAATGGTACACTAGGCTCCTGTCCATGGGGGTTCTCCAGGCAAGGATACTGGAGTGGGTTGCTGTTTCTTCCTCCAGGGGTCTTCATGACCTAGGGATTGAATTTGCATCTCCTGCAGTGGCATGCAGATTCTTTACCTCTGAGCCACAAGGGAAGCCTTACCTAGAGGGCTACCCTACACTTATTATTACATGGGATTATTGGTTGTTCATCTGACCAATCTGTATTCTCTATCGCTGAAAACCTCAAAACTTATACATCCTTAGTTCCATCCTTTTTGGGTCTTCCTAGGTGATTTTTTAACTAACCTCTCTTAATTTTAATTCATCCTGATGCCTCTATGCCTCCTTTACCTCTTGAAAGTATTTGTACTATAAATGATGAAAGATGCATTAAATCAGTTTGTACTCATGAGATCTCAAGCTTCAGGGCTACTTCAGGGCTAATGAGTTGACAACATCTTGTTTATTAGGGAAAAAAAATAAGAATGAGAGATGGGACTTGTAGCCACTTTAATTTGATCCTTACATGTCTGATATGTGGTTGTTTATGACTGGTCAATTCCCAGGGAATCTTTTATTGTTACTATTTTTTGATCCCACTAGGTCTTCATTGCAGTTCACAGGCTTTCTCTGGTTGCCCAGTGGCATGTGGGAACTAAGTTCCCAGATCAGGGATCAAGCCTGCATCCCCTGTATTGGAGGGCAGATTCTTAGCCACTGGACCACCAGGGAAGTCCCCCAAGGGATTTATCGTAATAACATGCCAGAAGAATTTTACTGTCTCCTGAGTGTTTGTGGCAGTCTGCCCTATTTTAGGTGAAGCTGCTTGGCTGCATACAGCAAAAATATCCGTTTTAGAGGAGCACTGATTCCCAATGCTTCCCTGATGCCTCAGATGGAAAGAATCTGCCTGCAATGAAGGAGACCCAGGTTTGATCCCTGGGTTGGAAGATTCCCCTGGAGGAGGGCATGGCAACCCAGTAGTCACCGAGAGTGATTTGCTGTCTAACTTCTTGGAGAGTTGTTGACTTTTCCCCTCCATTTCTAAAATATACTTCTTTCCATATATTTCCATAAAATAAGTATGAAATGATTATCAAAGTATTTGAAAACTGCAAAGTACACACAAATAGGAGACAGTATTTAAATGCTCTGTTTTAGAGTTCCATAGATTTTATTTGTGTAAGATTTAGACTGGCTTCTCAGATGAAGAATTCAAGTCTATTGCAATTCAAATACTGATGTATATAATAACATTTAAAAGGCATATATTTTTATTTATTTAACCAGAACTCCCAGTTATAACTCCTTATTTGACTGAAGTAAAATTGTACCGTATAAGAGAAATATATCCTCTCCAAATAGAATGTGCAGGAATAACATCTGAAGATTTATTACAGAAATGAAACAAATGGTGCACAATTAAAATAGCCTTGTTCTCCAGGAAGAATGTCCCTCGCAGGCCTCAAAACCCTGACTCTACTTTTGCATTTGTCTTGCCTAGCATATAAACTAAACTAAGAATCTAAAGTGTTTTAGGGTGATGCAGTCTTTTAATTTAGGGGTCATGTTCCATGAAATCAAAGGGTGCTTGGGAAAGTATGATTCAAAATGTGGCCCAATACGAGGTGGTATCCATGGGTATCAGGGACCTGGCTTGACCCAACTCCTGGGCTGCTGCCATCATGGCCATTAATTATGCCCATCTATCCCTGGAAGTGTCAGCTGCTCCTCCGTCATCAGGTAGATCGTCTGCTCATGCTACTTGGCCAAGTGAGCTTTGGCTGTTCATTCCAGGATGGCTAATAATGGGACAGCAGCTTGGGGCCATTTCAAAGTGGCCCTTCTAATTGTTGCCCTCTCTGGGCCTCTGGGGATCTTAGAATAGTCCGTTCTCTGTATATGCCAAGCCAAAACCAAAATCATAACCCAAACCATTCCTGCCAGCATTTCAATTAGTTAGGAAATCAAGAAGGCCCTAATCTCCTTGAAAGGTCAGCCTGGAAAGAGCTTTTTCACTTTTAATAAATCTGATTTCAAAAGTATTAAATACATTAGTTATCATAATATCTTTCAACCTGATGGAAATTTAAGATTTTTTTCTTGACCTAGAACTTTCTTATCTGATTTCTTGCCTATAGGATTTCAAAGGGTTATAGAAAACAGAATTGAGAAATCAGCTGGGTGGAGTAGCATGACCTAGAGGAAGAAAAACTGGCCTGGGGTCTGCCTGACGTGAGTGTGAACCCCAGCACTACCAGCAAATGGTCTGTCTTTAAAAAGTTACCACAAACTTTTCACATGGAGTTTTGGATTAGATAATGAATACAAAAACTCTAACAGTAAGATGTAGAATACACGCTAGTTCCATTTCTCCATAGGAATAAACATGTTATAAAGAGACCATTGTGTGAAATTTACTGGTACCATAGCTTTCCATGTAGCTGAAGGTCAGATTTAGGACAGTAATTAGCAACGACAAAGCTGGGAACACATAAGAAGTTAAAGAATGGACAGGTCACCTGCTATAAAAACCATGCAGTTCTTTTCATTGAAACAACAAAGTGTTAACCCTAGAGCCTAACCAGATATCATGAAATGGAATCCTAGTACTTCAGAAATAATAGTGGTAAAGAAAGGTTAGCATCAACTGAGAAATAACTTTACAGAAAAAAATATGACACTAAATTGCTTGAGTTATTATTTTAGGAATAAACTTTGTGACTAAATACAACAGAATGGTCATCTTGTGCCATTAAGAGACACTTGAATTATGTTTGGTGTATTTATTTTATAATGCCATGAAGTGATTGAGATTTAGACACATAAATAGTTATCCTTACTCATCTGGAAAATATCATGTGAACATCACATTGACATATTAATGGGATATTACTATATTTTCTTCTTAATGACAAACAATGTTTTCCTATAGGTTATTTTAAAAAATAATTCTCCCTTCAAAGAATCAGAGTAAGTTAAGAGAGTCTTCCAGTAATTTGGGTGCACTAAAGAACAAGTATGAGTGTATTTTTATGATTTCTTCTTGTTATGAGATGGAGTTTCTTTCTGTAAAACAAACATTTCTCACAAGGAACTTTTCTTCTCACAATACATTGAATGAACTAAGTTAGTTTCCAAGACTATTACTGAAGGGAATTTAAAAAATTTAGATTGGGAAAACTGTTTAACCCTATGGAAACATGCACACATAAGCAGAACAAAAAACTTGATTTCATCCCATTTCTCTTAATGACTACCATAGATCCAAGTAGTATTAAAATTAAGATTTTAGGACACTCTGTTAACTTTATTTCTGAGTCAGGATAAAAATTAGGGAAGGAAGGAAGGTTGATTCTAAGGATGTTTGTCTATTTAACTAATTAATCAAAGGTTGAATCTGATTTGTGTCTCTGCTTGGCATGAGGAAATTGGCAATTTTCCTTTGTAGGCCTGTGCTGCTATATAGAGCTATGACAAAATGTGTGTGTAAAGGGTAAGGTTACCATATATTCTTGTTTCCTCGGGGCAGTCCTAATTTATGCCTTATGTCTTTGCATTTTGTCTGGTTTAACATTTATCCAGTATTTATTTTTTTTAACAAAGCATTATCATCAATGGTATATTAAAAATAAACCAGCTTGAGTTCTATCACAGTCTCATTCAGTAGCATGTGAGATACATTTGCAGGGAAGAGAGTTTTCCCTTTAGATTGTGATTAAGTCTGAAAGATCACATGGTGCTATGCTGCTTTTTTTCCAGCCCTTTCCAGGACATCTCCCTTTCAGTGACAGCAGGCTCCCTGATAAAGACAAGCCCTCCTGAACCTGAGTAGATAAGGAGAGTTAACTGCTTCTGGTCTTAAGTTGTGGTAGAAGAAGTTCTTGCTGTCCTTGCTGGTTACTTGGCTTTCCAGCAAGTTGGAGCTATGACCCAACCATGCAAAATGAACAAACCCTTCAAGCCATGTGGATGCAGAGCCATTGGGAAACAGAGTAAATTATACATTATGAACATATGAACTGTATATGGGAAATAGAGGTTGAGCAGTCCAGTGTAGACAGAAATCTGAATAAATCTGCTGTAGTGATTTTAGTAATTTATGGCATGGTGTTGAGTTGTCCAAAAACTTCGTTCAGGTATTTCTATATGACAGTACCAAAAACCCCAGAACAAATGAACTTTTTGGGCAACCAGTACAAATCTATATCTAAGTATTTATGTTGTCCAGGTAGTCTGAGCTATTAATATTTCAGAATTATCAAAGAGAGTTCTGACAACTCAGATGGTTTGCTGTTTCAACTCTTACTTGATTTTCATTTCTTTCTCAAAGCTATAAAAATGGAAAATGAATTTTGAGGAGATTAGATTAGTGAAAACCTGGAAATGTAGTTTCTGTTTAGTTGCCAAAGGAGTGCCCAGTGAGATACCCTGAAAGTCTGAGGTTCAGTTTAAATGGTCATTTGTGCTTTTTTGTTGTTGTTGTTAATGCTTCTATTAAAAATATTTCAATAGACCCATTTGGCCTCGATGACTTTTAAATGTAATGTAATGAAAATATCAATTTCTTAAGTAACTGATAATGAATGAGAAACATGTAGAGAATGCTTATTGACATTTATTATCCACGAGGGGCGCTGTGGTGATATCAGTAACCACGTGAAAACCCAAGACACAAATCTGCTGAAGGAACATTAGAAGCTATTTCAGTAACTACTAGTTATGTTAAGAAGATTGTATATGAAGAAGATGATGTAGCACATACAGCTGCAGAAAGTGCTTCTATCATCACTATACAACAGACCCTCTTATTTAGAATAAATGGCTGTTTGCCTGAGTTGATTTAGCTCATTTATCTCTAATTTTCATGTGCAAACAGTAAAACAAAAAGAGCTGTGTTAATTTCATTAGAGAAGAATTTTGCATATGTTAAGTGGTGCAAATTTTATTTCAATGTTATTAGCTGCTTCAAATAGAAAAAGCAATTCAGCTAATTCTAGTAATGGTTTGACTATTTCATTCAATTTATAGAATAAAGGTAAGTATTTGGAAGTTGATTCTGTTGAAGGCAAAACCTTTGACACTGTTGTAAATGTTATTGTAGATTCAGGTAAAAATCCAAATATAATTTGAATTATTTTTTTGGCCATGATAATAAAATTACACATGGTGGAGGACTGAATCATCTTCAAAACGGCCTTGTTAAATTAATAGGCCTATAACAAAAAATTATTGGGAATGGTTCAATGTGTATGTAATTCATAATTCCAACCAAGCTGATACTTTTGGGGCTTCCCAGATGGCGTTAGTGGTAAAGAACCTGCTTGCCAATGCAAGAGACACAAGAGACACAGGTTCAGTCTCTGGGTTGTGAAGATCCCCTGGAGAAGGGAATGGCAACCCATTCGAGTATTCTTGCCTGGAAAATCCCATAGACAGAGGAGCCTGGCTGTCTACAGTCCATGGGGTCACAAAGAGTTGGAACAACCAAACACACACTGCAAAAGCTGATATTTTTACCAATTGATATAGAAATTGTACGTCTCCAAATGTATAAGTATTATATACATATGGAGGTATTTTGAATAACTGATATACAAAGTCCACTGATATTCAATATAAAACAGAGTAAGACACTAAAGTATGGTAGTACATGCTTTTTCTCTGTTTGCTGTTCACAGACCAGATTTTAGAAATGTTTGAAACTTTGAACACCCTCTTTTCAGATCAACTTTAGTGTTCTATGATCACACTGAAATTTTTAGTATTCTAAATTTTGGTTACATTTTGTTCAAAATCAGTTGGGTGAAAGCTTTGATCAAAGTAGTCAATACATAAAAGGCCATTTTTTTGTCGTTTTACCTTTAAAACTCTGAGTTGCAATCACTGAGGGGGAAGAAAGGCTTGCAAACTGTGAAATTGGAATTTATTTCTCCATAAATATGGGGGGTACTGCATAAATTAAACTGTGAGAGCTTAAGTGATATAAAAATTATGTCACATAAATAGTGACATTTCATATGCAAAAGTGTACTTAGCTTGACTTAGGGAAAATTGCATAATGTTACAAACATTAAAAACACTCGGATTCTAATTCTGGCTGAACTTAACAAAATCAATGAATTTCTACCAGAGGAAACTAAAAATAACATTCATCGAGTGTTGATTATATGCCAGCAACTTTTCACAGACTACCCATTAAGTCCTGATGACAGCTTTCTGAGATGGGTTAAATAAAATGATCTGTTCTCTAGATGAAGACGTGAGGGATTGAAATGTCAAGTCACTTGTTTAAGATCGTCACTAATATATGAGATTTGAAACCAGATCTTCCTGACAAGAAAGCACTCTTGGTTACTACTCTCTACAGCTTCTGAGTGGTTAGGATTATGACAGAATTATCAGAGAAAGCTCTTACAACTCCAGTGGTTCACTCTTACAGCCTTTATTTAGTTGATGTTTCTTTTTGGACCCCAGTTGAAATGGAAAGTTATGTTTTGGGGAGATTAAAGTCAGGAAAGCCTGGAGATAAAACTTTTACTCAGCTGTCAACAGAGTGCCCAACAGGATATTCTTCAGAGTTTTGCATTTCAGTGTCAGTCATAGCTAATATATAAGGCAGAAGGATGGGATTGTCAGGTGATATTTTTCCAAGTCTGTAGTGATCAAGACCTCCTTAAACTTAGAGATCTGCCAGCTGAGAAAAAAATAAAATCTACACAGGAACTCGTGGAAATATTTTGTGGTAGCAGGTGATTTAATCCAACATTCATAACTGGGTAATTAAATGAGGATTCCTTCTTCAAGGCAAAAATTAGGAGGAAAAATCATCAAAAAGAATATTTATAGTCTTGAAAACCAAAGAGACCAAAACTGTGTGATATAGGCTGGTCTTCTTCAAACATGCCATATATTAAAATTACCTGGGACGTGTCAAATTGTACATATATGCTCCCTGAGAAGGGCTACATCTGAATTTCAGGCAGTGGGATCCATGTATGATTTTTAAGAACTTCCAAACTGATTCTTTGACCAGTCAGAATTAGGAACTACTAGACCAGAGTACTTTCAAGTGATAGAAAGCTGCTGCGTTTAGTTACTTGGAAAGAATTTGCCCTGGGAAAGTAGTTTAGTTCCTTTAAAAATATTTGTGTAGAGATTTTGGGGGGATATTTAGAGGCAGAGAGACTAGATAGTTCAAGTTATTTTACCTCTTGTGCTTGAGCAAGCAAAAGACAATCTGGATGTATAAGAATAAGTATAGATTTTAGTGAATTCTGCTAAATTATGATTAGGGTGATAGATAAGGAAAGAGTATAATTGAGTGATAATGAGTGATCCCACTAGCACCAGTACTACATAACCTGATGGGCATCCTCTTCTTTATCCCCCTTCATCCAGTTTCTAGTGAGTTTTTGCAATCACCTATCCTCATGGGTGCACCTCCTCCCACGTAGTAGCCTATTTTCTATCATTTCCTCCGTTTGTCACCCTTGGGAGCCACTGTTATCATGATCAACACCACATATATAGTAGGCACCTGCTATGTGTAGGCTATTGCACGAGGTACAGAAATAGTCTAAGTCATTTCCTGGAGAGAGTGGACTTTGATCTAGTTTGAGACAGAGGACATTCATCAAGACCAAGTGCCAGGTGGCTAAGGATCAAACAGATGGTCAGAAAAAAGTATATTGTAGAAGAGTAGGCAGATGCGGTATGGAGTAGCTGGGGTTCAAACTAGGAAGTGAAGGAAGTATCAGGACTTAAGTTGATAGAAATAAAGGGTATTCAGCAAAGATCCAGAAGCAGGGAAGCTTATGGTTCTCTGTAAAACAACAAATAGGCCAAGTGAGAGGGCAGTTTGGTTGTTTTTCTTAAGGGGGAGGGTCTGACCTAGACTGTTGTTGTTTATCCTAATGTCCGAGTCTCTTGAGACCCAGGGAACTATAGCCTACCAGGCTCCTTTGCCCAGGCAAAGAAAAGGGTTGACATTTCCTTCTCCAGGGAAGCTTCCCATCCCAAGGATCAAAGGGTATCTCCTGCATTGGCAGGCAGATACTTTACCACTGAGCCACAAGGGAAGCCCAGGCTAGACAGTTAGAACTATACGTTTTTGGTATAGTGAGTTTAAGGTAGAAGACAATATTAAGCTGATTAGGTTGGCTTTTTACTTCACCACTACTTTCTTTAGCAACTTATTACCAACTTATGAGAAGATTAGAAGACACAGAAGATGGATACATTTGAATTGCAAATGCTGAGCTAAATGTCTAGTGTCTTTCTCCCAGTGCTGGGATCATAGCATCAAAGTAGGTAAGGAGCTTTGGAGAATATTATTCAGTCTTTCATTTTACATTAGCAGGATTTATCTTAGTCAACTCAGAAAGTTAGCTGAGTCAGAAAGTTAGCTTTTGAAGCTCTTTGCTCTGCAAAGTGTGACTTTCTTCAACTATGCAATATTAGTAAGTTTGATTCTTTTTCAATTTCCTGAATTGTGACTAATTTGGAGACTTCCAACTCATTTTCGCTCATTAGATTTCATTCTTAATTTTGAATGTAGAGCAATGGAAAATCGAGGCAAGAGCAGTGTTGGAACATGAGATTCTGGGTTCTACTGTAGGCTGTGACTTTGGCTAGCTTACAGTACCTTACGTAGGTTCCCAGTTTCTGTTGGCCTTGGATTCCTCGTCTGCAAAGGATGGAGGTTATGATAAGAGGGTACGACAATATTGGGAATATACAATATTGGAAATGTTGATACAGGAGATGGAGTTAATGTCGACATTTTAGGAGTCAATGAACTAAAATGGACTGGAGTGGGTGAATTTAACACACATGACCATTATATCTACTACTATGGGCAAGAACCCCTTAGAAGAAATGGAGAAGCCATCATAGTCAACAAAAGAGTCTGAAAGGTAGTGCTTGGATGCAATCTCAAAAACGACAGAATGAGCTCAGTTTATTTCCAAGCAAACCATTCAATATTATGGTAATCCAAGTCTATGCCCCAACCAGCAATGCTGAAGAAGCAAAAGTTAAATGGTTCTATGAAGACCTACAAGATCTAGAACTAACACCCCCAAAAGATGTCCTTTTCAGTATAGGGGACTGGAATGCAAAAGTAGGAAGTCAAGAAACACCTGAAGTAACAGGCAAATTTGGCCTTGGAGTATGGAATGAAGCAGGGCAAAGGCTAATAGAGTTTTTCCAAGAGAACGCACTGGTCATAGCAAACACCCTCTTCCAACAACACAATAAAAGACTCTACACATGGACATTACCGGATGGTCAACACCAAAATCAGATTGATTATATTCTTTGCAGCCAAAGATGGAGAAGCTCTATAGAGTCAGCAAAAACAAGACCGGGAACTGACTGTGACTCAGATAATGAACTCTTTATTGCCAACTTCAGACTTAAGTTGAAGAAAGTAGGGAAAACCACTGCACCATTCAGGTATGTCCAAAATCAAATCCCTTATGATTATACAGTGGAAGTGAGAAATAGATTCAAGGGATTAGATCTGATAGAGTGCCAGAGGTTTGTGACATTGTATAGGAGACAGGGATCAAGACCATCCTCAAGAGAAAGAAATGCAAAGAAGCAAAATGGTTGTCTGAGGAGGCTTTACAAATAGCTGTGAAAAGAAGAGAAGCAAAAAGCAAAGGAGAAAAGGAAAGATATAAACATCTGAATGCA
>NW_011494948.1:12304981-12305707 GCF_000754665.1 Bison bison bison
GAAGAGATAAGAAAGCCTTCCTCAGTGATCAGTGCAAAGAAATAGAGGAAAACAACAGAATGGAAAGACTAGAGATCTCTTCAAGAAAATTAGAGATACCAAGGGAACATTTCATGCAAAGATGAGCTCAATAAAGGACAGAAATGGTATGGCCCTAACAGAAGCAGAAGATATTAAGAAGATGTGAAAAGAATACACAGAAGAACTGTATAAAAAAGATCTTCATGACCCAGATAATCACGATGGTGTGATCACTCACCTAGAGCTAGACATCCTGGAATGTGAAGTAAAATGGGCCTTAGGAAGCATCACTACGAACAAAGCTAATGGAGGTAATGGAATTCCAGTTGAGATATTTCAAATCCTAAAAGATGATGCTGTGAAAGTGCTGACCTCAATATGTCAGCAAATTTGGAAAACACAGCAGTGGCAACAGGACTGGAAAAGGTCAGTTTTCATTCCAATCCCAAAGAAAGGCAATGCCAAAGAATGCTCAAACTGCCACACAATTGCAATCATTTCACATGCCAGTAAAGTAATGCTCAAAATTCTCCAAGCCAGTCTTCAACAGTACATGAATCGTGACCTTCCAGAAGTTCAAGCTGGATTTTGAAAAGGCAGAGGAACCAGAGATCAAATTGCCAACATCCGCTGGATCATGGAAAAAGCAAGAGAGTTCCAGAAAAACCTCTATTTCTGCTTTATTGACTATGCCAAAGCCTTTGA
>NW_011494948.1:12305992-12310424 GCF_000754665.1 Bison bison bison
AGAACTAAAGAGCCTCTTGATGAAAATGAAAGAGGAGAGTGAAAAAGTTGGCTTAAAGCTCAACATTCAGAAAACTCAGATCATGGCATCTGGTCCCATCACTTCATGGCAAACAGATGGGGAAACAGTGGAAACAGTGTCAGACTTTATTTTTTTGGGCTCCAAAATCTGTAGATAGTGACTGCAGCCATGAACTTAAAAGACTCTTACTCCTTGGAAGAAAAGTTATGACCAAGCTAGACAGCATATTAAAGAGCAGAGACATTACTTTGTCAACAAATGTCCATGTAGTCAAGGCTATGGTTTTTGCAGTAGTCGTGTATGGATGTTAGAGTTGGAATATAAAGAAAGCTGAGCACCAAAGAATTGATGCTTTAGAATTGTGGTGTTGGAGAAGTCTTTTGAAAATCCATTGGATTGCAAAGAGATCCAACCAGTCTATCCTAAAGGAAATCAGTCCTGAACATTCATTGGAAGGACTGATGTTGAAGGTGAAACTCCAATACTTTGGCCACCTGATGCAAAGAACTGACTCCTTTTAAAAGACCCTGATCCTGGGAAAGATTGAAGGTGGGAGGAGACGGGGATGACAGAGGATGAGTTGGTTGGGTTGCATCACTGACTCAATGGACATGAGAGTGAGTAAACTCCAGGAGTTGGTGTTGGACAGGAGGCCTGGTGTGCTGCAGTTCACTGGCGTTGCAAAGAGTCGGACACGACTGAGTGACTGGACTGAACAGAACTGAACAAGACTGGGAGTCTTGATTTGCTCTGAATTGAATACTTTTTCGTGTTGGAGGTATCACTTGCTAGAAAGTTGGACTGTGTCACAACCGAGAATATGTAGTAGGAGAATTGCACGATTTAGCCTCTTGCTAAATGTATACTGATGTGGTGGGTTATTCTATTACATGCTAAGTATTTCTTAATCAGTTGTTAGAGTTGGCATTAGCGAATGGGTCACCAATGAGTGCAGCTCTGAAATCTTAGCACAAAGAAAGTAATTTTGCCTTCTTTTGCTGACTCTAGGAAAATTTAGCAAGAGAGAAAAAATCTGCAGAGATGGTTTTGACTAAAACTTGGCATTTTGCTTTAAGTCTGTCCACAAAGATACTCATTCATAATCAATGAATGCTTATTAAATTAGATGAATCACTGTGGCCCAGAGGGAATTTCATTGCCCAAATACAAAAGCATTGTCTTCCATAGCAATTCTCACATATAGTGATAGGTTATAGCTTTCTGCTGTGAATTTAACTCTATTTTACACTCATGCATTGCAATCATCACTTTCCTTGGATCAAGCCATCTAGATTTTAAAAAAACTTTTTCATCATTTTATTTCAGTTGCAAGTCTCTTTCCTCCTGTAGGTCCTGACATTTGGATGCTACCTTTATTTTCTAGACACTCAACTGACATCTTTGTTTTCTATGTGATATTGACATAGATAAATTCAAATATGTTAACTTTTCCATCACAATCAGTAATTTTGGAGCCAAAAAATTCCCTGTTCTAAAAAGAGTAAAAGGAAAAGGGAGATAGATATCAGAGAAACCATTTGTAATGAAAATACCTCAGGAGAAAAATTATTTGTTCATAGCCATTGTGGAGAGAATCATCTTGTTCCTGGATGATGATTTCTGGAAATATTTTTTCTTGGTGTTTAAATCCATCAGAATAAAACCACATGGGCTTTTTAAGGAAATGGCAAGTTGAGGCTAAGTTATGGGAGACTCGTATCATAAAGGAAAGGTACGAGTTAAGATACAAGAGTGACTACTGTACTGAAGACACGCTCAAACAACAGCAGCTTAAATAGGATAGCAGTTTACTTATATCTTATGTCAGAGGTCGGCTAGATCACCCCAGGTTCCTGTGGTGGCCTCGCGATCTCAAAGGGACACAAGCTGTTGCTGTCTTGGTGATCTGCCATCCGTAATGCATGGCTTTTATCTAGTGGTTCAGGATGGCTGTTCCTGCTCTGATCACCACATATACACTTCAGTCAGCAGAAAGAAGGAAAAGGAAGATGCAGGCAGGTTCTTTTTTGTTGAGTACATGATGCAAAAGTTACACTATCACTTCTATTCTCGTCCATTTGGCCAAAACCTAGTGATGCAGTCTCATCTTGCTGCAAAGGAGATTAGACTAGGTAGTCTTAAGCTGGGTGACTGTGTACACAGCTGGCTTGTTAGTAGGTTACAATGAAGAATTGCAGTCTGTGTCACAGTAAATTAAATGTACTGAATATCTATTTTGTGCAGTTAATTATCTATGTGAATAATAATGACAACTATAATAATAGAGTGACCCTTGCGGTGTGGATGTGCTCAGTCATGTCTGACTGTTTGCAACCCCATGGACTGTAGCCCACCAGGCCAAAGAATACTGGAGCAGGGTTCTGTTTCCTACTCTGGAACTATAATAATAATCATAGCAATAGAACTGCAACTGCTTCATTCCTTACATTATATCTAATCTTCCAACAATCTTACAAGTGAAGCAATAATCTTACAGAGAAGAAAACTGGTACTCAGAAAAGAAAATCAATTTGTTTTAAAAAAAAAATACATAGCTAGAATAACATCTTTGAAATTATAGATAAATTCTCTGATTTCTGGAGTTCTCTGAAGGCTAGCAAAAAGATGCTGAATTTTCTTCCATAGGATGTCAGAAATTGAAGAAAATGATAAAAATTAGATGACAGATATGTTTTAGGGTCAGGATAGATTGTGGAGTAGAGAAATGGAATATAGGGAAATGTCATAGGAACTGAGTACCTAGGATCATGGGGCCTTAGATCAAACTGACAAGGGTGAAAATAAAATTATAGGGATAAATGTAGCAGTTGTAATTCGAGAATGCTCCAGCCAAAAGATGGAAGCTGCACCATTTACTTGAATGAGAGACTTTCATATGAGAAGTCTTAAAATGAGTGTAAAATTATTAACAAAAAGGGTTAAAAATAAAGTCTAAGATAATGATCCTCAACCCAGTGTGATTTTTGCCTCTCCCACCCCCAAAACATTTGGCAATGTCTGGAGACATTTTTGGTCTTAGGGAACTTGTGGGGAAGGTTACTGGCGTTTGATGGATAGAGGACAGGAATACTGTTACCCATCTTGAAGTACATAGAATAAGCCTCAAAACAAAGATGTATCCAGCCTGAAATGTCAGTATTACTGAGGCTGAGAAGCCCTGCTTTATGGTATCAAGAGGTAGTGGCTGTGGGAAACAGCTACCACCTCTGGGCTTCTAGAATAAAGGAAAGGGATTGGAATGATTAACATTGACAAGATTAGAGAGGGAGACTTGTAGTGCTAGAACTCAGACCTCTGAGGAGGGGACAAAGTTCTTCACAACCCAGATAATCACGATGATGTGATCACTCACCTAAAGCCAGACATCCTGGAATGTGAAGTCAAATGAGCCTTAGGAAGCATCACACAAACAAAGCTAGTGGAGGTGATGGAATTACACTTGAGGTATTTCAAATCCTAAAAGATGATGCTGTGAAAGTGCTGACCTCAATATGTCAGCAAATTTGGAAAATGAAGCAGTGGCAACAGGACTGGAAAAGGTCAGTTTTCATTCCAATCCCAAAGAAAAGCAATGCCAAAGAATGCTCAAACTACCCCACAATTGTACTCATTTCACACGCTAGTAAAGTAATGCTCAGAATTCTCCAAGCCAGGCTACAACAGTACGTGAATCGTGACCTTCCCAGATGTTCAAGCTGGTTTTAGAAAAGGCAGAGGAACCAGAGATCAAATTGCCAACCTCCGATGGTTCATTGAAAAAGCAAGAGAGTTCCAGGAAACCATTTATTTCTGCTTTATTGACTATGCCAAAGCCTTTGACTGTGTGGATGACAATAAACTGTGGAAGATTCTGAAAAGAGGCGGGAGTACCAGACCACCTGACCTGCCTCCTGAGGAACCTATATGCAGGTCAGGAAGCAACAGTTAGAACTGGACATGGAGCAACAGACTGGTTCCAAATAGAAAAAGGAGTACGTCAAGGCTGTATATTGTCACCCTGCTCATTTAACTTATATGCAGAGTACATCATGAGAAACACTGGGCTGGAAGAAGCACAAGCTGGAATCAAGATTGCCGGGAGAAATATCAATAACCTCAGATATGCAGATGACACCACCCTTATATGAGAAAGCAAAAAAGAACTAAAGAGCCTCTTGATGAAAATGAAAGAGGAGAGTGGAAAAGTTGGCTTAAAGCTCAATATTCAGAAAACGAAGATCATGGCATCCAGTACCATCACTTCATGGGAAACAGATGGGGAAACAGTGGAAACTGTGACAGACTTTATTTTGGGGGCTCCAAAATCACTGCAGATGGTGACTGCAGCCATGAAATTAAAAGACGCTTACTCCTTGGAAGAAAAGTTATGACCAAGCTAGACAGCATATTC
>NW_011494948.1:12310524-12335184 GCF_000754665.1 Bison bison bison
TACTTTGCCAACAAAGGTCTGTCTAGTCAAGGCTATGGTTTTTCCAGTCGTCATGTATGGATGTGAGAGTTGGAATATAAAGAAAGCTGAGTGCCGAAGAATTGATGCCTTTTAACTGTGGTGTTGGAGAAGACTCTTGAGAATCCCTTGGACTGCAAGGAGATCCAACCAGTCTATCCTAAAGGAAATCAGTCCTGAATATTCATTGGAAGGACTAATGCTGAAGCTGAAACTCCAATATTTTGGCCACCTGATGTGAAGAACTGACTCCTTTTAAAAGACCCTCATCCTGGGAAAGATTGAAGGTGGGAGGAGACGGGGATGACAGAGGATGAGTTCATAGGATGGCATAACTGGCTTAATGGACATGAGTTAGAGTAAACTCCAGGAGTTGGTGATGGACAGGGAGGCCTGGCGTGCTACAGTCCACTGGGGTCTCAAAGAGTCGGACACAACTTAGCGACTGAACTGAACTGAGGAGGGGGCCATTTGTTAGATGGTGCTCACCTCTTGGACAGTGAGGCTAGTTTGCTAAGTGTTTGGGAACACACAAACTGGATCCACCTGAATGGTTAAAATTGGCATATTGGCATGTAATCAGACATAGGGTACAGGCAAAGAGGAATAAAAGTGATTTTTAGGTTGGATTCTAACTTCTACTAATACTGAGAGAAGTACTTCTGCAACTAGTTGATTTGTAAAGAGATATTTTCAGTGTTTAGATTATTGACCCTCCCCCCCCACCTCAAGTAGAGTCATCTAACAGGTGGGAGGACAGTAGAGATCAGGGAAGGAAAATAAAGAAACGAGTCCTCTGCCAGAGGTCAAGCTTGAAGCTCTAAGAGGAGGTTAAAATCAGCAAGGGAGAGACTGAATGGTGAAAGGAACTGAGTATGGAGCATGGAACTGTCATAACCTCCCCCTTTAGGAACAGGGAATAAACACATCATGTTCCTAGCATCTTTATCTTGGAAGAGTTGTTAGAGTTTTTATTTGGAAATGTTGCAGCTTTGGTAATGTCTCTTCTGGGTATCATAGTATTTACCAGGTCATTTTTGTTCTTATCTTTAGGCTATTCTTGAAAAAAAGTTTATTTTTTCATCAACCCATTTTTCACTTATTTATACTCTATAGAGTCTTTTTGTGAACTCATTCTTCCCATGTTTCCTTGGGCAAGAAATGTGTGTGGAAATGTGTGCATATACAAATTTCATAATGATTTTTATAATCATGCTTTTTAATTTTGCATAGTTTTTTTAAAAAGGCAAATTTCCACTTGTTTTTATATATACTGTTAAGTGTTGAATACTGGAACAGAAAAAAGACATAGGTGAAAGCTAAGGAAATATGAATAAGTTAACTATTAGTAATATGGCTGCTGCTGCTGCTGCTGCGTTGCTTCAGTCATGTCCGACTATTGGTTTGTTAATTATAATAAATGGCCATACTAATGTATGATGTTAATAATAGAAGTTTGGTGTGGAACCCTGTACTATCTTCACAATGCTTCTGTAAATCTAAAACTATTCTGAAATGTTTAAGAAGGAGATTGTTACAGAACAACTTTTGTGTGTCTGATAACACAGTGAGGCCAAACGATACTGAAACAATGGAGTTTGGAGCAGAGGAAGATTTATTGCAGCCCCATGCAAGGAGACAGGTAGCTGGTGCCCCCCAAACCCCAAACTCCTCAAAGTGTTTCAGCAAAGCACTTTTAAAGGCAAGGTGAGGGAAGGGTGAAGTAGGTTGTTGTAAATTTTTGGTGTTGGAATCCTTTGTTGTTGCAGCTGTCCACAGAGGTCAGATGTTCCTGTAACCTCCAAAAAAATAAATGTTATTCTCTGTTCTGCAACTTTTTATCTCTATATAAATGGACTCTTAAAGGTCAGAGCCCTGAAATAGGCTATCCTTCATGTTTCAGGCTATAGGCAACATTCTTTTACAAAAGGACAGAACCAGCATGAGTGAAGCACAAGCAACAAAGCACAAAGGTTAAAGCAAAAGGAGCAGATCTAATATGGAGTTAGATTTGTTCTTCCCTATTAAAGATTTTCTGAATGGTTGAGATTTGAGAAATAGAAAAATGTATAAGCAGACATCCTTAGTTGCCCACCTCCTACCTAACCAGCTTTGTTCATACACTACTCTTTTCCATGTCATCCTGTGCTTCAGAAAGGATAATCCAGTTCTAGAGATTAGACCCCGTTAGAATTATCTAGGGCTGCTATAACAAAGTACAACAAACTGGGTGGCTTAAACAACAAAAATTTATTCTCTGAGATTTGAGAAGGTCAGAAGTTTAAAATCAAAGTGTCAGCAGGATTGATCCCTTCTTGAGAGAGAATGCAGTCCACATTTCTCTCCTGGTGGCTGGCAGTTGCTGGCAATTCTTGGTGTTATTAGGCTTGTGGTTGTATTGTTCCAACCTCTGCCTCCATCTTTCCATCACCTTCTTCTCTATGTCTGCTGTTCCTCTCTTTTCTCTTAAAAGTGCACAGTCTTTGCATTTAGGGCCCACCCTAAATTCTGGATGATGTCATCTCACGATCCCTAGCTCAATTACATCTAAATGAGTTCTCACAGTTGCCAAGGCTTAAAACTTGGACATATCTTTTTCAGGAACACAGTTCAATCTGCTACATCCTGACTAGTTAATGGTGTGGCTGGTGATCAGTTTTGGCCTCTACTAGTGATCATTTTCAGCATGGTAATTTGTCACAATTCTGGCCAATGAGATGAAAAGGAAAATTTCAGTGGGATAGCCTAGGAAAGATTTTCTTGCTCTTAAAAATTAAAAGAGGGAAAAGAAAGCCCCTCTCCTTTCTTTGAACATTGGTATGTCTAGATATTGTGACTGGAATTGCAGGGGCATAATGTGAGCATATGGAGATCTTGTTCAATGATAAACACTTTATGGAGACACTATAAGGACAGAGCCAACGGTCAGAAAGAAATCTACTTAGAATTCTGATATATTTATACCTGAAGCCTCCTATTTTCAGACATCTTATTGTCTAGGATAAAAATATCTTTGCTTTGTAAGGCATTTGAGTTGAGAGTTTCCATCCCCTGCAGCCAAAGGAAGTGCAACAGATATGTTATCTATGTTTACATATTTTTGCAAGCAAATTTAATGGTCTCAGTCATCCAATGGAAAATTTTAGATACTGTTAGAGTTTTCTCACAACCTAGAATGACATTGAATAAAAACTTAAATTGTATGGAGTTAAAATCTCATTATATAGGAGACACAAGATATCCTACTTAAACTACTAAAATTAAAGTAAAAATATGGTCTGAGCATTAACTAGTGGATTTTGATATACCAAATACTTTCTTTAAGTTTACTTTAAAATTTTCTGATAAATAGGTAATCCTTTCTAAAAGCAAATATAAATACCAATAGACTGTTTTAGTCAAGTTTTCATATATCTATAACAAATTATTAAATACTTGGGTTTGGAGTCAGTAATCTGCTACCTTCCAGAAGTGACTTTTTAATAAGAATTTCCCCTGTAAAAAGAATAAAAAGTAATTTAATTATTATCTAAAGGATTCTAGCCTCAAATCATATGCCAAATCTCTAAACTGGTACAGCTGCTCCACCCTGGAGGAATCTCTTTATTTTATCAAATTAAGTCCTCTGTGAAATAATATTGGAGCTGGAAATATATTTCCTCCAAATCAGATCATTTTGAAAAAAAGCACTGTGGGAAGTCTGGACTTTATGTCTACAGGCTAACTTTACTTGTTTTTTAAAAAATTATTTTCACTGTTTTTAGACTAGTTTCAGGCTGATTGTATTTTCGTACTGATTTGATTGATATTATTATTTCCTAATTTTATTTTATGACTAACTTTATTGGCATGAACATTTTGTGCTGAGTCACTCTTATCAAGGGCCACAGGAACATTTAAAGGGACATTGTATCAGGTGACACAGGTTGGGAGCACGAATCACCTTGTGGGTATAAGTGGAGAAAGGGAGAAGTGTAGGCTGTGTCATCAATGAGGCTGCCATGTTTCTGTGTCAAAACATTTCTTTTAGTAAAACAAGGAAATTCTTTTGTAATTCTAATGTTGCTAATATGATTGTTGCATATCAGTTTTGATGTGATTTTTTTCCTACACACTGTGATTTTAGTGCTCTTGAATTCCATCCTAATCAGTAAGTCTCCTTACTTATTCCTTAAAATATCTTGACTATAAAGACTAGTTATCATTTACTGTGTTACTCTAGGCTGGAAGCTGGACTGAGTGGGAGAATGTCATCAGTGAAGGGAAAGGGAGGGATACTTGGAACATCTGACCAGGGATAGACACAAAGGGACCATTTCAGTAGCTCATGTCCTCTTGGGAAACATGGCTTCAGCCCCAGAATTGAGTTCTTGCTGGAGAGTGAGAAAGATGGAAGGATACAGATAACTTTTTAGAATTTTTTTAATGTATAGGGAACTCCTGGATTAAGTGGGCATTCTGCAAATACAGTTAAGCTATTTGTTTTGTATATTCTATTTAAATGGCATATGCCTATCAAATTGCTATTTATCTAATATGGCATAAATAAAATAGAGGAGAGGGTCTCATTTTGAAGCTTTTGGGAAGAAGAGTGACTTTGTCAAAATTTTGTTTCACATCTATATTTTGAGATAGCTCTTCCATTGCTCTTTCCGTTGGTTTGTTTATTACACTACCTTGTCTGCATAAACAGAGCTTGGTAGACCTAAGTAGATTTTCTCATACCTCATTGATTGTCTGTATCTGTCGATATAGAGAAATATCAGGGACTAGTAGAGTCATTTCCAAATTTTTCTTCTAACAGTCCCTTGAACATCTTTTAAGTTAGTTCAAGACATGAACAGATAATCAAAGGAGCTCCTGTGTTTAGAATAGGTGGAGTGCAAAGTGCCAGGAGGTCTTCGTTTCCATCTTTTGAAAATCAGTGTTATACTTATTTCAGTCAGTCAGTCAGCCAACAAATATTTATTTAACAATTACATTTGGAGATAATGTTCTTGCCTGTCTAGAGCTCACAGTCTAGGTCAGAAAGCAATCACCATATACATAAGCACACAAATAAATGCATACTTCATACAGGTAAATGTCCTAAAGGAAAAGAACAAGATGAGGAGCAAGAGAATAATGAAGTACTTACTTGAGGTTGAGTAGACAGGTAAAACTTTTTCTGAAGCAGTGGTGTTTAACCTGAATTTTAGATGAGTAGGAGCTGTGCCAATGGAGAGACAAGGACAGTCTTCCATTCAGAGGACCCAGTATGAAAGGCCCTGAGAGTTGGTGAACTTGCTGAAAGTGGGTGAACTTGCTGGAAATAAGAGATTGGGGTCAGAAAGGCCTCGACTGTGCTTGGCAACTCTGTGTCTCCTACCTGCCTCACCTATCTGTGATTAGGCTCCCTGCTTTCTTGACGCCTCAGTTGCTTTGGCTGAAATGTGGGGCCAATAGTAATCTTTGTCCTGGGGATTAAAGAAAACAAAAAGAAGATGCGTGTAGCAAGCACTGTATTAACATCATCACCATTGTCATTTTTCTCAGTTTATCTTTTGAAGAGTCTTTCTCATGTTGTTTTTCAGTTAGCCCCATTGTGCTTTATGGGCTTCCCTTGTGGCTTAACTGTTGAAGAATCTGCCTGCAGTTGCAGGAGACCTGGGTTCAATCCCTGGATTGGGAAGATCCCCTGGAGAAGAGAAAGGCTACCCACTCCAGTATTCTGGCCTGGAGAACTCCATGGACTGTATGGTCCATGGGGTCACAAAGAATTTCACTTTCATTGTGTTTTATACTGGGTGGTGGGAGAGATGTCACATGTTTTGAAAGTCAGAGCACGAAATCCTCTATACATTTTGGAAGCTGTGAGAATTAACACAAACTGGAGTAAAATCATCTTTACCATGTTCTCATGGCTGTATCTTTTCAGGAGCTAATAAGTTTGAACATGGAAATCTAAGAAATAGATTATCTTTCTGAAAGCTTCACCCCTTCTGTTTCTTCAGTCTTTCAAGTAAACCTTAGGGAGATGTTTTATTTCTTTGATTTTTGACTGGGTCAAACTGGGTCAAAATAAAAACCCATAAAGATAAGAGAACACCAGATATGTGATTATTTTCTTGCAGTTTTGTGTGGAAATGGGATCTCAGAATCTGAGAGCTCAAGGACCTTTTTTTTTTTTTTTCTTAATATTCTGTTTAGATAAGATCTTTTAAAAAATTGTATTGGAGTACAGTTGATTTAAAATGTGTCAGTTTCAAGTGTACAGCATAGTGATTCAGTTATATGCATACATATATTCATTCAAATTCATTCTTTTTCATATTCTTTTCCATATATGTTATTACAGAATATTGAGTAGAGTTTCCTGTGCTATGCAGTAAGTAGGTCCTTGTTGGTTATCTATTTTATATACCTTATATAATATTTTATACTGCCTGAGTGTTCAGGCTCACCTTCATGGCGAAGGCCTTCAGGTAGGACAGCTGCCCTGGGGGTAAGTGCTACTCTGATGAGAACAATCTCTGCTTTAGCTTTTGTCCTAAATTAAATAGTGAGGTGGAGAGGGCAAGAAAGGGAGGAAGCATCTATTTCATTGCTTCTTATAGCATACTTTTATTTTCTAAAAAAAATGTCCTCTTGGGAATTAAAATTATCATGGTTTTTGACAGTAAAGAGATGAATTTGTTTCCAGCTATTATAGGGAAATTGGTTTGGTATGTCTTAGGCATAACACCTCCTTAATTTTCACAAACAGGAGACATTTTCTGATTTCAGAGAAGGTTGTATATTTTAGTAATCATATGATGTAATCCACCTTCTTAATTGTCAGCCAGTCTTGTCTCATTCTGAATGTATTTCTTTGGGCATTACTTGTTCAAGTCTTTTTATTAACAAGAAAAAAAAATAGAAACCATGAAAGCCATTATGATTATCCATCACTCTCATTCTACATTAATTTATTAGTTCTTTGAACAAATATTTCCTGAGCACTTACAATGCACCAGACTCTGAGCAGGCTTCAAGGAAAAAACATGGGCAAGACTGGTTACTCTTCTGTATCTTTCAAGCCATTATAGTTATCAGACAGCGCTTTTAATTTGTATTGGAGTGTAGTTGATTTACAATGTTGTGAGAGTTTCAGGTGTACAGCAGAGTGAATTAGTTATACGTATACCCACTCTTTCTTATATTCTTTTCTCATATAGGCCATTACAGTCTATTGAGTAGAGTACCCTGTGCTATATTGCAGGTCCTTATTATTAATACACACACACACACACACACATTATATATAGCAGTGTGTATATGTCAATCCCAATCTTACAATTTATTACAAATGTAGAAAAGAGTGTTTTTTGGAGTGAAATTTTTGTCTTTTTTAATAGTCGGTATTCTGCTTTTACTGTTTAGGACATTTTGGTCAGTGTTCTGTTGGTGTGAAAGTGTAGAAAATGGTATAATACTTTCATTTATTCACAATGTTTTAGTAGACTGCACAGCCCCAGACATAAAAGGGCAGATTTTATTTATAGTAGCAATTATTTGTCCACATCTTTTATCTAGCATATTTTTCTGATTACACAAGATATCTAGATACAGACATATGTCTTATATATGTATGTGTTCATACATTATATATGTGTACATATACACACATACATACACAACATAGAAAACTGAGACTATGAAAAAGCCCAAGGAATAAATTACTTGCAATCCTACCTCCAAGAGATAACTTATGTTAACATGTTGGATTATAGTCTTCTCAACCTATAGTATGTAGTATATGCTCAACCTATGTGTTACACGTGCTTTGGGAGTGGAACCAGTATTTATTGAGTCTTTTTTTTTTAATTTAATTTTTTTAACTTTACAATATTGTATTGGTTTTGCCATATATTGAAATGAATCCACCACAGGTATACATGTGTTCCCCATCCTGAACCCTCCTCCCTCCTCCCTCCCCACACCATCCCTCTGGGTCGTCCCAGTGCACCAGCCCCAAGCATCCAGTATCGTCCATCGAACCTGGACTGGCGACTCGTTACATATGTGATATTATACATATTTCAATGCCATTCTCCCAAATCATCCCACCCTCTCCCTCTCCCACAGAGTCCAAAAGACTGTTCTATACATCAGTGTTTCTTTTGCTGTCTCATATACAGGGTTATTGTTACCATCCTTCTAAATTCCATATATATGCGTTAGTATACTGTATTGGTGTTTTTCTTTCTGGCTTACTTCACTCTGTATAATAGGCTCCAGTTTCATCCACCTCATTAGAACTGATTCAAATGTACTCTTTTTAATGGCTGAGTAATACTCCATTGTGTATATGTACCACAGCTTTCTTATCCATTCATCTGCTGATGGACATCTAGGTTGCTTCCATGTCCTGGCTATTATAAACAGTGCTGTGATGAACATTGGGAGTCTTTTTTATTAGGTGCTATTAAGCTAGCACATACTTTTTCATTGAGTTATTCCAACCACCCTTGGGATGTTGTATCCAACTTACAGATCAGGGACTTCAACTTACTAGTGTCTTCAGCTATTAAGTAAAAGATTTGAAGTTGAATGCACACGGGTAATGTTTAAGAAAACTCCTTTTCTATCGAAGTTGTCTTTTCATTATCTAGATAGTTCCATATGTATCCAGATGCTTGGCAGGATGAGTTTAAAATTAGAAATTGACATTGTTCTGCTGGTAGTTGGGATGGAGGAGGGCTGCTTTTTATAATATATGACTCTGATGTTTTTTCTTTGCTTCCTTTTACTTAAAAAAACATTAAAACAAATCCCTTTGTAGAATAAGTAACTGAACTGGTCCAACTGTTTACTTCGAATATCATACAGAGTTCGGAAGGACATTGATTCTGACATGAGGGCAAATGCCCAGTCCCACCTGGCACCCGTGGAGAGAAGGGAGTGGATTTCTGGCATGAGAAACCCTGCACCCCAAGCATATGAAGTCAGCACGCGAGAAGCACTGTACCCCCAGGGACACGGAGTCAGCATGGAATGACTGCACCCTAGGGACGTGGAGTCAGTCCTGTCCTTGGACGCAGCATCATGCATCCTGTGAACGGACTGCGGCTGTCTCTACTGAGCAGTTTTCCTACAAATCCGGGTAGAATGACTGGACTTGGTATCGCAACCAAAATATTCAAGTAATAACAGGGTTCTTTTCAGCACCTATTCTTAGTGTAGTAAAAGCAGTTATGCAGCTATTCTCACAAACCGAATCGTAAAATATAAGACTTTGGGCCTCCCTATCACAAGCTGGTTTTATTGGTTCTGTTTTCAAAACATTTGTTTATAATCATTGTAATTGCGTTACCTTTCCTCCACGTGGTAAGTGCTGCCACACCCCGGTCAAAGGAAGTGAGTAAAAGTAGGGTCAGTCACGTTGTGCTTTTGTGGATTAAAGTTTTCTCATAGAAACTATAAAGTTTCATCTAAAAATCCTTCTATAAACTATAAGTAAACCCCTAAGAGCTACTTGAATATCTGTACATGAAATGCTTAATGTATGTACAAAGACCAAAGTGGCTTTTGCTCTGCTAGGGTTCCCTTCTAAAATTCCACAGTCTTTCAAAATTACAACCACAAGGAATCCTGGAGGCAGGTGGCATTTGTATGTCACCTAATGGCCACAGTGTTGTGTCTTAGAGTGTGCCGTGCGTACAATCAAGGAATCCACACATACCCCTGGCAGTTTAGAATATTTGCAATAGAGAAGTGTGCTGGGGTAAATTAGGATGGCGCTCTGGCTTTGGTTTTAAATTTCTTAGATTTTACAAGTCCAAGTCATGCTTTTGCCTTCCTTAACAAGGTCTAATATTCAAAATATGAGCTGGAAGTCTTTGTGAGGGTACTCAGATGTTATCTATACTTTCATGTTTAGTTCCTGAAGAATCTGAAAATGTACTCATTGAAGTAATCCAGAAAGATTAAAAACAAAAATTATATATTAAAGTATATATGTGGAATCTAGAAATATCAGTTCAGTTCAGTCGCTCAGTCGTGTCCAACTCTTTGCAACCCCATGAATCACAGCACGCCAGGCCTCCCTGTCCATCACCAACTCCCGGAGTTCACTCAAACTCACGTCCTTCGAGTCAGTGATGCCATCCAGCCATCTCATCCTCTGTCGTCCCCTTCTCCTCCTGTCCCCAATCCCTCCCAGCATCAGAGTCTTTTCCAATGAGTCAACTCTACGCATGAGGTGGCCAAAGTACTGGAGTTTCAGCTTTAGCATCATTCCTTCCAAAGGTGATCCTATTTGCAAAACAGAAATAGAGACACGGATGTAGAGAACAGTTGTATAGATACCAAGAAGGAAAGGTGCATGGTGGGAGGAGCTGGGAGACTGGGATTGACATATGCAGTATTGACACTATGTATAAAATAGGTAGCTGATGAGAACATACTGTATAGTTCAGGAAACTCTACTCAGTGCTCTAGGTAACCTGAATGAGAAGAAAGTCCAAAAAGAGGGGACATGTGAATATGTATGGCTGACTTATTTTGCTGTACAGAAGAAACTATCACAGCATGGTAAAACAACTATATTCCAATAAAAATTAATTTGAACCAATAGACTCATTAATTCGAAATGCTGCTGTGGCAGTAAACATTTTGTGGAAGCTTTTCCTGCTTAAGATACTGATCGGATCATCATGACAAATACCAGCTATGATTCACCTTGTAAGGGGAAAGGGACCTTGGAAATAGGTGGATGTTCAGGAGGGATGACTTTATTTTTTCCTCTCAGCAAAAGCAAAAACCTTTTATCCTCCTTGGCCCTTCTCTTAAGATAAAAATACTGTAAAGCAATCTCTTTTTAAAAAAAAACAAACCATAAAACAGTTTTTCAAAATTATGAAGTGCAGGTCTGGAGGGGTAAGTTTTCAGTGAGGAGACCTGGATGTCTGCTGTCATGAAAAGGAGGCAGGCTTACATTCCTTTAGTGTATGACAGCCTGGACTAGGGCTGGTTTCACATCCTTGATCCCCAGAGTGGGCTCCATCAGGGCCGCCCACAGCAGCAGCTTAGAGGTTAATGTTACCCGCAGCTCCGCTGCGGCAGGCAGATGACTCATTCTACCTTCTGAGGGGAACCTGTTGGCACTTCCTTACAGGGTCTCAGTATAAACAACACACAGGGAGCTGGTTCTTTGTTGGCAAGGTCTATTTTTGTGGGAGGTAGGGAGCAAAAGGAGAGGCAATAAAAAGAGACTTAGATAGTTGAAAACTACAAATCTCAACGTGGCAAGCAGTTCAGAGTGTGGTAGCTGGCCAAGAGGAGGAACTTTAAGTGCACAAACACACGTCTAATCTTGAAGACCCTCCAGGTAGCTCTGCAGTGGGGAAATGTCTGTTCTCTGGACCCCACAGAAGAGCCCCCTCTGTGTTTCTGCTTAGCCTGGCTATGCTCACTATCACCTCCTGCCCTGTCTTCAGTTCCTTGTCTCCTCTTTTCATTTGTCTCTCTGTACTGGCTTCTTTGAAAACTGGTGTCTAACCTAGACACGCCATCACTTTTTGCTGGGTCGGATTCTCCCTTTCATCAACCAGGAACCTCTCACTAGGGAACAGCTTTAAAAGGCATCTGGAAACACCCAAGTGGGCTTCACATTTTCCCTGTGGAGGAGAATTTCCATGTTTGTTCAAGCAGAGAACTCCCTGTGACCCAGATCCCCCCAGAAGCTGTATAGTGGCCTCTTTGGAACTTTTTTCCTGAAGGCTGTGGAGACCACAGGCTTTGCAGTTTTCACATAAAGAATGACTCTACCCTCAGTCTTACTAGAGTGTGAAATTGATGTGCAGTGTTGAGTCAGATGATTTTTCCCTCTATCATGGAGAATCTTTTAGAAATATTACAATAGGAAGCTGAACTGTTTCTTTACTATCTCATTTATGGGAAACTGGTTATGTGGTGCTAGTTTAACAAATGGTTTATACAAACATCATGCATAGGGAAATGAACACATTTTTTTTTAAGTGGCAAAAATTATTGTATTCTCCTAGTATAATGGTTAGAAGCATATTCCCAAAATGCCCATGAAAATACAGGGAAGTTTGGCCACAGGTGGATTTGCAAGTTTTCTTATCCCAGCTGAGGGGTGCTTGTGACTCAAGTATTGAAAACAAGGAAAAACTCATATAAACAAATTCCGTATCTAGTTCTCTGGAAGAATAGTTTGAGACATCTCTTTAAAATGAAAATCTGACTGTGGCCTGACCTTGGGCTGTAGATCCTACATCATCCAGCTCAACTTCAGAAGTCATGTCTTGCCACCACCATCTGACCACCTGGCTCCAGTTCTGTCTGCTGGACCGTCCAAGCTTCTCTCTGCTCATAGCCTTTACCCATGTCACTCCCTCTGCCCTCGATGGTCTTTCAAGTATTCTGATCAGCTGAATTCTTCCTCACTCTAGATGGTTTTTTTTTTTTAATTGAAGTATAGTTGATTTACAATATTGTGTTAGTTTCAGGTGTACAGCAAAGTTAATTGGTTTTATATTTACATATTTATCTATGTCTTTTTTCTGTTCTTTTTCATCATAGTTTACTACAAGATGTTGAATATAGTTCCCTGTGCTCCACAGTAAATCCCTGTTATTTATTTTATAAATGCTAGTAGGCATCTGTTAATCCCCTACTCCCAATTTATCTCTCCCCCTCTTTCCCTTTTGGTAGCCATAAGTCTGTTTTCTGTGTGAGTCTGTTTCTGTTTTATAAATAAGTTCATTTGTGATTTAATTTAGAGTCCACATATAAACAATATAATATTTGTTTTTGTCTGATTTGCTTCACTTAGTATGATAAACTCTCGGTCCAGTGGATTGGGTTTTAATGTCATTCTTTCAGAGTTGAAAGGGCATCTTCTTTGAACTAGTCTTGTTTGCTGCTGCTGCTAAGTCGCTTCAGTCATGTCCGACTCTGTGCGACCCCATAGACGGAAGCCCACCAGGCTCCCCCGTCCCTGGGATTCTCCAGGCAAGAATATTGGAGTGGGTTGCCATTTCCTTCTCCAATGCATGAAAGTGAAAGGTGAAAGTGAAGTCGCTCAGTCGTATCCGACTCTTAGCTACCCTATGGACTGTAGCCCACCAGGATCCTCCGTCCATGGGATTTTCCAGGCAAGAGTAGTGGAGTGGGGTGCCATTGCCTTCTCCAATTAGATCTCCCATATTATTCATCTTAGTTGTCTATGTATTTCTTCTTGAGACCGCATATCTCTACTATGAGTGCATGGTCATCTGGTTGGTTGTTTTCCTTCGTCTCCCTGGAAAGGATATAAATGGTAAGGAAAGGGAAACCCACTACCTTGTTCATTATTGTGTCTTCAGCATCCAACAAAGAGTTTGGTACATGGCAGTATCTAAATAAATATTTGCAGGATGAATGTGTAAGAGAATGGATAGACACATCAAAGTGTCTAAATAAGTATTTGCAGGATGGATGGGTAAGAGAATGGATAGCTTGAAAGAGGAGATGAATGAAACAACAGATGAAAGAATCCAAGAGTGTTGAGTAATCTAGAATAATCTTTTTTTTTCTATTTAATTAGTAGTCTGAGTACAGTCACCTTAATTAAGAGCAGGAAATAATCCCTTCCATCCCTAGATGCCAGGTGAGTCTATCTTGGGGGTGCCTGAAAATAACATTTCTACAAAGAGAAGAGACTAAATGGGCACATGAGCTCCCTGGGAATCTTTGTTTAATATACAACAGCTCTATTTACTTTAGCCATCATCCCATCATAAGATTAATCTTTGGAAAGAAAATACTACATCTCATTGGTATGTGTGCCATTTGTTACATTCCAGAATGTAATGTACCATCATTGTGAATATTATGGACACACTCCTTTTTCAGTGAATTTAACTATAAATGAGCATTTGGTGATGAATGGACTCACACTGATACAATATAAATACTGGCATTGCTCACATGAGGAAAACAATATAAAACTCCACACTCTGACCCACGAAATGAGTCTCATTAATTCTTTCCAAATCAAAGAACTTGCTTTGTCCTTATGTTGTGAATGCACAGAGAAGAACATATTAAAACATCTTTGTCTGTGTATCTATTGTATTCCTACACCATTTTATTTTATGAATAAGCCAAGGAGGAAGGTTTTCCTCCCATAAATCTTTAACAAGAACAATTCCAGCAGAAGAAACCACAGATGTAACTGCCAGTTTTAAATTTCTAACAAATTACTCCTCGGGCCAACGTGAGCTTCCAAGTTGAAAGTTTGCAATACTTGCAAATTTTATGGAGATTCCTGCATTTTAGCTTTGGGATAAACTTCCGCCAATGATAAAAGCATGTTCTTATTGAAGTCTAAGGACTAATGGTGTTTAATGTTTACTTAAGATTAACCTCTGCTACTTGGTCTCTGTCCACTATTTTGTCCTCCTTTTTTTCCTTCTTTCTCAAATATTTCCAGTTTTCCATTAAATTCTGTGCTTCATTGGCTTGCAGGGTGTCATCAACACAAACTCTTGATGTATATAACACTCATCACACAGTCTCCCCTAGAAGTTAATTTTCCCACTGGACCATTAACTCCTTGCAAAGATAGGACATAGCTCACCTTTGCATTTTTCAATGCTGGGACAGCAGCTGGGGTCTTGACGATGCTCAGTAAGTGCTGATTGAATCAAACTGAGTATTTTTTATTTTGTTGAGTCACTTATGGTACAAATTTTGTGTCATGTATTTTGTAAAATTTTGAAATGTGTATAAAACTGCCATCTCTTAATTTAGTGGGAGAAATGGTGTTAGAGAAGCAAGCATATTCAAGCCTAGTCATATTTTGATACACATGACATATAATTATAGTACAGTTTATGGTATGACTTTGATAGGCTTTAGTGAAACATGGAATTTTCCCCAGACACTGATAAAGAAGTAGATACTCTTACGTGTGCACACAGACTCGACAGTAGATTCAGGGACTCTGTGTAAAGGCAAATACAACAAGGTTACTCTTAAATGACTGCTCTTGACCTTGTAAAATCTTACTCAGGGATGTTTGTTTATCCCATATTTTTATACTTCTAAGCTATAAAAGTGGATTTCTACCTCACTCGTTAAATTTTGAAACATTACAGTTTGGAATTAAATAAAAATACAGAATTTGGCTTGATTTCTCAACCTGTATTGTAAATCTTACTTTGGTACCATTTTAAATTCTCTTTATGTGCATTTTCCCCTCCTAACTCAAAAGTCCTTAACAAACCTTTCTTCAAAAAAAGCTTCAATTTTTTTTTTTGAATAGGCAATATAGTTTCATAGCACTGAATTTAAGAGGTATAAAATAGAATATAAAGATAAGTCTCTTTTCCTCTGTCGATCCCTAGCAACTCAGTTTAGCTCCTTGGAATTGACCACTATTGACTGTGACATAAGTACCTTTTTAGAGTTGGTTTATGCTTACACACACACACATACACACACACGCATTTTTTAAATGCAAATGGTAGCATACCGTATATGCTTTCCACTTGTTTTCACTTTAGAGTATATGTTTAATCCTTTCTTCAGCCTGGGTCAAATAGTTGTATTTACAAAGACTTTCCATCTGTGGTTTCATGTGGTTGTCTGTTGCAAGTCTGTTCAGTTACTGTTGTAAGCAATTCAGATAATCTGTAAAATGACCCTATGGGCTAAGCCACCTGCAATATTTTGTTTTCTTCGTTTCAAAAAATGGATAAGAATCTGGCTTCTGTCCATGGAGGGTCAAAGTCTCTATGATTATCCTTATTACCAGTTTCAGCTTCTGACTTGTTGGGCAAGACTAAACACAAAACTGATTTAGTAAGCTGCCTGTAGAAGTTTGGCAAAGAAACAAGAAATGCCTATCATTTATTGCTTCTTGTATTTGTTTCCTTAGAAAACACCTCTTTTTATTTTCGCTCTGACATGTCTACCCTACTGATTTGAGTCAGGTTAGCTCTGTAATTCTTCTCACCACTCCCACCTCAATTTGTAGAAACTCTCAGGTCCTTAGAATTGCGTTACTAGCTTTTCCCCACATTTAGCAGATAGGAACTTATTAACTCTCGGGCTTGTCCTTGCTGGACCAGAAAATGTCAGTGATAGAAAACAGGGGTGTTTTTCCTCCTTTTTATTTCTTTACCATACAAGTTAAACAGGTATCGTGTCACCTACCTGAGAAAGTGACTCAAACTGAACAGGAGAAGAATTCTGCCTGTTCATGATAATGTGATTCAAACTCTTTTGCAATGAGGGTTTTAGTGTCATTTATTCTAAGAGTAGTCTTCTGTTTTTTTGTTTTATTTATTTATTGAGACAGAGGAGGGGTTTCAGAAAATCCAAATTCTATACCTCCCAACCCAGGGAGTAAGAGTAATGGAAGAAAGAACCATGACATCATCAGAGAATTTTAACCAAACCTAAGTTGCACTTAGTAGTTGTGTGACCTTTGAACTGCCACTTGGCATCTGTGGTGGTAGCATTGGCAACTACTGTGAGAGAAGGAAGGGCTATGACAGTATTTATGAAATGCTTGTGTGGTTAAAGTTGAGTAGGTTTTTCTTTCATGTAGCCTTCTTTTGTTTCTCATTAATTTCTCATTTTTCCCCTGATATCTTATAATATGTATTTGCTTTCACTACAAATTGTAGCTTCAGTTTGTACTTCCATGGAAATTGGTACTCCTAACTCTTTCCTTGATTGTCTCATAGAATTGCTCTGGAGCTTAAACAATGATAATGGATGGGCGGTTTCCCCATAAACTACAAAAACATAAAATACTACATTGTTGCTTCCTGCATGTGGGCTGGAACTGACCCTGGACTGATTCACGTGACCTCGTCTTGTTTCCTCAGTGAGGACCAGATTAGGGACTACCATAGAAGTTAGAATTGTGCTGTGTGCTCATTGCATTCAATACTCTTTGAAATTAGTTTATCAGAAGTTGATGTTACAGTATCTGAAAACAAGCTTTAGTTCCTTGTCTCTCATAAATCATTCTTTCTTGTATTTCAAAGACATCAGTTTGTGGCCTGTTTAGTTGAGTCTGTGCATTAGGCAAAATGTATTGCGTTGCAGAGTCTTTGATAATAAAAGTACTTTGAATTATGAAGTAGCATGTACAGTTTTCAGTGGACGAATGAGCAGTGATTTGTGCATAGACTCTGAGGTCCAGTAAACGCTTGCAGTGTTTGCATTGTCATTTACCAGGATATACCAGCTATAAGTCTGAGTTTCAGTGTGCAAGGTGGGCCCAGCCCACAAGCTACACACATCACTATGAGTCACCACTTTAGGTCACATTCAATGGTGGATTTATTAAAAAAAAAAAACCAGAAAGAGTGGGTATTTTATGAAGCACATAAGTTCATGAAAGAGACATGGCTAAGGATGGCCTAGAGAGAAAGTGATAATTTAGAACAACATAAAATAGTTTGCCTTTATTTTCTGAATATTTCAATGTAATGACTTCTATTTCTGGAACATTTCAGGTTTATAACAGTTTTTTCCTAATGAAAGGTATCACGGTTGACTTACAAGTGAATGGTAGAGAATATGTTTATTTCATATGAATCTTTTCAGATAAAGATGAATCAGAGTTTAATACTGAGTTAAAATGATCCAAGATTCTGAATGTGAATGTAGCTTTCAGAATATCACAGAATTTATTTGAATGCTGATGTTAGTCAATAAATAACAGATATAATACATAATAAATAGCATTTGTTGTTGTTCAGTTGTTCAGTCATGTCCAACTCTTTGCAGCCCCATGGACTACAGCATACCAGGCTTCTCTGCCCTTCACCATCTCCCAGAGCTTGCTCAAACTCATGTCCATTGATGCGGTGATGCCATCCAGTCATCTCATCCTCTGTTGTCCACTTCTCCTCCTGCCTTCAATCTTTCCCAGCATCAGGATCTTTTCCAATGAGTCAGCTCTTTGCATCAGGTGGCCAAAGTAGTGGAGATTCAGATTCAGCAGCAGTCCCTCCAATGAATATTCAGGGTTGATTTACTTTAAGATTTAGGTTTGATTTCCTTGCAGTCCAAGGCACTCTCAGGAAACTTATCCAGAACCACAGTTTGAAAGCATCAATTCTTCGGTGCTCAGCCTTCTCTATGGTCCAACTCTCATATCCATACATGACTACTGGAAAAACCATAGCTTTGGCAATAGGAACATTTGTAGGCAAAGCAATGTCTCTGCTTTTTAATATGCTGTCTAGTTTTGTCATCCCTGGAGGAGGGCATGGCAACCCACTCCAGTATTCTTGCCTGGAAAATCCCTGTGGACAGAGGACCCTGGCAGGCTACAGTCCATGAGGTTGCAGAGAGTCGGACACAACTGAGCAACTAAGCACAGTTTTGTCATCTTTTTTTTTCTGAGAAGCAAGTGTCTTTTAATTTCACGGCTGCTGTCACCATCCATGGTGATTTTGGAGCCCAAGAAAATAAAGTCTGTCACTGTTTCCATTGTTTCCCCATCTATTTGCCATGAAGTGACAGGACTGCATACCATGATCTTAGTGTTCTGAATGTTGAGCTTTAAGACACCTTTTTCACTCTCTTCTTTCACTTTCACCAAGAGACTCTTCAGTTCCTCTTCACTTTCTGCCATAAGAGTGGTGTCATCTACATATCTGAGGTTATTGATATTTCTCCCAGCAACCTTGATTCCAGCTTGTGCTTCATCCAGCCCAGCATTTCACACGATGTATTCTGCATATAAGTTAAATAAGCAGGGTGACAATATGCAGCCTTGACCTACTCCTTTCCCAATTTTGAACCAGTCCATTGTTCCATGCCCATTTCTAACTGTTGCTTCTTGGTCTGCATACAGGTTTTTCTGGAGGCAGATCAGGTGGTCTGGTATTCCCATCTCTTTCAGAATTTTCCACAGTTTATTGTGATCCACACAGTCAAAGGCTTTGGCATAGTCAATGAAGCAGCAGTAACTGTTTTTCTGGAACTCTCTTACTTTTTTGATAATCCAGCGGATGTTGGCAATTTGATCTCTGGTTCCTCTGCCTTTTCTAAATCCAGCTTGTACATGTGGAAGTTCTTGGTTCACATAATGTTGAAGCCTAGCTTGGAGAATTTTGAACATTACCTTGCTAGCATGTGCAATGAGTGCAATTGTGTGATAGTCTGAACATTCTTTGGCATTGACCTTGTTTGGGGCTGGAATGAAAACTGACCTTTCCAATCCTGTGGCCACTGTTGTGTTTTCCAAATTTGTTAGCATATTGAGTGCAGCACTTTCACAGCATCATCTTTTAGGATTTGAAGTAGCTCAGCTGGAATTCTATCACCTCCACTAGCTTTGTTCATAATGATGCTTCCTAAGACCCACTTGACTTCACATTCCAGGATGTGTGCCTCTAGGTGAGTGACCACACCATGGTGGTTATCTGTGTAATTAAAATCTTTTTGTGTATTCTTGCCACCTTTTCTTAATATCTTCTGCTTCTGTTAGGTCCATACCATTTCTATCCTTTATTGTGCCCAACTTTGCGTGAAAAGCTTCCTTAGTACCTGTGCTTTTCTTGAAGAGATCTCTAGTCTTTCCCATTCTATTGTTTTCCTCCATTTCTTTGCATTGTTCACTTTGGAAGGCTTTCTTGTGTCTCCTTGCTATTCTTTGGAACTCTGCATTCAGATGGATATATCTTTCCTTTTCTCCTTTGCCTGTCACTTCTCTTCTCTTCTCAGCTATGGCAAGGCCTCCTCAGACAACCATTTTGCCTTTTTGTATTTCTTTTTCTTAGGGATGATTTTGATCACTGCCTCCTGTACAGTGTCATAGACCTCCGTCCATAGTTCTTCAGGCACTCTGTGTATCAGACCTAAATTCTTAAATATATTTGTCACTTCCACTGTATGATTGTAAGGGATTGATTTAGGTCATACCTGAATGGTCTAATGGTTTTCCCTATTTCTTCAATTTAAGCCTGAATTTTGCAATAAGGAGTTCCTGATCTGAGGCACAGTCAGCTCCCAGTCTTGTTTTTGCTGACTGTAAAGAACTTCTCTATCTTTGGCTGCAAGGAATATATATGATCAATCTAATTTCCATATTGACCATCTAGTGATGTCCATGTGTAGAGTGTTGTTGGAAGATGGTGTTTGCTAGGACCAGTGCATTCTCTTGGCAAAATTTTGCTAGTCTTTGCCCTTCTTCATTTAGGACTCCAAGGCCAAACTCACCTGTTACTCCAGGTATCTCTTGACTTCCTACTTTTGCATTCTAGTCCCCTATGATGAAAAGGACATCTTTTATTTTGGTGTTAGTTCTAGAAAGTCTTGTGGGTCTTCATAGAACCATTCAACTTCAGCTTCTTTGGTGTTAGTGGTTGGGGCGTAGACTTGGATTACTGTGATATTGAATGGTTTGGCTTGGAAATGAACTGAAATCATTCTGTCATTTTTGAGATTGCACCCAAGTACCTCATTTTGGACTCTTTTGTTGACTATGAGGGCTGCTCCATTTCTTCTAAGGGATCCTTGCCCACAGTGGTAGATCTAATGGTCATCTGAATTAAATTTGTTCATTCCCGTCCATTTGAGTTCACTGATTCCTAAAATGTCGATGTTCACTTTGACCATCTCCTGTTTGACCACTTCCAATTTACCTTGATTCATTGTCCTAACGTTCCAGGTCCTATGAGATATTGTTCTTTAGAGCATCACTTTACTTTCACCACCAGGTGCATCCACAATTGGGTGTTTTTTCCACTTGGCTCTTCCTCTTCATTCCTTCTGGAGCTATTTCTCTGCTCTTCTCCAGTAGCATATTGGGCACCTACTGACCTGGGGAGTTCACCTTTCAATGTCACATCTTTTTGCCTTTTCATACTGTTCATGGGATTCTCAAGGCAAGAAGAATAACATTAAAAATAAATATGTGAGGAAAGTTATGCAGTAATTCATTATCCTTTTATTCAGTAAGTACTACATTGTTACTATGCATAAGTGATCTAATGTGTCTTAAGTCATCTACCCTTAATTGTAAATGAGTTAAGGGCCAAACCCAGAGATTTATAAGAAGAATGAAATGATTTTGAATGGTCTATAAGAAGTGTCACAACAGACATTTGGAATTAAGGAATTACACATAATTCTTAAAATTTATAGTACCCGTTGGATAGTTGTATTTTATTCATTTAGTCTTGGGGGTGTAGTAATGGCACTGAAAAGCAATTCTAATGCTTTTAAAATTCAATTAAAAAATATTTTTCAATTTTTTCCTGTGATTTGTGGCCAGAGATGTTGTTGAAGCCTTCCATTAACAGATCTTTAATAACATTGCTTCCTTCTTGGTTTTGTTAATTTCCTCAAATTTAGTTTCATTTTGTTCCTTAGGTTGTTGAAAAGAAACTATTTGCATAGCATATTATGCAAATAAAAGTCAATTAAATAAATTCAAGTGATTTACTATGTTCCTATTATACAAGATTGCTTAGTTAACTAAGTTAAGGAGGAAAAATTATATTCTGAACCAAATAGCTTAAATCTATTTTCTCTTTAAACATGTTGGGAAAATATTCATTTTCTATCCTGAAGGAGGCCAGAGGACAAGAAGTGTTCAAAACAGACAAAATTCAGTGCTTCTTTGTGGTAATGAAGCCACTGCAGGGGAAGGGCCAGGTTGAGTGGGGCATGTCAGAGGTGGGGCCATCACCCAGGACAGGATGATACTCCTCAGTCATTATGCCACAGAGAAGAGCTTGTGGGTAATGCACACAGATAGTATGCTTTGGTTTCTTTCCCTTAGATAAAATATTTGAGAGAAGTAAACTAGAATTATCTTTCCAGTGTCTGCCCATGCATTAAGTTTTAGGCTGAGTGGTTTGGCTGTCACGAAACACCCTCTTCCTGCAGCTTCTACCTCTGGCTCTTGCCGAAAAGTCTGGCTCACTACATCCTCTACAAGTGGGTGTCCTATGCCAGAGCCAGGGCTCCAGTTTCCATCCTGGTTTAGAATGGGTGATAGCAGGACTCCTATTTCATCCCGCTACTGCCTCCCTCATTCTTCAGCTACGTATATTTGTATCAATCCTCTCCGTTTCACAAAGTTGAAAAAAAATTGGTAGTTTCACAAAGTTGAAAAAAAATTGGTAAACACAGATGCTTGTGCTATAACTCCATATGGAAACCTGCTTTCTGAAATGAGCAAGCTGTAGATCTAGGAAGTGCACTGAGCTGTCTTGAGCTTCCCCTCCTGGGAACTTGCATCTGGATGGGATGTTTAATTCAAAAGAGCCAAGGAGAAGGGAATGTGTGTTTGGGGGTTGGGACATACAATAGAATGATCAATGTAATCTGTAGGGATGTGCAGGGGGAAAGCTGCAAAATGTTAATCTGCTCCATCCCAGATGAGTCTCAGTCTTTCCAACTGTCAGTTTCCAGTAGCATTCTAGAGACACTTGGAATTTGAAAAGTCAGGCTTAGATGAACTTTCTGTCTGTTTCTTTGACCATTTACATGTTGAGAGTCCCATTTCATCAGAATTAATTCCAAAAGCCTCTCTGTAAGAACATAAAGTCAAACTCCTAATACCATCTCTTTAATCCATAATTTCTACATTCACTCTAAGGAATCTAATACATGAATACAGATATATTATTATATATTCATACTTTGATAGCAGGGGTTCTCTTCTCTTTTATATACCCTATATCATAAGCCTAATATTGTAAACATTAATGAATATGTGTGTCAATAAAACAGTTATTACACATTGCTTAAAACTGATGATCAATGAGTAGATTTCTATGAAATCTCATTGGCTTCTTGGTTTCTTTTTAACTTATAGATTCATACCTGTTTTGGAAATGCTTAATTTCAAATTTTATATATGTTTTAGAAAACTTTATAGACAGGTAGGCTAATATTTTCTGGAGATACCTTTGAGTCATGAAGTTGGAATGAAATACCAAACAGGATTGTACTCATTCCCAGCAGAATCACCCCAGTATTTGGAGATTGATTTATACAACAAAATTTGCTGTATATTTTGATTTTTGAGTTCAGAATAAATCCAGGAACAAGGAGATGGTTGATAAAGATACAGCTTTTTACTAAATATGTTTGAAGCAATTCAGTACCTTGGGGAAAAACAATTTCAAATTCCAAGAGCTTCTCTGCAGCTGGGAAAGTAAATGTATATAAAACCTTGTTCACAGTGAACTCCAGAACATGAAGATTAGCTCTGTACACCGCACTGACTCATGTGTTATCCAAAGGGACAGATTCCCATCTCCATTAAGATGTGCCTGTAAGAATTTCCTGTGTGTGGAGATGGAATTGCTATTGTCTTTGCTGGCCATTTCTGATCACAGAGTGAGGAAACTGCATGTCTTCAAGGATTTAGTTTTTCATCTTTTATTACAGTGGACTAAGCCATGATATTTCATCATCCCCTTCTCCAAGTTGAGTCATTTGTATGCCTACTTTATAATTATTGCCATTTTTCATGCACTATTAAAATTTAATATATTTCAGCTCACTTTATAATTCATTTAAGAGTATACTTTATATCACTATGAGAAATGGAAAGTCACTGCCACAGGCCATAGATCAAAGGTAACTGTAAAAGTACATACGAAGAAAATAAAACAGTGTAATTAAATTCTATTATGTACTATTGTCTGTTCAAGTCTCTGTGCTTGTGGTCTGTTCATTCTTTGTTAAATGAAAGATTATTAAGTGTTCAGGAAGGGAAAAAATAGAACCTCAACAATGACCTATTCTCTTTCACTCAATCAGAATGATTGAAAGAGGTGATGAAAGAAATCAGCTTGTGACTATGTGATGTCATTTGAAATAGTGTCTCCATATTCCTTTGAATCATCTCACATACTCCGCAAAGCAGATTGAGCTTTGTACAATCAATTGATTGTACAATCAGTGGCAAAGGACCCCATGTCTTAGGATATCATGCTTTCTGATAAAGAAAGGATTTCAGCATGGAAACTGAAACAGCAATAATAATCAAGTTACTAGGTGTATATTTCTGATATTGCTGGGATTCTGGCATCATTAGCTAACTCATTCTGAGTTACATAGAGAAAGACAGTTACATATGTTCATGACCTTAAGAATCAGAAATAATTATTTAAATATGGTTAATTTTAAGGTGGCTTTAAGATATGTAAAATAATGATTTTATCTTCATGCATCTACACTCCAAATTTTTTGAAAATAAGTAGCTGATACCTTTATATAATACGTGTCTGTATTTCCAGGATGCATATGATTATAAGAAGAATCACACTTTTTTGAAATATGGTTTCTGTATTTTGGGGTAGTTAAGAAATAGATTTAAGGGCCTAGATCTGATAGATAGAGTGCCTGATGAACTATGGACTGAGGTTCCTGACATTGTACAGGAGACAAGGATTAAGACCATCCCCATGGAAAAGAAATGCAAAAAAGCAAAATGGCTGTCTGGGGAGGCCTTACAAATAGCTGTGAAAAGAAGAGAAGTGAAAAGAAAAGGAGAAAAGGAAAGATATAAGCATCTGAATGCAGAGTTCCAAAGAATAGCAAGAAGAGATAAGAAAGCCTTCCTCAGCAATCAGTGCAAAGAAATAGAGGAAAACAACAGAATGGGAAAGACTAGAGACT
>NW_011494948.1:12335284-12336115 GCF_000754665.1 Bison bison bison
CTCAGCAATCAGTGCAAAGAAATAGAGGAAAACAACAGAATGGGAAAGACTAGAGATCTCTTCAAGAAAATTAGAGATACCAAGGGAACATGTCATGCAAAGATGGGCTCAATAAAGGACAGAAATGGTATGGACCTAACAGAAGCAGAAGATATTAAAAAGAGGTGGCAAGAATACACAGAACTGTACAAAAAGATCTTCACGACCCAGATAATCATGATGGTGTGATCACTCACCTAGAGCCAGACATCCTGGAATGTGAAGTCAAGTGGGCCTTAGAAAGCATCACTATGAACAAAGCTAGTGGAGGTGATGGAATTCCAGTTGAGCTATTTCAAATCCTGAAAGATGATGTTGTGAAAGTGCTGCACTCAATATACCATCAAATTTGGAAAACTCAGCAGTGGCCACAGGACTGGAAAAGGTCAGTTTTCATTCCAATCTCAAAGAAAGGCAATGCCAAGGAATGCTCAAACTCCCGCACAGTTGCACTCATCTCACACGCTAGTAAAGTCATGCTCAAAATTCTCCAAGCCAGGCTTTAGCAATACATGAACTGTGAACTTCCAGATGTTCAAGCTGGTTTTAGAAAAGGCAGAGGAACCAGAGATCAAATTGCCAACATCTGCTGGATAATGGAAAAAGCAAGAGAGTTCCAGAAAAACATCTATTTCTGCTTTATTGACTGTGTGGATCACAATAAACTGTGGAAAATTCTGAAAGAGATGGAAATACCAGACCACCTGACCTGCCTCTTGAGAAACCTGTATGCAGGTCAGGAAGCAACAGTTAGAACTGGACATGGAACAACAGACTGGTTCCAAATAGGAC
>NW_011494948.1:12336215-12339858 GCF_000754665.1 Bison bison bison
TGGTTCCAAATAGGAAAAGGAGTATGTCAAGGCTGTATATTGTCACCCTGCTTATTTAATTTATACACAGAGTACATCATGAGAAATGCTGGGCTGGAAGAAGCACAAGCTGGAATCAAGATTGCCAGGAGAAATATCAATAACCTCAGATATGCAGATGACACCACCCTTATGGTAGAAAGTGAAGAGGAACTAAAGAGTCTCTTGATGAAAGTGAAAGAGGAGAGTGAAAAAGTTGGCTTAAAGCTCAACATTCAGAAAACGAAGATCATGGCATCTGGTCCCATCACTTCAGGGAAATAGATGGGGAAACAGTGGAAACAGTGTCAGACTTTATTTTTCTGGGCTCCAAAATCAGTGCAGATGGTGATTGCAGCCATGAAATTAAAAGACACTTACTCCTGGATGGAAAGTTATGACCAACCTAAATAGCATATTGAAAAGCAGAGACATTACTTTGCCAACAAGTGTCTGTCTAGTCAAGGCTATGGTTTTTCCTGTGGGCATGTAAGGATGTGAGAGTTGGACTGTGAAGAAAGCTGAGTGCCAAAGTATTGATTCTTTTGAACTGTGGTGTTGAAAAAGACTCTTGAGAGTCCCTTGGACTGCAAGAAGATCCAACCAGTCCATTCTAAAGGAGATCAGTCCTGGGTGTTCTTTGGAAGGAATGATGCTAAAGCTGAAATCCAGTACTTTGGTCACCTCATGTGAAGAGTTGACTCATTGGAAAAGACTCTGATGCTGGGAGGGATTGGGGGCAGGAGGAGAAGGGGACAACAGAGGATGAGATGGCAAGTTGATGGCATCGCCGACTTGACGGACGCGAGTTTGAGTGAACTCCGGGAGTTGGTGATGGACAGGGAGGCCTGGCGTGCTGCGATTCATAGGGTCACAAAGAGTCAGACACAACTGAGCAGCTGAACTGAACTGAACTGAACTGAATGATTACTAGTCTCAGGAGATTTTTTATTTAAATATTTCATTGGTGCTTATTCCTTTAATTACAGAAGCAGCTTATGGAGAAATTAAAAAAAAATATGGCTATGAGGTCAGAATAAGGCAAGTAGCAGTGGGTTCAGTAAACATACTATTATGTTAGAAACCAAAGTGGCTAAGAGGGAAGCAGACTCTTTGTATTCTCATCTCAGCTCTAGCATTTACCATCCACATAACTTTGGTCAAGTTACTTCATCTTCTTGTGCCTATTTTCTCGTTAGTAAGGTGACAGTAATAGTAATAGCATCTACCTCATTTGTTTTATTTGAAAATTTAAATATGTAGAATGTATAGAGTAATACCTGGCATGCACAAAATATTCAAAAGCATTAGCTGATATGACTACTGCTATTTCTTTCCAGATGGCTCTTGGCCATAGTCTTAGAAGAGAGATAAATGCATGAAATGCCACATAACTACAGTGAAACCATAATCATATTCATCCTATTGTCAAAATTTTAAAGAATAAAAGTGGTAGGCAGTTTAAGTTAAACATCACAAATTCCTAATTTTGAGAGTTACCGTCATGCTGATTCAAGTTTTCTTGAGGCCGTTACACAATATGAAGCGGATATTACCCCTCGTAAGGCTGTAGTAACACTCACAGCTGTCGGCAGCACTAAGCTTTACAACAGCAGTAGGACGTAGGAACTTGGAGAGCCTGGTCTGGAGGCATGCCACCGCAGCGATTAAAAGCTTGTAAAAGAAGATCTATGGAGGAAGGCTAAAGAAATTTGGATTGTTTACCCTGGAGAAGAGAAGACTTAAGGGTGATTTAATGCTGTTATTGAAGCATAAGAGGGTTCTTTTTTTGAGTCTCATGGTAAGCTCTTCTGTAGCTCTCCTGAGATCCAAACAGGAGGAGGTGGGCTGACAGTGCAGCACAAAGGATTTAGGGTAGGTAAGAAAAGCTTTTCAACAGGAGAGTCTTTAAAATAATTTGAATGGAGGACCATGTGTGTGTGTGTGTGTGTTTTTTTTTTTCGTTTTTCCTGGAAGTTTTAATAATCATCATCCGAAGTGGTTTGGCCTGGCCATGCCTTGAGGCATGGTGGGTGGGGTCTGGAGCCAGAGAAGACATCTTCTGCAGATCAGTAAAGGGCTGACACAAGGAACCTCAGATACAGCTGCTTTATTAAGATTGGGCCTCTTCTCATTTATGTAAGAATGTAAGTAGTCCCAAATACTAAAGCTCACGACGCAGGTTTATTAAACAGAAGCATAACTGTGGCAGGGGTGGGCACTGAGGCTCCCCGCTCCAGGCATGACTCACTGTGTGAACCCCTGGATCCTTCTATGTGTTCTGGCTTTAGACATTTTAATATATCCAACAAGCTTTCACTAAGCACCCTCTGTGTGCTAGTAACTGCTAAGTTCTAAGAACCTTCTTTGACTTCAGGAAGCTCACACTCTAAGTAGGTAAGGCAGTGTGTAAATGAACAGCTATAGGGCAGAAGAGTATTGCCTTAGGAGCATTTTGCTCTAGGATACTGGAGGGGAAGTCTCCAGTGGGTGTGGCCCTTGAGGCAAATCTAAAAGGATGAGTAGGAATTACCAGGTGATTTAAAGACAAGGGAAAACTGAAGGGGATTCTAAGCATAGGGAATAGTATGTGAGAAAACATGAAAGTATAAGGAAGCATGAGTTATTTAGGTAACTATGCAACTATAACTAGTCTATCATGTACTGAGTGATTAGAGTAGTCACTAAGTACATCTGACTAATGAGCACTTGAAATGTGGTATCTGAACTAACTTATGCGTTGAATGCAACATATACACAGGATTTCAAATCTGATACAAAAAAGGAATATATTTCAGTGTAATTTTTATGTATCAAGTGGGCCTGTGTTCACTATGAACAAAGCTAGTGGAGGTGATGGAATTCCAGTTGAGCTATTTCAATTCCTGAAAGATGATGCTGTGAAAGTGCTGCACTCAATATGCCAGCAAATTTGGAAAACTCAGCAGTGGCCACAGGACTGGAAAAGGTCAGTTTTCATTCCAATCCCAAAGAAAGGCAATGCCAAAGAATGCTCAAACTACCACACAATTGCACTCACCTCACACGCTAATAAAGTAATGCTCAAAATTCTCCAAGCCAGGCTTCAACAGTATGTGAACCGTGAACTTCCAGATGTTCAAGCTGGTTTCAGAAAAGGCAGAGGATCCAGAGATCAAATGGCCAATATCCACTGGATCATCGAAAAAGCAAGAGAGTTCCAGAAAAACATCTATTTCTGCTTTATTGACTATGCCAAAGCCTTTGACTGTCTGGATAACAATAAACTTGGAAAATTCTGAAAGAGATGGGAATACCAGACCACCTGACCTGCCTCCTGAGAAACCTGTATGCAGGTCAGGAAGCAACAGTTGGAAGTGCACATGGAACAACAGACTGGTTCCAAATAGGAAAAGGAGTACATCAAGGCTGTATATTGTCACCCTGCTTATTTAACTTATATGCAGAGTACATCATGAGGAACGCTGGACTGGAAGAAACACAAGCTGGAATCAAGATTGCCAGGAGAAATATCAATAACCTCAGATATGCAGATGACACCACCCTTATGGCAGAAAGTGAAGAGGAACTCAAAAGCCTCTTGATGAAAGTGAAAGTGGAGAGTGAAAAAGTTGGCTTAAAGCTC
>NW_011494948.1:12339958-12342286 GCF_000754665.1 Bison bison bison
CACATCTATGAAATTAAAAGACGCTTGCTCCTCGGAAGGAAAGTTATGACCAACCTAGACAGCATATTAAAAAGCAGAGACATTAGTTTGCCAATAAAGGTCCATCTAGTCAAGGCTATGGTTTTTCCTGTGGTCATGTATGGATGTGAGAGTTGAACTATAAAGAAAGCTGAGTGCCAAAGAATTGATGCTTTTGAACTGCGGTGTTGGAAAAGACTCGAGAGTCCCTTGTTCTGCAAGGAGATCCAACCAGTCCATCCTAAAGGAGATCAGTCCTGAGTGTTCTTTGGAAGGACTGATGCTGAAGCTGAAACTCCAATACTTTGACCGCCTGATGCGAAGAGCTGACTCATTTGAAAAGACCCGGATATGGGAAAGATTGAGGGCAGGAGGAGAAAGGGACAGCAGAGGATGAGAGGGTTGGATGGCATCACTGACTCAGTGGATATGGGTTTTGAGTAGACTCCAGCAGTTGGTGATGGATAGGGAGGCCTGGCATGCTGTGGTTCACGGGGTCGCAAAGAATCGGACATCACTGAGCAACTGAACTGAACTCAACTGAAATGATAATATTTTAGATGTGTTGAATTAAAGAAAGCATATCATTAAAACTGATTTCGCCTATTTTGTTTTACTTTTTTTAAGGTGACTACCAGAAAAATTTGAATACATATTTGGCTTACATTGGTAGTTTGCATTCTATTTCTGTTGGAATGCCCTGGTCTAGAATATAAAGTTCTAGAAGAGGTCAGGCAAGTAATGGGAGATTAAAATGGAGAAGTATTGATGGATCAGACTACTGTACTGCAGAAGATTTAGCAATATTTCCTGTAGCCTCCCAATATAAAATACATATTACCCTGTCATGTATATCTATATTGCATATAGGTATACATATATACATACATATATGTCACAGGTCTATCTGTGCATACACAGAAACACACAAAAACTGAAACAAAAGGTTCACAAGTTTGCCCTTCTCTTTGGTAATATACTCTAGTATTGTGTATCCTATTTTATTTCAATTTGTTTTAATACTGGTTGAGACCCATTAAATTGATTTTAAAATCCACCAATGGGTCACAATTTACAGTTTTAAAAGCACCCAAATACATTTATCCACTAATCCAGGCTTTAGTTATTGTTTGTGAAATATTTTTAAAATCAGTAGTCTTACTGATTTTGTCTAAAAAACCAATGTTCATATATGTAGGGTGGATTGGGTAGCAATGAAGCAATGACCAGAATGTAGACATGGAGTTGAAATTGCCTTAATAGTCTATGAGAAACATCAGGAGACTCTGGACTATAGCCATGGCATTAATTGGGGAGAGAAGGGGATCCATAGAAAGGTGGTGGAGAGAAAGGGAAAAGCTAATAAGAAGATATATTAATGGGGTGTGGTGAGTGATTGGACATGGGAAGGGAGAGCATAGGAATCTAAAGTTCAGTCTTTAGTGTCTGGTTTGAATGATGAGATGGAGGAAGTGCTCTTCTCAGACCGATCAGATCAGTCGTTCAGTTGTGCCCGACTCTTTGCGACCCCATGAATCGCAGCACACCAGGCCTCCCTGTCCATCACCAACTCGCAGAGTTCACCCTGACTCACATCCATCGAGTCAGTGATGCCATCCAGCCATCTCATCCTCTGTCATCCCCTTCTCCTCCTGCCCCCAATCCCTCCCAGCATCAGAGTCTTTTCCAATGAGTCAACTCTTCCCATGAGGTGGCCAAAGTACTGGAGTTTTAGCTTTAGCATCATTCCTTCCAAAGAAATCCCAGGGCTGATCTCCTTCAGAATGGACTGGTTGGATCTCCTTGCAATCCAAGGGACTCTCAAGAGTCTTCTTCAGCACCACAGTTCAAAAGCATCAATTCTTTGGTGCTCAGCTTTCTTCACAGTCCAAATCTCACATCCATACATGACCACAGGAAAAACCATAGCCTTGACTAGATGAAGCTTTGTTGGCAAAGTAATGTCTCTGCTTTTCAATATGCTATCTAGGTTGGTCATAACTTTCCTTCCAAGGAGTAAGTGTCTTTTAATTTCATGGCTGCAGTCACCATCTGCACTGATTTTGGAGCCCAGAAAAATAAAGTCTGACACTGTTTCCACTGTTTCCCCATCTATTTCCCTTGAAGTGATGGGACCTGATGCCATGATCTACGTTTTCTGAATGTTGAACTTTAAGCCAACTTTTTCACTCTCCTCTTTCACTTTCATCAAGAGGCTTTTGAGTTCCTCTTCACTTTCTGCCATAAGGGTGGTGTCATCTGCATATCTGAGGTTATTGATGTTTCTCCTGGCAATCTTGATTCCAGCTT
>NW_011494948.1:12342386-12343087 GCF_000754665.1 Bison bison bison
CTGAGTTTTCCAAATTTGCTGGCATATTGAGTGCAGCACTTTCACAGCCATCATCTTCCAGGATTTGAAATAGCTCAACTTGAATTCCATCACCTCCACTAGCTTTGTTCATAGTGATGCTTTCTAAGGCCCACTTGACTTCACATTCCAGGATGTCTGGCTCTAGGTGAGTGATCACACCATCATGATTATCTGGGTCATGAAGATCTTTTTGGTACAGTTCTTCTGTGTATTCTTGCCATCTCTTCTTAATATCTTCTGCTTCTGTTAGGTCCATACCATTTCTGTCCTTTATCGAGCCCATCTTTGCATGAAATGTTCCTTTGGTATCTCTGATTTTCTTGAAGAGATCTCTATCCTTTCCCATTCCGTTGTTTTCCTCTATTTCTTTTCATTGATCGCTGAGGAAGGCTTTCTTATCTCTTCTTGCTATTCTTTGGAACTCTGCATTCAGATGTTTATATCTTTCCTTTTCTCCTTTGCTTTTCGCTTGTCTTCTTTTCACAGCTATTTGTAAGGCCTCCCCAGACAGCCATTTTGCTTTTTTGCATTTATTTACCATGGGGATTGTCTTGATCCCTGTCTCAATGTCATGAACCTCATTCCATAGTTCATCAGGCACTCTGTCTATCAGATCTAGTCCCTTAAATCTATTTCTCACTTCCACTGTATAATCATGAGGGATTTGATTTAGGTCATAC
>NW_011494948.1:12343187-12343507 GCF_000754665.1 Bison bison bison
TTCCAACTGTTGCTTCCTGACCTGCATACAGATTTCTCAAGAGGCAGATCAGGTGGTCTGGTATTCCCATCTCTTTCAGAATTTTCCAGTTTATTGTGATCCACACAGTCAAAGGCTTTGGCATAGTTAATGAAGCAGAAATAGATATTTTTCTGGAACTCTCTTGCTTTTTCCATGATCCAGCGGATGTTGGCAATTTGATCTCTGGTTCCTCTGCCTTTTCTAAAACCAGCTTGAACATCAGGAAGTTCACGGTTCACGTATTGCTGAAGCCTGGCTTAGAGAATTTTGAGCATTACTTTACTAGCGTGTGAGATGAA
>NW_011494948.1:12343909-12382900 GCF_000754665.1 Bison bison bison
ACTTTGGTGTTGACCTTCTGGTGATGTCCATGTATAGAGTCTTCTCTTGTGTTGTTGGAAGAGGGTGTTTGTATGACCAGTGCATTTTCTTGGCAAAACTCTATTAGTCTTTGCCCTTCTTCATTCCATATTCCAAGGCCAAATTTGCCTGTTACTCCAGGTGTTTCTTGACTTCCTACTTTTGCATTCCAGTGCCCTTCTCAGTGATAAACAATAAAGACAGAGCCAGTTTGGGGAAGGTGAGGAGTTCAGGTTTAGGTATATTGGTTGGAGACGTCTACGTGGCATCTAGAGTGAACCATTGACCACAGTCATTATGTGACTGCAGGTTAACGGGAAAACTCAAGGACATTGTGAAGTAAAAGAGTCTAGGGAAAAGGACTGAATTCAGAGAAATATGGACACATGAAAAGCCAGAAGTGACTTTAAAAAGGACAAAATAGGAGAACATAGTCTAACAAAGCCAAGCGAGGAGAGAGTGTTGAGGTGTGGATTGCTAGTCATTTCTACAGAGAGGGTAGCTCTGGGAAAAGCTGATCAGACTTGGTCTAGGAAGCTGATCAGAGGAAATGCTTCCATGGAAGCCTAGCAGGGCACTGCAGTTGTTTGAAAAGTCATAAGGAAAGGGACAGAGGTGATAGACTTATACGGTTTTACAGCAGTTTGGGCTGGAGAGGGAATATGAGATTAAGGAAAGGAGAGAGGGAGAGAGGCGTGCACGAATTAATGAATGAGTGGGAGAAAGTGGAGGATGAAACTTTGAACAAGTGTTTTGGTCCTCAAATTTGTCTTTTTTCAAATTTTAAGAATGGAAGGATTTAGGTACTCTTCTAAGTTGAGCTAAAGGGACCAATGGAGAGGCAGGATTTGAAGGTACAGTCATGAGGATGATTAAGCAAAACCCTTTAGGAGATAGAGAAGTCTTAAAACTAAAGAGAAAACCATGGAATGAAGATTAAAGGGACTAGATCAGGAAGATGGAAGAAATAGGATGGTTGTGGGAATAGAAGGTGAGGTGCTCGGCAGAATAAAAGGACCTCTTTCTCACCCCCAACACCAGCCCAGGGATCAAATATTCTATACAGGTGGCGGCCTCTTCTTCACAGAGAAGCCTTTCTTTATCATCAGCCTAGGTCCAGGGGGAAGGATGGTGGGTTGATTCAGGATCTGAGTCAGTCTGGAACTGAGCTGGACAGGTCAAGAAGAGCATAGCAACTCAGTGGGAGAGACGAAGGGCTGAGGGCTAAGGATCTGAATGAGGCCCAAGATTAAGTGAACTTTGAATGAAAAGGGAAGAACATAGCAGGGAGAGAAGACTGTAGTGAAGGTTTCTGGTTTTAAGACCAGTTTTCCAAGATAGAGTTTTTTTTTTTTTTTTTGCAGAGAGTGGCAGGTACTCAAGGGGCTGATCATCCCACAGACACAAGTGAGCAGGAGGCAGAACTGTTATTAGATGTTTTCAGGTCTAAAATATTCAAAGATTTAGTCACTCAAGACAGTGTCTGTGTGTGCCTTTTGGAATTTGGATAACAAGAAGTGTGTGTGTGTACATGTGTGTGTTTCTTATTCTATCCAGATATTTGGAATGACAGTGATTCCTGCCTTATCCAAAAGGATCTCCATGGTGAAGAAATAGTTAAGTGAACTATAGTTCAGGATTCAGTTAAAAGATGTGATTTTAACAGATTCTCAGATGTGAAAAAGACTTTGTAAATTATTAGAATGTGAGAAACATGCAAGGAACGCTAATATTCTTTGAGGGTGGTAATGATAAGGTTAGTGGCAGGTCCAAGTGAAGTGGCATTTGTCTGGTGACATTCTACTCTTATCCATTCACCTAGCAGAACTCAAGTGAAAAATTCCTGTCAGTAAGTTTCCCTGAATCAGGGTATTTCCTCAGAGGATGGAGGTAACTGTCCCAAACATGTGCCCGTTCCTCAGAGTGAAGCCAGTGAATTATTTGATGTACTGTGTGTTCCAGGATACCTCAATCTGGGGAGCTGGGACATCAGTGCTGGAGAGATCTGATGAAGGGTGCTAAATGATGAGGCTCATCAGCCTCACTTCCTATGTGTCCCTTGCTAGAACATGATCCTCAGCTTAATCCCCATTCGAGAAAAAGGACTCTGAGTTCTGTTTTAATATAGAACAAGCTTAACAGTGCCAAACCGTTGACAGTGCCAGAAACTTCCTAAGCCTCTTAGCTATTCTGGCAACTGTGAGAACAAGAACATTGCCCTTCATGTGGCCAAGCTTGTGTTTTCCGGGTGGTCCCAAAACCATGGGCCTTGGGGATCCCCCTTTTGGACAGAATGTGTCATTTTTCTCTTGTTTTTCAGGGAGATGAGCATTGCAAAAGCAAAAAATGGACCGATGCAAGAAGGCTTTTTTGAGTATTTTTAATTCCTTTCAGTGGCAATTGGTGGCTTTTCTATTTCCCACCGCTCTTATACAAAGTGTGATTTCATGTCATAGTCACTTTGCTGGAGAGGCAACAACAGGAATTGAGTAAATGTGACCCTCTGATGTGAGTCGCAGTAGAACAACCCAAGCCTGAAGCATGTTCCACTGTTTGGTCATTTGCCCACATGTTGTACAGGTTTCTGAATTTATATTTGAGAAGTCTTGCAGGCCTTGACTCATTCTTCAAAACTCATACAATTTGCTAGTATTCTCTGTGAGCTGTGTGTAGGAACCCAGCTACAGTGTGTTTTGTTTTTATTCTTCAAGTACAGAACATTATTTTATTCCTTATAAATAACATGCCTTTAACTTGCTATGACCAAAGATTGATCATCAGCACGTATCTCAGAGTCAGTGTTGCTCAAATAGGAAAAAAAAAAAAAAATCTTAGACCACTTGTATTTCTTATCAGGACATTTGATTAAAAAAACAAAAACAAAAACAAAAACCCCTCCACATCTCTTTGGAAGGTTGGTAGCTATCAGGCTGACGATTTTCAGTGCCTGCTGAAGGCTGAGAAGGGCATGTCTAACAGGGAAGGGCATGCAAAACCATCCTCAGGCTTACATAACATGCCTTCTCCATCCTAAAGACAAAATGATATTACTCCTTGCTAGTAAATGTTGTTTCTGTTATCCTTTTGCAGTTAGGGGCAGCATAAAAGGATGTTTTGTGTGCTATTCAGTTCAGTGTTTGTTTCTTGTTCAGGACATAATGAAGCTGATATGGATGGAGGTCATTTCCCATTGGGTAGATTCAGAGAATTCTCATCAAAGTCATAGTTAAGTTCATCAGCAAAGTGGACTGAAGTTCATGGCATCTTAAGAGGCACAGAACAGGCACCTCAGGCCTGTCTCCACCTGTTTTCCATTCTTCCAAATTCCTTGGAATTTATGGATTAAATATACTTACTCTCAACTCTTCAAAGTAACCCCCAAAGTCTTTGAAATACAGCAGTCCATAACCTGCACTGCATGCGCTGTGTGGAGAGGGCTGCACGCAGATCAGCGATCCAGGCCTGGTAGGCACCCAGCCTGTTGAGCTACCAGCTCAACTGAAGTTGCTGCCTTCCACTTGGTCATATGCACTCTTGTGAAGAGCTGCTCTGTGAGTCAATCTGGGTGTCTTTGTAGAACCATTAGGACCTAAAGGGGGTCACATGTATTTTTCATTTGTATCTTGCACATTTGCAGAGAGTGTTAGATGCCTGAGTGATATTTGCAATTGAGGGATTGGTGAAGGCCCCTAGGTGGGGCCACCATGCATATCCAGAAGCAGTGCCATTCTGAAGAATCAGCAGTCTGTCTTTTTGGAACAAAGATAGGAATTCTTTCACCTGTGATTTCACTAAATCATGCTGCTGCATTGTAAAAACATACATGCAATTTTGATACCTATGGAAATGTACTGGGATGAGAGACACATGATGTGCTTGAAGGAGCCCTGGCAAAGAATTAAAAACAAGATTCTGGTTGCCACTGAGTGACCACAAGGAAGTCAGCCTACTTCTGGGGCTTGGGTGTCATCCTTTGTGAATAAAGCAGTCTTATATATAACTGCAGGATACACTCAAGGAGCAAGAATTCCACACCAGACTCCTCAGGCCCTATTGTAGGTCAATTCTCTAAGACTTAGATTTTTACAAAAGATTGATAGCCAGTTTTGTGCCTGGCTTATAAAACGAAATTTCTTGTATTAAAGAGGATGAGGGTATAGGAGGAATCAGGTTTCTTTATTTTTCAGTGAATGGTGTATGGGTTTAGGTTCATTTCTCATTTCTTAAACATGTAAAAAAATTGTATTTATTTATTTTTGACTTTGCTGAATCTTCGTTGTGTGGGGTACTCTCTAGCCGTGGTGCGTAGGTTTCTTACTGTGGTGGTTCCTCTTGTTGCAGAGCACAGGCTCTGGGGGGCTTGGGCTTCAGTAGTGGTGGCATGTGGGCTCAGTATTTGCGGCTCCCAGGCTCTGGAGCACAGGTTTAATAGCTGTGGCTCAGAGGCTTAGTTGCTCTGTGGCACGTGGAATCTTTCTGGATCAAGGATTGAACTCATGTCTACTGCATTGGCAGGCAGATTCTTTACACTGAGATACCAGGAAAGTCCCATTTCTCATTTCTTGGTGCCCCTCAGATTTCCTTAAACTTGGAGCATTGTGGACAAAAGATTGAAACTCAAGTTCCTTGGCTCTAGAGCAGATCCAAGGTACCCCCAACTGATCCATGACACATTGGCTGTAGTGGCAGGTGACTTGGACTTCCCTTTGGCTTAACAAATCTCTTTGGGAGCTTCTGGGCATATTTCCTTTTACAAAGCTGTAAACACAATACCATTTGGGAACTGCTTGTGCTGTTGGAGGATGTGATGCTTAAGATGGAGATACCTGCAGATCTATGGATGTGACTTGAACAGAGAAACAAGGGGGATGTAGCCTGTTCTCAGGTGAAGAGGATTCAGCAGTTGTAAGGGTTGGAGAGAGTGGGCTGTTGATTTTCTATCTCCTGCACTGCACTTGACCCTGGTGAGCTGAGTGCTCTGGCACTCATTCCTAGAGTGGTTCGGGGCAGTGAACTCTGGAAGTTCTTGCTCTGCAGCTTGCATTGCATGAATCTCAGAAATTCCTTAGGTTCTGCATGGGTCTGCTGTGTTACACAGGACATATGCAAGTGTGGCAACAGCTTCCTTCTTCTGTAAGCTCTCTCGTGCCTTTCACTTTGGCCATGTTTTTATTTGGCAAATTTATCCATTTCTCCACTTTGTGTTTTCCATCTTCAGTGAGGGATGCTATTCAGCCAGGCAGAACAAATGTATTTGAAATGAATGTACATTCCTCAATTCCCTCTTTCCTCCTCCCCTTTGCTCCCTCCCTCCATCCATCTCTCCCTCCATATCTCATTCTTTCTTTCTTCCTCCCTCCCTCCCTCCTGTCCTTCCTCCTTCCTTCTTTCATAAAAGTTTTGTGAGGGAAGTATTAACTCTTTCTTCTGAACCCTGATACAAATGTCTTTCTATAATGGTAACTGACATTTGTCTGACTTGTTTATTCTAATGCAAATATTGAAATAGCTGTTATTAAAGTTATTAAGACTTCTATAACATGAAGTAGTATGTAGGGTAACACTTGTAAGTGTTTTTAAAAACCAAGTGCCTAATCTGAGGTTACAGTCAATATCTAAAAGTTTTATTTGAAGCAAAAAAGTCAAGGTAGTTTAACTCGAATGGGAGCCATTCATAATTCTCAGGACTCATTCCCCCCGCCCCTCCCTTCTGAAACTGCAATTTGATTACTGTGTCATAAAACAAGTTTAACATGTGTAGTTTGAAGAAGTGAGTTTCAACATAGAGGCTTTGTAAAATTCAACTACATTACTTTATAGCACACCAAAATCATTTGCTTTTGGCATATACCCTAGCTGACTGCACTGATTTATCCAAGAAGGAATACAGTTTGATTTCTAAAGGAAGAAGAGGTAAAACCATAGCCAACATCAGAAAATGAGTTAAGGAAAAATAGTAACATTTTTGGCCCTAAGCCTACCCTGAAGGGGCCATGTGACCTCAGCAAGAGGCTACAGCTCCTTAGAGCTGACCCTATCTTTGGGGTATTTCCAAGCTGAAGGCTGAACAATTAGGGACATTCCTGCCAGGGGCAGCGTGTGCATATAAAAGATGCTGATTAAATATTTATTGATAAGCTATCAATGAATTCCTAATCACCCCCAACTGTCATTCAATCCATCTGAATTCCAAAGGAAATAGTGTCGTGTCTACACAAACAAATTGATCTAAGTAATGAACAGCCTAAAAAATGGCACAATTCAAAGATCACTTCAGGTTGAATACCCAATTCAAGAAAAAGGTATTAGGCTTTCTTTTTATTAGGTTCCTGTTTGATTTCCCAGCACAGTTTGGTATTGAATACTTATGACTTCCTCTAGTCCTTCAAAACAATGGTCTCTTCCTGTGGTTTGGCCTTTTATTTTGTTCTCTTTCTTTGTGTGGGTTGCTGAGCCCCAATAAAGTAATTGCTCAACATTGGGAGTATCTGAAATGTTTTATGAAATTTCGGTCATGGCTGTGTTGATGTGCTACCAGGTGAGTACATTAGTCTGCACATACAGAGAGCCTCTGGAGGCCAGGTATGGCCCTTCTTGTTGAGCGTACACAGGTTAACAACACTGACACGGCTTGTAGAAAAAGCTAAGTAGCCAAATGCATGCATAGGTTCAAGTGGTGTTGACTGCAGTGGCAGAAGTGGTGAAGACACGGATAAAAAACAGGGCCTTGATGGGGTGATCAGGAAAAGCTGCTCTGAGGAGCTGAGCATTGAGCTGAGTCTTGAAGAGGAATCACAAGCAGGCTGTGTGATTTAGACATGAGAGCATTGGCGTGTGTTCCTGTCAGAGAGAATAGAACATTTCAAGCCCTCTCAGAGGTGTGTATGGACAACTAAGGCTGGCTGGTGCGGCTGCATCACATGAGCAAAGATCTGGCATTCATGGCTTGTGGGGAATAGAATTTTGTTGAGTGAATTGAGAACCTTTCTGTGTGTGGAGAGGGGTTGGGGATAATACCATATGTTGTTGGAACATCACTTTTGATACCCTGGGATGTGTAGGTTGGTGAGAGATAGGGGGAAACGTAATCAGGAGGCTTTTGCACTGGTCCAGAGGCACCATCTGAGAGTGGCAGTAATGGAGGTGAGTGGCGAAGACCTGTTCAAAATTACCATTTGATAGTTTGGCTGTGGGAGATGAGGAAAAGCGAGGAATACAGAATGGCTCCCAGGTTCCTGGTATCTTTAAATGGTGGTGATATGACTAAGATGAAATGTATGAAAAGAGAAACGGTCTGAAAGGGGGAGAAGGGTGGAAATTTAGTAGTCTATTTTGAATAACTGAAATTTCACGTGCCTCTGAAATAGCCATGAAGGTATAAATGAGAAGTTGGATATAAGACTCTGAACTTCCCAGGAGAAACTTGGACTGGAAATATAACTATGGTAGTGATCAATACACAAATGGTGTTTAAAGCCATGGAGAGAAACAGGGGAGAGAAGAGATGGAGAAAGGCTCAGAGGCAAGCTCTGAACCTCCCAATTAATAGGCTAAGTAAACGAGAAGGTGGTTGCAAAGGAGATGGAGAAGCAACATCCAAGGAGTGAGGAAAACTAGAAGACAGTGAGATCGTGGAAGTCAAGAGTAAGAAGTGCTTTGAGATAGAAAGGGGATGGTGATATGGAACTGATGAATCGTATATCCAAATAGAGTCCTTTGAGTTGGACAATGTGAAGTCACCAGTGACATTGTTGAGCAGTTTCAGGGATGGGAATGGTGGTCAGAAGCCACAGTGAAGAGGCTGAGGAGTGAGTGTGAGGTGAAGATATGTAATTGTCAAGCAAATGTTAGTTACATGAAAAGATGGCTTATAAAGAAAAGCCAAGAAGTGGGAAAATAGCAGAGAGAGTGTGGAACCCAAGGAAGATTTTTAAATGTTTGTTGTCTATAAGTAAGTAAATGGATAAATAAACTGTGGTATTTCCAGACAATGGAATATTATTCAGCAATAAAAAGAAATGAGCTATCAAGCAATCGAAAGACTTGGAGAAGGGACCTTAAATGCATGTTACTAGGTGAAAGGAACCTATCTGAAGAGGCTACATACTGTATGATTCCAACTCTATGACATTCTGAAAAAAAGGCACAACTATGCAGAAAGTAAAAAGATCAATGGTTGTGGGGTGAAGTGGGTCAGATGAATAGGCAGAGCACAGAAGATTTTTTAGGGTAGTGAAATTATTCCATATGATATTGTAATGATGGGTCTATGTCATTATACATTTGTCCAAACCCATAGGGTGTACAATACCAAGTAAGAATCCTAAGGTAAACTATGGACTTAGGGTGATCATAATATGTCACTGTAGGCTCATCCTTGGTAAAAATGTATCATTCCAGTGAGTCATGTCAGCTGGAGAGGCTATGTATGAGTGGGATCGGGGGTATATAGGAAATTTGTATACCTTTTTCTCATTTTTTTGTAAAAACAAAACTGTTCTTAAAACATGTGTATATGCTGATAGAATGAGTAGGAGGGAGAATCTGCTGAGGGGAGTAGAGGATCATCCCAGGAAATGAAAAGGGAGAGGGATTAACCTTTTACAGAGGCGTGTCTTGGGGACGAGATGAGAGAAAATGCTACTGATTTAGACAGTTTTGTTGGTGAGAAGTTTGAATCACCATCTTAGAGTTTCTAGCATCTCAATGAAGTATGGGAATATACTCATCATCTAAAGGTGAGATGGTAGGAAGGGAGAGGGGTGGAGATTTGAACCAAGAGCGAAGATAGAAAACAGTCAAATAGAAGAATAGTGGGACAGCAAGCCTCCTTTGGGCTTTCTTTGTAGCTCAGTGGGTAAAGAATATGCCTGCAATACAGGAGACCTGGGTTCGATTCCTGGGTCGGGAAGATCCTCTGGAGAAGGAAATGGCAACCCACTCCAGTATTCTTTCCTGGAGAATCCCATGGACAGAGGAGCCTGGCAGGCCACAGTCCATTGGGTCACAAGAGTCGGACACAACTTAGCAACTAAATGGCAATGATGATGAAGCCTCCTAGAGAAATAAAAATAGTAGCATTGCCAGGCAAATAGTAGCAAGCTAAGTGCTCATTTGGGGCTTATGAAAATGAAGTTAGCATGAAACAAGTGTAACTAGTATATTTAAAAACATGACTCATGATATAGAATAAAACTATCATTTTTAATTCTTTTATTTTTCATTTTTCTCTCTCATTATCCTTATAATAGTTGTACAGTTGGGAAAGTTTTCTGTCAAAGATTGAAAACTCTGAAAAATTCCTATGTGTCCTATGGGATAGAAGGTCCTACAGGTGGAGTAGGTTAAAAATCACTTTGGATTCAGAAAATAGAATGTTCAGTTCTACATATTCATCAGCCTTCCATCTTCATCCAAGGGGAAGACTTCTTTTCTCCCCACACTTACTTTGTCCCCAAAACCATGGTTGTGTTATTCTGCCTTGCTGGCTCATTCAGGGATGGTGCTTGGGGAAAGAGAAAAGAATGTACTGAAGATTTTTCTCTGCCTGACAGATGCAGTTGTAAACTGGATCAACAATTTTAGGACTTGGCATATATTTAAACCTGTATCATTTTCTGAGTACTTCTGTGGGTTTTCCTAGATTTCCCTTCTAATGGCACCTCCTATGATACAGGCATATTCCATTCCTCTGGCCACTTCTCCTCACTCAGCTTCTAGTTTTGGGGAAGTTCAGCCCACACACTTTCTCTGTGGGAATCCCATTACCCTTTCCATTGGTTCTCACACCTACAAGCCCAAAAGGCTTCAAGTCTGCACTTTCCTTTGTGGCTCATCTTGGGCCTCAAGGAATAATAATGTTTCCTTTGCTCTAATAAATTGTAGGCTAGTGGATTCCATTCAGTCACCTCTTAGTGGCTCCCACATTGAAGCCGCTTATTAACTCATGGTTTTTGTCCTCAGTCTTTCCAGGGCAAGGGTGAGGACTTTGTCCACTGAGCTTCCATCCATAGATGTGGATTATTGAGTTCTGAGCGGTCCCATAGAAGCAGGCTTCATCAGTGTTGACTTGAGGAGCTGGGTATGCCTAGATGCACCTTTCTTTGGTAATGGGTCCAAGCTCAGAGTTCTAGCAGTTCCCACCAAACAGTTCCTACTCTTCTTGCATCTTGAGTCTTTTACTACCATCCACAGGAGGAAATTTTTAAATGTCACGGGATCACTTTTACTCTTGTCTTTGAAGATTTGCATTCTAGTTAACATTTCATGTTGGGATTTCATTTCTATCATTTCCTGTTACCCAAAGTCCCAATGTAATAGCTTTTCAACTTGTCTGCACAATATTTTAAGTGAACCTTGGTACACATCTGAAGGACACCATGATAGAAAAATCCAGATTTCAATTTTTTTCCAACAAATAGTGTAAGCACATGAGAGTTGTGTTCCTGAAGGGGTGATTTTCCTGAAGGACCTTGGAATCCCAGCTGACCCATAAGAATAACTGAAACCAGGAGAGGACCAATGGAATGAAAAAGTAGATGGATTGAAGGTCACAATGAGGTTGAAGAATTTTGTAGCGGAAGTACTCGGCCAGATAAGCTGAGCAGAGAGGAAATGGTGGTTAAAATAGATTGTTTACTGAGTACAGCACAAGTCAAAACATGACCACAGGAGAGTGTGGCAGACATAGAATGGAGGAAAAGAGAATTGGTAGTCAAGTAACAAGAAAGCAGAGTGATTAGTTCCTCTTCAGGATGCTCTAGTTCTACGATTTCTGACTGGGCTAAGCCCACATGAGAAAAATAAACCAAAAGTAAAAGCCCTGAGTAGAGTAGGAGTAGTGACCATAAGTTGGTAGAAACATCAAAGAGGGTAGCATACTTATTGTTAGTGAACTTAGTCACTCAGTCTGTCCAGCTCTTTGTGACCCCGTGGGCTAGCGCACCAGGAGATGGAGTATTTGAATGGTGTGAGGCTTAAAGGAACAGTGGGTTTTTTCCTTGTTTTTTTTTTGTTTGTTTGTTTTTTGTTTTAAGACTGGAGGGGAGGCACAGTGCAGAAGTAAAAGGGGCAAGCTAGAAGGATACATATAAAAGGCCTCTGAAATAAAATATTAAGATTGTATTATGCACTATGATTTATGTTGTCGTTCAGTCATTCAGTTGTGTCCAACCCTTTGTGACCCCATGGACTGCAGCATGCCAAGCTTCTCTGTCCTTCACAATCTCCCAGAGTTTACTCAAACTCAAATTTATGATTAATTCTTTTTACTGAGAATAGGTATATAATACAGGAGAGAAAGATACATTGTAGTAACAAGGGTGCCAACAACAGCCAGGAAACCAGATTTTTACAAGTTATGCTATGTCTACAAATAACTGGCTGTGTGATCTGGGACAAGTCACTTAATCCTGAAAGCCAAACCTTTACATTGAAAGAGCAGCTTACAAACTACCTTTGTAATCAAGTCAAGTCATCATTTTTTAAGGATAACCACTCTATCTGTTACACTTTATTTGATCCTTTTTATAATTTGGAAACTGAGAAACATTAATTTAGCCAAATAGTAGAATTGGACTTGAATGTAAATCTTCTGGTCCCAGGTGGTGTGCCCTCTGTTTCCACTCTAGAATCATCCTGTTCTTTTTTCCTTTAGATATAGCAGTACCGTTTAGATACAGATTAGTACCGTTTGTATTATGAGTTTAAAAAAGGTCACTCAGTCGTATCTGACTCTTTGCGATCCTGTGGACTATACAGTCCATGGAATTCTCTGGGTCAGAATACTGGAGTTGGTAGCCTTTCCCTTCTCCAGGGGATCTTCCCAACCCAGGGATCAAACCCAGGTCTCTTGGATTGCAAGTGGATTCTTTACCAGCTGAGCCACTAGGGAAGGCTGAGTTTAAAAAATATTTACTATGATTATAGTGTCATTCCTAAAAATATTTAATGGAAATTTAAAAATATTTATTAATATTTTTACATTTGAGAGTCAATATTTTTATGTTAATAATTTATCTGGTGATAAAATGTCAACATTAAAACTGAAAAAATATTTCTGTTGTGCTTTCCACACAGAGTATCTTGAACTTAAACATTTTTTCCATTCTTCTGGAAAAAGGAAACACTGTAAAGCTTGTTAATTTTTCTGCAGCTTGCAGCCTCCAGTCCTGGAGGACTTTAAGAAGTCTAGTCTATCAGAATTAGTAGGCAGAGAATTAATGCAGCCCAGGAGTGAAAAACTGCTCTTGTAATTCTGAAGTCAGCGAAGATGCCAGCCCATCTCGTGTTTATAGTTATATGCCCCCAATATTCTTTATTACTAGTTCTTCCACAGTTAGTCATGCTTTATTGTGAAAAAGTATTTTTTTTAGCCTGTAATACAAATAATTCTTTTCCATTGTTTTTCTGCCTTATATTACTCTCACTTTATAAAACATTCCCCATCTTTAAGAATAGTTCACCATTACACAGCTGACCTTGCGCACAAGAATACTCAGGAGCCCTAGGAAACATTTAACAAGGCTTCATGAAAACTGTATGCAGGTGCTTCAGAGCAAAACTCTTGAAAATCAGTATCTGAATGACACGTTTTTGCATGTTTTCATAGATCCAGTGCTTTTGTCATTTGGTAAAACTCATATCCTTGAAGAATTTAAAATCAGAAGACAGAGTCTTAAAAATGAGAAAATGACTTTCTCATTTTGTTCTTCTCTCTCCCAAACTGAGAGCAAAGTAGAGTCCCTGATTTTTGTTTATTTGCATTTTGATGTAATTTTGAGGTCAGGTTTTTTAAAGGTTATGATACTAGACTTCCCTGGTGGTGCAGACGGTAAAGCATCTGCCTACAGTGTGGGAAACCCGGCTTCGATCCCTGGGTTGGGAAGACCCTTTGGAGAAGGCAATGGCACCCCACTCCAGTACTCTTGCCTGGAAAATCCCATGGACAGAAGAACCTGGTAGGCTACAGTCCGTGGGGTGGCAAAGAGTCAGACATGACTGAGCGACTTCACCTTATCTTCACCTTATGATACTAGGATATCTAAGTGCTATCTGTATTATATTAACTGACAGTTTTAATACAATGAAGAAAAGCTATGTATCTGTGAAAATATAAGGGTCTGCTTTGTCATGAATACATTCTAGATAAACTCTCAGGCACTTATGGTGAAGTACAAGGTTGAAATTATTGAAAAGTCTTTATTATAAGATAAAAGTTATAAATCAGTAGATTCATTTGTATTAAACTGCTTTTACTTTCTTATGAGCCATTCTTTCAATGTTACATCTGCTGGAATAATTTTTTAAACAAAACATGAGTAATCATTTTTTCAACTATGATTATTTTAAATGTTGAAAATTGAATTCATATTCTTTAGGGCAGCAGGCTTATAAAAGGGCATCGTTGTTATTTAGTTGCTAAGTCATATCTGACTCTTTTGTGACCCCATGGACTATAGCCTGCCAGGTTCCTCTGTCCATGGAATTTTTCCAGGCAAGACTATTAGAGTAGGTCACCATTTCCTTCTCTAGGAGATCTTCCCAACCCCAGGGATCAAACCCACATCTCCTGCATTGGCAGGTGAATTCTTCACCCCTGAACCACTAGGAAAGCATAAGGGCAGAATAATACCTTTATGTTGTCAAATGGCATAAAGAGGATAAAGAAGGTGAAACTAAATACATGCCCATATTAAGTTGCAAAAGAATAGAAAATGGAAACTAAGGACAGATTTGCATTTTGCTTACTTCTCTTTACCTAAAGTAAGCCCACATTTTTAGCTTCTTAAGGACACCACTGTGTCCTTAATCCCAGTGGTCCCCAACCTCTGGTATCTAATGCCTGATGATATCTAATGCCTCTTCCCCCTTGGTCCCTGGAAAAATTGTCTTCCATGAACCTGGTCATTGGTGCCAAAAAAGTTGGGGACCAATGACTAAAGGCACAGACTGTTCTTCACTTGCCCCCTCTTTAAGCCTCCCCAAGCAAGATGACACCCCAGGCTGTCCACAAGCCCCTGTACCTCTGGCCTGGTTCTATACGCTCTCCTGCTGTAGACTCATGCGTAGGACTTGTTTTCCTGAAGCCTTCTGCTAGCCAGTGTGAGGGAGCTGGCAGAGGAAGGAGGGGCTGAGAAAAGAAATAGACAAGGAAGAAGGAGAAGAACATAAGGGACCAAAGAAGAGGGTCTGGCGTTCATTCTATACAAATCCTTAAATGACTAAGGATGTGAGAAAGTTGTGATAAGGAGTACAGAAAAGTCCATAATTAAAAGTAAAAACTGTGGTGACCAATTGTACATGAAAATAATATGTCACAACTTATATTGCCAAGTGCTCCAAGCCTGAGAGAGCCCCAGTGCTGTCAATCTTAGAATTCTCTGAATTAAATTCAACCCATCTTCCCAGCCTAAACTGGAACAATTACTTGTCTTCCAAGTTAACATCATAATCCTAAAAATCATAATTCTCACTAATTATTACTACTAAGATACTAAGACGAGGGCCTTAGGAAGCATCACTACAAACAAAGCTAGTGGAGGTGATGGAATTCCAGTTGAGCTATTTCAAATCCCAAAAGATAATGTTGTGAAAGTGCTACACTCAATATGCCAGCAAATTTGGAAAATGCAGCAGTGGTCACAGGACTGGAAAAGGTCAGTTTTCATTCCAGTCCCAAAGAAAGGCAATGCCAAAGAATGCTCAAACTACTGCACAATTGCACTCATCTCACACGCTAGTAAAGTAATGCTCAAAATTCTCCAAGCCAGACTTCAACAGTACACGAACCATGAACTTCCAGATGTTCAAGCTGGTTTTAGAAAAGACAGAGGAACCAGAGATCAAATTGCCAACATCCACTGGATCATCAAAAACACAAGAGAGTTCCAGAAAAACATCTATTTCTGCTTTATTGACTATGCCAAAGCCTTTGACTGTGTGGACTGCAACAAACTGTGGAAAATTCTGAAAGAGATGGGAATACCAGACCACCTGATCTGCCTCTTGAGAAACCTGTATGCAGGTCAGGAAGTGACAGTTAGAATTGGACATGGAACAACAGACTGGTTCCAAATCGGGAAATGAGTCCGTCAAGGCTGCATATTGTCACCCTGCTTATTTAACTTATATGCAGAGTACATCATGAGAAAAGCTGGGCTGGCTGAAGCACAAACTGGAATCAAGATTGCTGGGAGAAATATCAATAACCTCAGATGTGCAGATGACACCACCCATATGGCAGAAAGCGAGGAAGAACTAAACACCTCTTGAAAGAAAGGTGTTTTCACAAGAAAACACCTCTTGTGAAAGAGGAGAGTGAAAAAGTTGGCTTAAAACTCAACATTCAGAAAACGAAGATTATGGCATCTGGTCCCATTACTTCATTGCAAATAGATGGGGAAACAGTGGAAATAGTGACAGACTATTTTTTTGGGCTCCAAAATCACTGCAGATGATGACTGCAGCCATGAAATTAAAAGACATTTGCTTCTTGGAAGAAAAGTTATGACCAATCTAGAAAGCATATTAAAAAGCAGAGACATTATTTTGCCAACAAAATTCTGTCTAGTCAAGGCTATGGTTTTTCCAGTAGTCATGTATGGATGTGAGACTTGGAAAGCTGAGCACTGAAGAATTGGTGCTTTTGAACTGTGGTGTTGGAGAAGACTCTTGAGAATCCCTTGGACTGCAAGGAGATCCTACCAGTCCATCCTAAAGGAAATTGGTCCTGAATATTCGTTGGAAGGACTGATGCTGAAGCTGAAACTCCAATACTTTGGCCACATGATGGGAAGAGCTGACTCCTTTGAAAAGACCCTGAGGCTGGGAAAGATTGAAGGTGGGAGAATGTGACGATAAAGGATGAGATGGCTGGATGGCATCACCAACTCAAAGGACATGAGTTTGAGTAAGCTCTGGGAGTTTGTGATGGACAGGGAGGCCTGGTATGCTGCAGTCCATGGGGCGGCAAAGAGTCCAACACAACTGAGCGACTGAACTGAAGATGAGGAGGAGGAGATATAGGAGGAGGAAAGCCTATTAACTTATACACAATATCATAATTTAGGTGTATATACATTTTGTTGTTGTTCAGTCATTCAATCATGTCCTACACTTTGCGACCCCGTAGACCAGAGCATGCCTGTCTTCTCTGTCCTTCACCATCTCCCAGAGCTTGCTCAGACTCATGCCTATTGATTGGTGATGCCATCCATTATCTCATTCTTTGTCATTTCCTTCTCCTCCCACCTTCAATCTTTTCCAGCGTCAGGATCTTTTCTAATGAGTCAGCTCTTCACATCAGGTGGCCAAAGTATTGGAGCTTCAGCTTTAGCATCAGTCCTTCCAATGAATATTACAATTGTGTGATAGTTTGAACATTCTTTAGCATTGCCCTTCTTTGGGGTTGGAATGAAAACTGACCTTTCCAGTCCTGTGGCCACTGCTGAGTTTTCCAAATTTGCTGGTATATTGAGTGCAGCACTTTCACAGCATCATCTTTTAGGATTTGAAATAGCTCAACTGGAATTCCATCACCTCCACTAGCTTTGTTCGTAGTGCTGCTTCCTAAGGCCCACTTGACTTGGCACTCCAGGATGTCTGGCTCTAGGTGAGTGATCACACCATTGTGGTTATCTGGGTCACGAAGATCTTTTTTGTACAGTTTTTCTGTATATTCTTTCCAGTTCTTCTTAATATCTTCTGCTTCTGTCAGTTCCATACTGTTTCTGTCTTTATTGAGCCCATCTTGCATGAAATGTCCCCTTGGTATCTCTAATTTTCTTGAAGAGATTTCTAGTCTTTCCCTTTCTATTATTTTCATTTATTTGCATTGTTAACTTTGAAAGCCTTTCTTATCTCTCCTGGCTATTCTTATGGAAGTCTTCATTCAGATGGGTATATCTTTCCTTTTCTCCTTTGCCTTTTGCTTCTCTTCTTTTCTCAGCTATTTGTAAGGCCTCCTCAGACAACTATTTTGCCTTTTTGCGTGTCTTTTTCTTTGGGATGGTTTTGATCACCACCTCCTGTACAGTGTTATGAACCTCTGTCCATAGTTCTTCAAGCAATCTATCAGATCTAATCCTTTGAATCTACTTGTCACTTCCACTGTATAATCATAAGGGATTTGATTTAGTCATACCTGATACATTTTACATCCATGATTTCATTTAATTGTGAAAACTCTAATAGGAAAATATTGTGATGCCCGTTTCATAGATGATAAATCTGAGAATTCAAGATCACATAATTAGAAAGTCACAAAACAGAGTATCCTAACCAGGAATGTCTGACAATAAATCTGTTTCCTAACTACTGTCCAGCTCCCTATATTACTAGTAAGTGTGCATTAATAATAAAAAGACTTATATTGAACTCTGAAATAATTAATAACTAAGAAAAATAGTATTAGATAAGGATTGAAAATGCAGAAATTAAAGTCATGTCTTTATTGCAGTATCTTTACAGACCCATGGAATATAGGACTTGAGACCAATAAAAAACCTGTTTTTTTATTTTTTTAAAGGTTTGGGGGGCCAAACATGAAATTTGTATCTTTAAGTTTGACTATTACACAAGTAAAAATGTGACGTTTTCAGGACTTCTGAAATGCTGGTAGCCCATGAACCTATGAGTATTGGAAAAGCAGTGGAGTAGATGCAGGTTCAGGCACTTTAAAAGCAGGTTCCTCTCGTGTAACTTCAAGCGTCAAGGTAAGACTGAAATGGTGCCTCAAGATATTCATCTAAAATTGGCTAAAGTCATTGAAGAAGAAAGTTATTGTGTTAGGAAATCTTTCAATGCCAGTGAGACTAGGCTTTTCTGGATAAAAATGCCCATAAGCTTGACTATGGCATACATCACCCAAGAAAAATCTTTGTCTGGTTTTAATGTTGGTATTTAGCCTTTGGCTAAGTTCAAATGCTGTAGGTAATTTCAGGCTTAAACCCTCACTTGTGTAAAGCTCTGAAAATCTCAGAGCACTTGAGTTATATGAAAGACAGACCTGCAGTCATCTGGAATTCTAATTCTAAAACTGGAGCAACTCGGGCTCTTTACGAGGGACAATTTGCTATTTTGTGCCTGCTCTTCAGAACTGTGTGAGTAACTTTGTCCATAAGACATTCATTTTAAACAATGTTTGTGGATATTCTGCATAACTTGTCAATATTATTCCTGACATTCATGTTAGCTTAACCCCTCTCCTAACATCAGAATTCTTGCTCTAGCCCTAAAAATTGGGTGATTTGTTTTTTTCAGGGTTTACTCCCTTAGAAAACTCTTTGCTCCAATTTTCATTTCTAGAGACATAGGCCAAGACAGTAGTCCTGCATTCTCTGCAGTCAGAGAATTCTGGATAGGAGTTAGTCAAGATGAAATAAAGCATTCTGCAAATTAGGGGAGGTCAATTAATATATTCACAATGGAAAAGTACTTGCTTCTGATTACTAAGAAGGAAAGGAAGGACTTCTCTCTTCTCATTTCCCATTGTAATCAAGCTTCTCTACTTTCCTTGTGACTTCATAGAGTGAGCTTCAGTTCTGTGCCTTAGCTAAACCCAAGACTCTTGTCTTGGAATACTGTTTCCTGTACAGATTACGTGAGTGTGGTCCACTCTTGGGAGTCAGATCTGGAGGTGATAATGGGATTCTCTTAGCTTCTCTTAAGTGTTTATTTGTAGACAGGTTAGAAAAAACTAATTAATTACAACATAAAGTTCAAACTTCCTCCCTCCCTCCCTTTCTCTCTCCCCATCTTCCTGCCTTTCTTTCCTTTCTTTTCTTCTCCCAAGTGCCAAGCACTACTCTAGGCTTGAGAAACAAAGGGTGAACAAAACAGACAAAAATCCTTACCTTCATGTAACTTACATTACAGTGGGATGAGGTGGAAATATACCCAACTGAAATATGTATCTCGTTAGATGATGCTAATGTTGGGGATAAAAATAAAGCAGGCAAGAGGACATAGGGAGGGAAGACAGAAGAGGACTATGGTTTTAAAAGGAACAGTTAGGTGGGACTCTGCTAATCATCTGACTTGTGACCAAACTATGTGGGTATCTGGAGGAAGTATGTTCAAAGCTGGGGAAATAGTAAGTGTCCATCTGCTGGGCCAGGAGATTACTGATGTGTTTGAGAAAGAGCAAGGAAGTGGTGAAACTGCAGAAGGGTGAGAGAGGATATCAGTGGGAGACGTATTGAGAGAGGGCCAAATTATATAGGATCTTGGCCACCTCATGCGAAGAGTTGACTCATTGGAAAAGATTCTGATGCTGGGAGGGATTGGGGCCAGGAGGAGAAGGGGACGACAGAGGATGAGATGGCTGGATGGCATCACTGACTCGATGCACATGAGTTTGAGTGAACTCCGGGAGTTGGTGATGGACAGGGAGGCCTGGCGTGCTGTGATTCACGGGGTTGCAAAGAGTCGGACACGACTGAACGACTGAACTGAACTGAACGGAGACTGTGTTTAGGGGCTTCCCTGTGGCTCAGACGGTAAAGCATCTGCCTACAATGCAGGAAACCTGGGTTCAATCCCCGGGTCAGGAAGATCCTCTGGAGAAGGAAATGGCAACCCACTCCAGTATGCTTGCCTGGAAAATCCCATGGATGGAGGAGCCTGGTGGGATATAGGCCATGGGGTCGCAAAGAGTCGGACATGACTGAGCGAATTCACTTCTGGTGGCTCAGACAGTAAAGAATCTGCCTGTAGTGCAGCATACTCGGGTTTGATCCCTGGGTTGGGAAGATCCTCTGGGAATGGCAATCCACTCCAGTATTCTTGCCTGGAGAATTCCATGGACAGAGAAGCCTGGCAGGCTATAGTCACAGGGTCACAAAGAGTCACGCAAACACACACACACACACACACAGTCTTTGTGTTTACTCTGAATAATATGAGAGTCCTCTGGAGACAATAGAGGTACTAGTGCCCAGACTGCCTGGATTCATATCACAGCTTTGCCACTTACCAGCTGGGTGACCTTGAGCAAAATACTTAATCTTTCTGGACCTCTATTGCCTCTTCTGCAAATAGGGATGATTATAGTTCCTTTTTCAAAGGGTTGTGATGATGAAGTGACATAATATAAGTAAAGTATGTTGTGTGCCTGTTACATGGTATAATGTTATGTAGGTGCTGATTAATTGGCCATTAGAATGCTCACTCTGGCTTCTGTGTGGACAGTGAGGAGAGCAGGATCAAGGCTGGAGCAAGGGTAGCGCATAGGAGATTGTTTGTGTCATGTAAGCGGGAGACGACAGTGGCTCAGACCACAGCAGTGACAGAGGTGGTAGTAAGATATGGTTAGATGATAGAGATATTTAGATAAGTAGAATCAGCAAAACCAGCTATCAGATTGGATGTGGGTTGTGAGAGGAAGAAGAGACTCAAGGAGAGCTCCAGGACTATTGCTATAAAATTTCTGTAAAAATGACTCTGTACAATTCTGTACGATTTTTGTAAATAGCTGAGCCTTGGCCCTTAATTAGGAATGGCTGTCTTTTAATTGTTCACTTGTTAGCTTTATCTTTCTTATTTGATTTCAAGGAACTTGGAAACAGCAAATCATCATTTACCAAGATGGAGGAAGGGTATGTTAGAAGCAGTTTTTCTTTTGGCAATGGGAGGGTGGATTCAGAAATTTTATTTTTGGGTGGACATTTGATTTGCCTGTTGGTCATCTATGGGGGTTGATTAGCATCAGATGGATCCTGACTGAAGGAAGAGCAGACCTCTCCAGAGAGAGGGACCACTGGAGAGAGGAATGAAGAGCTGGAAACTGCAGTTTCAGTTTGAAGGGATAGAGCCTAACCATAAATAAAACAGAATAACCAATTACTTGAATTCTCTTGCCTGTGCTTGGTACAAGGGAATTTATAATGAATAATAAAAGCAAAATAAATAGCCCAAATCAACTTCTTTAAGAGCCATCATTTAATCTTAAATCTTCCTAAAATTTGAGCAGGATAATGCTGCCTCTCTGAATTCCATGACTGTGATAACTGCATTCTTCCATGTTCTGATTTATTACTGTAAAAATAAAACAGATTATTATTAAGCAGTAAGATAAGAATTTGTGCTGTACACGCTGATACACAGAATATTAAATACAATCCTAAGTGATTGGTTAACTGTGGTACTTTGGTTAATTGATTTATGTGTACTTAAGAAAGCTTTTAAGTGATTTTATATGACAAGGATGGTTATAGTTGATTAAAATTCTGCTTATGACAATTTCTGTAAAAAACTGAGCCTTGTCTCTTAATTAGGAATGACTATCTTTTTTCTTATATTAGCTTTATTTTTTAATTTGATTTCAAAGAATTTTAAAACAGTGAATATTTATACTTTTATGTTTTCTATATTTAAGACTTAAAATTTTGATGAATTTAAACTGCTGATTGCTTGTAATTTTAAGAAAAGTTAAACACTGGCCAATTATGTAACTCTACAATCACTCTCTTTTGTAAAGTCATTTCTCAATCAAAATTCTTATGAGGTTGAGTTAATTTTGCTATTAGACCTTTAATCCTGGCTTTGTTTGACTTGGATTAGACAGCCACTTTGTTGTATAAACTTAATTTTTTTGCTTTTGTTTTTCTCATTTATCACAGATATAGTTCATTTCAGTTAAAGCCTTCTCTTCAATCCTTCCCTGAATACTTTAAAATTAAAAAAGGGCTTTCAGCCAGAATTTTTTCATGCTTAATTTCATCTCAAAGCACACTCTTTTGGAAGTTCGAGCATAATATACTTAGCATTGAATATGTTTTATAGAAGAAAATAAGCTTTCCATTTTTAAAGGGATTAAGTTTTGTACATGGACAATTTTTTAATTGACAAACTATAGGTTGGAATTGTCCATGTGTTTAACTAGTTTTTAATAAGAAAATTTGGGTCAGTTTAAGGGAAGCAATATGAAAGTGGTCAGTTCTACAGATCAACCTGAAGTCTCATAAATTAAATGAATTTACATGTTTTCATAAAACATGCCGCCTTATCCATAGATCTAGATCTTTGTAGCTGTGTCATTTTAGACTTGCATATTTTGATAGAAAGTTTAAGGTAATGTAAAATGGTACAGCTGTTTTGAAAATGGATATGATGGTTCATCAGATAATTAAATGCAGATTTACCCTAAGAACTAGCAATTCACTTCTAGGTATATACCCCAAAGAATTGAAAGCTGGGGCTCAGATATTTGTACATCCACGTTCATAGCAGCATTATTCACAGTAGCCAAAAGGTGAAATCAACTCGAGTGTCCATCAGTAGATGAACTGATAAACCAGATATGGTATGTACATGTAGTGGAATGTTATTCATATAGTCTTAAGAAAAGAAATTTTGGCTTCGTCTGTAATATAAGTGAATCTTGAAGACATATGCTAAGTGAGATAAGCCAGTCACAAAAGGACAAATCTTATATAGTTCCATTTATATGAGGTACATAGAAGAGTGAAAGTCATTCATATAGAAAGTAGAAAGGTAGGTGCCAAGGGCTAGAGGTAGGAAGAATGGGAGGTTAATGTTGGATGGGTATAGAATTTCAGCTGGGAAAGACAAAGAGGATTCTAGAGATGGGTGGTGGTGAAGACACCACCCAACGTACCCAACAATGTGAATGTACTTAATGCCACAAACAGTACAGGTGCTCTGTGCTCAGTCCTGTCCGACCCTTTTGTGACCCTATGGATTGTAGCCCACCAGCCTCCTCTGTCCATGGAATTTTTCAGGCAAGAATTCTTGAGGGGTTTGCCATTTCCTTCCCCAGGAGAGTCTTCCCAAGCCAGGAATGGAACCAATGTTTCTTGCGTCTCTTGCATTGGCAGGCGGATTCTTTACCACTGCAACCTTGGAAGCCTCTAATGCCACAAAACAGCAGGAGAAACCTCTTCTCATCTCAGGGACATGAAGAAAAAGCAGAGATAAAGCTGGCAAGGGTTTTAAATTTCAAGCTAAAGTAGAGTGGAGCAGGCTTTATTTTATAAGGAATTTTTTAAGGCCACAAAACTACACACTAAAAAAATGGTTAAAATGGTAAATTTATGCTACATATATTTAACCGTGAAAAAGACAGCCTTATAAAATAAAGCCTGCTTCACCCTACTTTAGCTTAACATTTAAGACCCTTTCCAACTTTATCTCTGCCTTCTTTGCTTCATGTTCCTGGGATGTGAAGATGTTTTTCCTGCTGTTCTTTATAACCACTTCACCCTTCTTCTCTGCTTGCATCAACCTGGAATGCCCTTTATGTCACCTCCCTCTCTTCCCTAGCCTTTGATTCTGCTCACAGCTGTCTTCTCCATGAAGCTTTTCTTACCAGCTGTAGAGAATCTTTTGTTAAGCAGGGAGCACTCTGTGCGTATGTTGATATGCGTGTGCGTGCTCAGTCGCTTCAGTCATGTCTGACTCTTTGAGACCCTATGGACTGCAGCCTGCCAGGTTTCTCCAGGCAAGAATACTGGAGTGGGTTGCCATGCCCTCCTCCAGGGGATCTTCCTGACCCAGAGATTGAACCCACGTCTTTTATGTCTGCTGCACTGGCAGGCAAGTTCTATACCACTAGCACTGCCTGGGAAGCCTGTAAGTACCTAACATGAAAACAAGTTACCTGTTGAATATCACTGACTGCCAACCATTCACTCCACTGCACCATTTGTAATTTCTTTGGTATCAGACATAACTTTTCCCTTTAAAAATGGTTGCTTCTACAACATCGAAATGGTGTCTTGCCTGTCCTGTTGTCATTATCTATCTGTGTTTTGCAGAGTCATACTGAAGTGTGAGGATAGTAAATTATCATACATATTTTGGAAAAAGAACATCAAGGGGGTGAGTCTTTGAATTAATAAACTTGTATAGGGACTTGAATTCTACCCCTACCTCTGGAGGTGCTTCTTGAAGATCTTTGGATATACCATTTACCTTCTGTTATCTTCCTTGTACTATGAGAATAAGCTATAGTGTCACCAGACAGTGTTTGTGATACTCTTATTTGAGACATTAGAGTCAATATTTTGGTCCTGATCCCAGCTTTGTTATTTATTTGACGTGCAAATTTAATCCACGTCACTTAATTTTCTTGATTCTCAGTTTTCTCATTTGCAAATGAGGACAGCTGCCACAATAAGCTTATAGAACAGTGTGACTAACAGTAATTTGTTAATGTAGCATGCTAAAAAACATCAAGAAGCTTTATGATTATTAACGCAATGGCCCCATCCATTAGCACAGAGACAGCACTTGTGTTTAAAATGATAAATGAAAAAACAGAGCTCACAGAGCACTGTGAGTTGTGTGACTAGTGAATGTTGGAGAAATCAAAAGAAAATCATAAAGGTCCAATAAGAACTGTTTGTTTTAAGAAATATCATGAAGTCCTCTCTTGATTGAGTTATTTGGGAATAGTCTTGTCAGTTTTGAATCTCAGTTTGATATTTCACTTAATACTTTTGTTGATCTATACATATTTCTGGGTTACCTATTTCCCCATCAAGTTGGGATTACCTTGGAGGATAATCATTCAAAAATGTTACCTGGCATTTTGTAGCTTGAGGTTTGGCTCTTAGGAATCATTAAATGAATAAAACATTGGCTTTATCCTATGTATCTCCTAGGACAGGTGAGGAAGAGCAACATATGCTCTATGAATAATTACAGTTCAACCGAACATACGCCACGTAGACACAGTACGTGTCGGCAGCCAAGGCTGGGAAAGCACAAGAGAGAAAGACAGAGGGGAAGAGATTGATTGATTGATTATCTCCCTGGGGAAGACAGGGAAACTTCACAGAGTGACATTGTATCTGGTTATAAAGAATGAATGGACCTTATCAGGCAAATGACAGTACCAAGCATTCCCAGGCAGAGAAAACGACTTAAACAGAGTTGAGCAGGAGAAGTGTGTGTGTGTGTGTGTGTGTGTGTGTACGTGTACATGTGCATGTTTATTCCAAAGTCAAGCACAAGTAGTTTGGGGATTATCTGACACTTTTGCTCCATACCTCTGCTTCTTTTTTCTTAATGTGGATGATTGAGACATGACTCTACTGACACAGGAGCTTTTAGAATAAGCTCTAATGCCTCGCATTTGCACTTTGGATTTTCTCAGTCTTTCCTCAGGGCTCATGGTTCAAGGGACTCCTAGTAAGGAATTTTTCATTTGCTCTAGAATTCCCCCAATTACACCTCCCACAAAGATGGTCTGGTAAGGATACTTTGGGGCCACCAACAGAATAGCAAGTTGCCAAAATAAATGTTTTCCATCAAGATTTCACACTCGCACTTAATGAAATAGACGTTTTCCAAACTGTTTCTTTAGAGCTAAGTTTTTCTTTAAGATTTGTAATGAAAATATTTCATGACCTGTTGACATATTCATATGGTGGTTTTCAAAAGGCAGATTTCGTTTACAAAATGGACTTGGCAACAAGTAGGAATATCTGGGAAGTTGAACAAGGCTGTTGACAGGGAAAATTAGGGCTGAATCATAACTGACATTGTTTTGCAGCTGTGCCATATTTTAAGACTGACCAATGGGACAGGGTTTATAGAGGCTTTGTGGTAATAATGCTGAGATTGGCAGCTAATGACCATTCATAATGGAACTGCATAGCTGTAGTAGCTGACAAGCACAGAAAAATTAGGTTCTGTAACTGATTTTCTTTTTTCTTTTTTTTTTGTAAATGTCAAAGGGGAAATTATGCCATTTAGAAGAAAGATAGTAAAGAATAAATTCTGCAGTATTTGTCTGAAGACTGGATTAAAAATCAGAAAATTTTCTTTGTATTATCTGTTCTATATTTTCTTTATCTTGTGTTACATCATTCAGTTAGCTCTTTTGCTGGTTGAACTAACTGACTAAGAGATATCTAATTTAAATTTGTAATTTCAATACAGTTTTGAGTAGAACATATTTTGTTCCCTCCAGTAGCTGAAGATTAAGAAGGGATGTTCAAATTCAGATGACACAAAGCAGCACTGGAAATAGTTCTAAAAATTAATCAGTTTCAACTGTTCTTTAGGTTCATAAAACTTCTATTAGATCTATTCTTATTTTTTGAAGTTTCTGCTCCTTATTCCAATATATTAAGAGGATATAAGAAAAATATAAATACTATTACTTAGAATTCCCTAGAAACAAAATAATTATAGAAATCTAATCAATTCTTTAGGAACTGAGAAATAGGCATGTCTAAAGCTTTCAGCTATCCCTGGAAATTGTATCATAAGACTTTGCAAAGAATTTAGTATGTGAGCTTTGGTCTTCTAAGACCGAAGATTTATCTTCCAAGATAAATCACTTTTCATTGAGGAAGAGATCATAGAGGGCTTCTTGTGGAATTAGAACTCGGTTTTAAATAGCGATAATAAGATAAGATATTGCTCAGTTGTATCCAACTCTTTGCAACCCCATGGACTGTAGCCCACCAGGCCCCTCTGTCCATAGGATTTCCCAGTCTAGAATACTGGATTGGGTAGCCATTCCCTTCTTCAGGCGATCTTCCCAAGCCAGGGATTGAACCCAGGTCTACTGCACTGCAGGCAGATTCTTTACTGTCTGAGCCACCAGGGAAGCTCCTTTACATAAGGGTGGCATATGATGGGATGCTCTAGAGAGAGAAATATGGGAAGGTCGTTGTGCAGTGGGGCAACTCCAAGAGGAAGGGGGAAAAGATAGATAATTACAAGTCATGTAGGTTATTGAAAAACTATGAAGGTCCCAGGTGGAATTCTAAGTTTGGAAGTTGATATACCATTTCATTTTGTCAGATTCTGGTAAATCATTGAGAGAGTGATTTTCTTGGATAATGTATCCAGAGTAAATTTCAGAAGTTAGAAACTGGAGGCCAGGAATACCTGTGAGTAATACTAGCTAGATGCCAGTTTTAATTGTCTATTAATTACCTCTCATTGTGGTACAAAAATTGGATATATTTTTTAAAAAGACTCTGTAAAAACATATTTCAAATTCATAGATAAATTAAAACTCAGAGAGATTAGATCTCTCTTCTGTCATCACTCAGCCAGTAGGTAATAGACTGAAATGAGAGTTTTATCTGACTCCATACAGTGTCCCTGACCATCACGTGTGAGCTGGTTAGTTATGATCATGATATTAGAGTTCTTTGCCTACTTGTTTCCTTCTTCCCCTGAACTCCTATCACCTATGTATTTGATTTTTTTTCTCTGCCTGGTTTTTTTTCCAGCTTTATTGAGATATGATTGATATATAACACTGTGAAGATTGTATAAGTTTAAGGTTTATAACATAATGATTTGATATATGTATATCTTATGGAATGATTAACCACCATAAGGTTAGTTAACCATTCCATCACTTCACATAATTACTTTTTTCTTTGCATGTGCATGGTGATAACATTTAAGTTCTACTCTCTTGGCAAATTTTAAGTATATAGTATAATATTGCTAAGTTTAGTTACCCTATTGTACATTATACCCCTAAAACATACTCATAACTGGAAGCTTGTACCTTTTGACCAATATCTTCTTGTTTCTTATAATTCCCAGCCGCTGGCAATCCAATTCTACTGTTTCTGCGAGTTTGGCTTTTTTAGATTCCATGTATAAGTATGATCACACAATATTTGTATTTGTCTTTGACTTACTGCACTTGTAATGCCCTCCAGGTCGATCCATGTTGTCACGCGTGCATGCTAAAGTCACTTCAGTCATGTCCAACTCTGTGCAACCCTATGGACTGTACCCTACCAGGCTCCTCTGTCCATGGGATTCTCCAGACAAGAATACTGGAGTGTGTTGCCATGCCCTCCTCCAGGAAATAGTAGTATTTCTTCATTTTTGTGGCTGTGGAAAATTCTGAAAGAGATGGGAATACCAGACCACCTGACCTGCCTCTTGAGAAATCTGTATGCAGCTCAGGAAGCAACAGTTAGAACTAGACATGGAACAATAGACTGGTTCCAAATAGGAAAGGGAGTATGTCAAGGCTGTATACTGTCACCCTGCTTATTTAACTTCTATGCAGAGTACATCATGAGAAATGCTGGGCTGGAAGAAGCACAAGCTGGAATCAAGATTGCCAGGAGAAATATCAATAACCTCAGATATGCAGATGACACCACCCTTATGGCAGAAAGTGAAGAGGAACTCAAAAGCCTGTTGTTGAAAGTGAAAGAGGAGAGTGAAAAAGTTGGCTTAAAGCTCAACATTCAGAAAACTAAGATCATGGCATCTGGTCCCATCACTTCATGGGAAATAGATGGGGAAACAGTGGAAGCAGTGTCAGACTTTATTTTGGGGGGCTCCAAAATCACTGAAGATGGTGACTGCAGCCATGAAATTAAAAGACGCTTACTCCTTGGAAGGAAAGTTATGACCAACCTGGATAGCATATTGAAAAGCAGAGACATTACTTTGCCAACAAAGGTCCGTCTTGTCAAGGCTATGGTTTTTCCAGTGGTCATGTATGGATGTGAGAGTTGGACTGTGAAGAAAGCTGAGTGCCAAAGAATTGATGCTTTTGAACTGTGGTGTTGGAGAAGACTCTTGAGAGTCCCTTGGACTGCGTGATCCAACCAGTCCATTCTGAAGGAGATCAGCCCTGGGTGTTCTTTGGAAGGAGTGATGCTAAAGCTGAAACTCCAGTACTTTGGCCACCTCATGCCAAGAGTTGACTCATTGGAAAAGACTCTGATGCTGGGAGAGATTGGGGGCAGGGGGAGAAGGGGATGACAGAGGATGAGATGGCTGGATGGCATCACCGACTCGATGGACATGAGTTTGAGTGAACTCAGGGAGTCGGTGATGGACAGGGAGGCCTGGTGTACTGGGATTCATGGGGTTGCAAAGAGTTGAACACGACTGAGTGACTGAACTGAACTGAATATTCTATTAATATACATACTACATTTCTTCATCTTTTCATCTTTGGGCATTTAGGTTGTTTCATGTCTTGACTATTATAGATAATGCAGCTATGAACTTGAGGGTGCAAATAACTCTTTAAGGTAGTGAATGAATTTCTTTCCGGTATATACCCATAAGGATTGCTGAATCAGTTCTATTTTAAATTATTTGAGGAAACTTCATACTCTCCTCCATATAATTGACTGCAAACCAATTTACATTCCCACCAAATGTGTATGAGTGTTCCCTTTTCTCTATGTCCTTGTCAGCACTTATCACTTGGCTTGTTGACTGTAGCTATTCTAATGGGTATGAGGTGACATCTCATTTTGGTTTTGATTTACATTTCCCTTATGATTACTGATGTTGACTGTGACCTGTTGACCATTTGCATATCTTCTTAGAAGAAAGAAAAAGTCTGTTCAAATCCTTTGCCCATTTTTAATATCTTTTTGCTATTGAGTTGCATGAGTTCCTTGGATATTTTGGATATTAAGCTCTTATTAGATATGTGGTTTGCAAATATTTTCTCCCTTTTGGTTCTGTTGATTGCTTCTTTTGATATGCAGTAACTTTTTAGTTTGACATAATCCCATTCATTTATTTTTACTTGTGTTGCTTGTGCTTTTGGTGCCATATCCAAAAAATTGTTCTCAAGATCGTTGTCAAGGAACTTTTCCTGTATGTTTCATTCTGGGAGTTTTGTCATTCTGGGTGTTACATTTAAGTCTTTAATCAATTTTGAGTTAATTTTGGAAGTACTTTAGGACAGGGATCCAATTTCATTATTTTGCAAGTGAATATCTAGTTTTCTGATTGGATATTCTTGGTTCCCTTATCAAATATTCATTGACCATCCATGTGAGCTTGTTAATTCTGAACTCATGATTCTGTTCCTAGTCTATGTGTCTTTTTTTTTTTTTTTAATTTCAGTAGCTTACTATTTTGATTACTACAGCCTAGTAATATATTTAGTTTTGTTCTTTCTCAACAGTGCTTTGGCTATTTGGGTTTTTTTGTGTTCCATTCAGTCCTGGGTGTTCATTGAAAGGACTGATGTTGAAGCTGAAACTCCAATATTTTGGCCACCTGATGCAAAGAGCTGATTCATTTGAAAAGACCCTGATGATGAGAAAGATTGGACGACAGAGGATGAGATGGTTGGATGGCATCACGAACTCAATGGACATGAGTTTGGGAAAACTCCAGGAGTTGGTGATGGACAGGGAGGCCTGGAGTGCTGCAGTTCATGGGGTCGCAAGGGGTCGGACATGATTGAGTGACTGAACTGAACTAATATGAATTTTAGGATTGCGTTTTCTGTTAATTTGAAAAATGTGATTGGGATTTTAATTGGAATTTCATTGAATATACAGATGGCCTTGAGTAGTATAGACATTTTAACAATAATAATTCTTCAACTCATGAGTACAAAAGTATCTTTCTACCTATCTGTGTCTTCAGTTTTTTTCATCAATACCTTAAGAGTATTCAGTATGTGTTTCACTCACCTCTTTGGTTAAATTTATTCCTAGGTATTTTATTCTTTTTGGTGCTTTTTAAATGAGATTATTTTCTTAATTTCTTTTTCCAACAGTTTGGTGTTACTGTATAGAAAGACAATTGACTTTTGTACATTGATTTTATGTCCTGAAACTTACTGGTTGTTTATTCAAACACCTTTTTGGTGGAGTCTTTAGGGTTTTCTATATATATCATCTCGGAGAAGGCAATGGCATCCCACTCCAGTACTCTTGCCTGGAAAATCCCATGGACAGAGGAGCCTGGTAGGTTGCAGTCCATGGGGTCGCAAAGAATCGGACACGACTGAGCAACTTGACTTTCACTTTTCACTTTCATGCATTGGAGAAGGAAATGGCAACCCACTCCAGTGTTCTTGCCTGGAGAATCCCAGGGATGGGGAAGCCTGGTGGACTGTCGTCTATGGGGTCACACAAAATCGGACACGACTGAAGCGACTTAGCAGCAGCAGCATATATCTACAAATAGTTATAGTGTTACTTTTTTCCTTTATGATTCAGATGACTTTTATTTCTTTTTCTTGCCTAATTGCTCTGTCTAGGACTTTTAGAAGTCTGTTGAATAAAAGTGGCAAGAATTGTCCTCCACATCTAGTTTCTAATCTTTGAGGAAAAGTTTTCAACTTTTTACCATTGAGTGTGAACTTACCTGTATTTGGGTTGTCATGTAAGGCCTTAATATGTTGAGGTATATTCCTTCTATACCCAATTCACTGAGAATGTTTAATGAAAGGGTGATGAATTTTGTCCAGTGTATTTTCTTCATATGTTGAGATAATCATGTGATTTTTATCTTTCATTCCATTACTATGGTATATCACATTTATTGATTTGCGGATGTTGATTCACCATTGCATCCTAGGGATAAGTGTTACTTGATCATACTGTATGATGCTTTTAATGTGCTGTTAAATTGGATTTGCAAGCATTTTGTTGAGAATTTCTGCATCCCTGTTAATTAGGGATATAGGCTTGTAGTTTTCTTGAAGTATCCTTATGTGCCTTTGGTATTGGAGTAATGCTGCCCTTGTAAAGTGAGTTTGGGGATGTTCTGTCTATTTCAGTTTTGGGGAAGAGTTTGAGGATTGGGACTAAATCTTTTTGGAAATTTGGTAGAATTCACAAGTGAAACCATCTTGTCCTAGGCTTTTCTTTCATAGACTTTTTTGATTACTGATTCAATCTTATTCATTATTGGTCTCTTCAGACTTAATTTCTGTATGATTCAGTCCTATTATATTGTATGTTTCTAGGAATTAATTTATTCTAGGCTGTTCAATTTGGTGCACAGTTGTTTACAGTAGTCTATTATGATTGTTTATATTTCTGTGATTTCAGTTGTAATATTTCTTATTCTTTTTAAAATGTTATTTATTTGAATCTTCTCTCTTGCTCATGGGAGCAGTAGTTCCTAAGATTTTTTTTTTAATCATCTTTTACTGCAGTATAATTTACACAAAATGTACCCATTAAGAATTCACTTTAACGAGTTTTGACAGATGCGTATTTTGTAAATTCACTGCTCCAGTGAAGGTTAGAACATTTTTGTTACTCTGGAAATTCCCCCAAATATAATTTTCCAATTAATTTTTTCTTACTCCTATTTCAACTAACTACTCATCTGATTTCTATCATTATGATATAGTTTGACCAGTTCTAGAAATTTATGTAAATAAATGGTATGTATTCCTTTTGTATCAGCTTTTACTCAGCATGTTTTTCCAGTCAATTTTGTAAGGATATAGTGTACATATCTGGAGAAGGCAATGGCAACCCACTCCAGTACTCTTGCCTGGAAAATCCCATGGACAGAGGAGCCTGGTAGGCTGCAGTCCATGGGGTTGCAAAGAGTCAGACAGGACTGAGCGACTTCACTTTCACTTTTCACTTTCATGCATTGGAAAAGGAAATGGCAACCCACTCCAGCATTCTTGCCTGGAGAATCCCAAGGATGGAGGAGGCTGCCGTCTACCGGGTCACACAGAGTCGGACACGATTGAAGCGACTTAGCAGCAGTGTACATATACAAACCACATGGCTTCCCTGGTGGCTCAGATGGTAAAGAATCTGCCTGCGATGTGGGAGACCAGGGTTCGATGGTTCAAATGGGTTCGATCCCTGGGTCAGGAAAATCCCGTGGAGAAGGGAATGGCAACCCACTCCAGTATTCTTGCCTGGAAGCAACTAACACTATAGTGTACATGTAATAAATGACACCCATTTGAGTATATATTTAGATGAGTTATGACAAATGTAACTATCTTTGTATCAGGTACACTGTCAAGATATACAGCATTTCCATTATCAAAAAGTGTTCTCTGTCTACCTTCCTAGTCAGTTACCTATCTCTGCCCGAAATGCAGAAAACTCTGGTTTGATCCCTGGGTCAGGAAGGTCCCCTGGAGAAGGAAATGACAACCCACGCCAGTATTCTTGCCTGGAAAATTCTATGGATACAGGAGCCTGGTGGGCTACAGTCCATGGGGTTGCAAAGAATTGGACATGACTGAGCGATTAACACACATACCATGAGAAAACAGTGATCTCTGTCACTCTACATAGATTTGTCTTTTCTAGAATTTCATGTAGATGGAATTGTGTGATCTCACTCTTTGAGTCTGGCTTCCTTGGCACAGTATAATCACTGAACATTGTGTGTCACTATTATTATATAGCATCATATTGTAGTCATGTGTCAAAATTTGATGACCCATTCACCTGTTTATATATGTTTGCATTTTTCTAGCTTTGGGCTATTAAGATTAACATTGCTATGAACTTTAGTGTACAGGATTTTGGTATTTGTATATTTTCATTGCTTTTGGGTAAATATTTAGGAATGGAATTGCTGGGTCAGATAATAACTGTGTATTTAACTTTAAAAGAAACTGTCAGACTAATTTTCAAAGCACTTATACCCTTTTTATCCTGGAAGGTGAAGTCAAGTGGGTCTTAGGAAGCATCACTATGAACAAAGCTAGTGGAGGTGATGGAATTCCAGCTGAGCTATTTCAGATCCTAAAAGATGATGCTGTGAAAGTGTTGACCTCAATATGTCAGCAAATTTGGAAAACTTAGCAGTGGCCACAGGACTGGAAAAGGTCAGTTTTTATTCCAATCCCAAAGAAAAGCAATGCCAAAGAATGCTCAAACTACCGCACAATTGCACTCATCTCCTTTTCCTATTTGGAACCAGTCTGTTGTTCTCCCGGCAATCTTGATTCCAGTTTGTGTTTCTTCCAGTCCAGCGTTTCTCATGATGTACTCTGCATAGAAGTTAAATAAGCAGGGTGACAATATACAGCCTTGACATACTCCTTTTCCTATTTGGAACCAGTCTGTTGTTCCATGTCCAGTCCTAACTGTTGCTTCCTGACCTGCATATAGGTTTCTCAAGAGGCAGGTCAGGTGGTCTGGTATTCCCATCTCTTTCAGAATTTTCCATAGTTTATGGTGATCCACACAGTCAAAGGCTTTGGCATAGTCAATAAAGCAGAAATAGATGTTTTTCTGAAACTCTCTTGCTTTTTCCATCATCTAGCAGATGTAGGCCATTTGATCTCTTGTTCCTCTGCCTTTTCTAAAACCAGCTTGAACATCTGGAAGTTCACGGTTCACATATTGCTGAAGCCTGGCTTGGAGAATTTTGAGCATTACTTTACTAGCGTGTGAGATGAGTGCAATTGTGCAGTAGTTTGAGCATTCTTTGGCATTGCCTTTCTTTGGGACTGGAATGAAAACTGACCTTTTCCAGTCCTGTGGCCACCACTGAGTTTTCCAAATTTGCTGGCATATTGAATGCAGCACTTTCACAGCATTATCTTTCAGGATTTGAAATAACTCAACTGGAATTCCATCACCTCCACTAGCTTTGTTCATAGTGATGCTTTCTAAGGCCCACTTGACTTCACATTCCAGGATGTCTGGCTCTAGGTGAGTGATCACACCATTGTGATTATCTTGGTCATGAAGATCTTTTTTGTGCAGTTCTTCTATGTGTTCCTGCCACCTCTTCTTAATATCTTCTGCTTCTGTTAGTCAAGGCTATGGTTTTTCCAGTGGTCATGTATGGATGTGAGAGTTGGACTATAAAGAAAGTTGAGCGCTGAAGAATTGATGCTTTTGAACTGTGGTGTTGGAGAAGACTCTTGAGAGTCCCTTGGACTGCAAGGAGATCCAACCAGTCCATCCTAAAGGAGATCAATCCTGGGTGGTCATTGGAAGGACTGATGTTGAAGCTGAAACTCCAATACTTTGGCCACCTGATGTGAAGAGCTGACTCTTTTGAAAAGACCTGGATGCTGGGAAAGATTGAGGGCAGGCGGAGAAGGGGACAACAGAGGATGGGATGGTTGGATGGTATCACCGACTCAATGGACATGAGTTTAGGTAAATTCCAGGAGTTGGTGATGGACAGAGAGGCCTGCAGTGCTGAGGTTCATGGGGTTGCGAGGAGTCAGACATGACTGAGAGACTGAACTGAACTGAAATTAGTGTTTTTCTCCCTATTACTAAATTGTAAAAGTTCTTTACATATTTTGGGTACAAGTCCTTCATCAAATGTATTTTTACATTTTATCTTTTTTTTTTTCTATTAGTGCTTTCTTTGTGTACTGGGAAATCTTTTGTTCCTCCAATAATGCTGAAGAATTTCTGCTATACTTTTTCCAGAAAATTTATAGTTTCAGCTTTTAGCTTTAGGTCTTTGATCCATTTTGAGTTAATTTTTATATATGATATAAAGTAAAAGTCAAAGCTTATTTTTTGTCCAGAATTAGTCTCCAGTTTTTACTGAATTTATTGAGAAAGTAAACCAGTCTCCTATTAAATTATATTTGTTCCTTTGTCAAAAATTAGTTTCATAGTCATTTATATAATTTATTTTGTTCTATTTATTTGTATGTTTATTTTTATTCTAATACCAAAGTGACTTGATTAATATACTTTTATACCAAATCATGAAGCCAAGTAGTATAAATTCTCCCACTTTTTTCTTCCCTTTTCAAGTGTATTTTGACTGCTGTGAATTCTTTGAATTTTCATGTGAAGTTTAGAATCAAATTATCAGTTTATACAAAAATCTTGCTGAAATTATAATTTGGATTGTGTTGATTCTGTCAATCAATTTAGAGGAAAAGAAAGTCTTAACACTTTGGGATTTCCCAATTAATGAACATGACATGTCTGTCCTTTAACTTAGATCTTCTTTATTTCTTTTGATATGATTTTGTAGTTCTCAGGGTAGAACTTGAATATCTTTTGATAAAGTTATTCCTGATTTTTTATCCTTTTTGATGTTATCATAAGTGACATTCTGTTTAAATAGAATTTTCCAAGTACTAATATAGAGACATCAGGTGATTTGTATATTGACCTTGTATCATGCAACCATGCTGAATTAACTTATTAAATCTAATTGTTTATTTTTGCAGATTACTTAGTGTTATTTCTATAGATGATGATATCTACAAGCAGTGACAGTTTAACAACTTTTTTCCTATCTATGAGCCATTTATTTCTGTATCTTGCTCTACTCTACTGGTTATCACCTCCAGAGTACAATATTGAATATTAATGGGTAGAGTAGGAATTCTTGCTTTGTTCTTAATTTTAAGAAAAAGAGTATTTCATCAAGTATGGCATAAATTGCTGTTTTACTGTCAATTTTTCAGGCTACAGGAAGATTCTATATGTTACTAGTATGCTGAGATATTTTTCATCAATATGCATTGAATTTTGTTACATTTCCTCTGTAACTGTTGAGGATACTGTCTTGTATTTTAATAATATGATGGATTACCTTAGTTTTAATAACTTTACTTTGCATACTCCTGAGATAAATCTTTTTCAGTCATAACGTATTATTCTTTTTATATGTTCAGTTCAGTTCATTCGCTCAGCCGTGTCCAATTCTTTGCAACGCTATGAACTGCAGCACTCGAAGCTTCCCTGTCCATCACCAGCTCCCAGAGTTTACCCAAACCCATGTCCATTGAGTCGGTGATGCCATCCAACCATCTCATCCTCTGTTATCCCCTTCTTCTCCTGCATTCAATCTTTCCCAGCATCAGGGTCTTTTCCAATGAATCAGCTCTTCACATGAGGTGGCCAAAGTATTGGAGTTTCAGCTTCAGCATCATTCCTTCCAATGAATATTAAGGAGTGATTTCCTTTAGGATGGACTGGTTGGATCTCCTTGCAGTCTGAGGGATTCTCAAGAGTCTTCTCTAATACCACAGTTCAAAAGCATCAATTCTTTGGTGCTCAGCTTTCTTCATAATTCAACTCTCACATCCATACATGACTACTGGAAAAATGATAGCCTTGACTAGACGGATCTTTGTTGACAAAGTATGAATACTATTTGCTAAGTTTTTGGAGAGTTTTTGCATTGATGTTCATGAGAGATATTGGCTGTGAATTTCATTTTTTAAATATCCTTTTCAGGTTTTGGTATGAGGGTTTTCCTGCACTCATAAAATTAGTTGAGATGCATCTCCTCTATTTTCTGAAAGAGTTTATTTGAAACTTAAGTATTTGATATGATTCACAGTGAAATATTCTGGACTTGGAGTTTTGGGGTCAAGTTATTTAATGATGAATTCAATTTCTTTAGTAGATATGGCTCTTGATATTTTCTAAGTATTAAGTGTTTTCTCCCTGTTTTGATTAATCTTTCCATGGTTCGTTAATTTTGTTAATACTTTCAAATATTCCACTGCTGATTTTGGTAATATTTTCTGTTGTTTCCTATTTCATTCATTCAATTCAGCTCATTATTTTTCTTCTTACTTTTTTCATACTGTGTTTCCTTGCCAGTTTTTTAAGGTAGAATCTTAAAAATAAGCATGAAGATCACTTAAATTTCCTTTTCTAAAATAAGTATATGAAGCAGGAGATGGCAAGAGTGAACATCGACATTCTAGGAATCAGCAAACTAAAATGGGCTGGAATGGGTGAATTTAACTCAGATGACCATTATATCTACTACTGTGGACAGGAATCCCTCAGAAGAAATGGAGTAGCCATCATGATCAACAAAACAGTCCGAAATTCAGTACTTGGATGCAATCTCAAAAATGACAGAATGATCTCTGTTTGCAAGGCAAACCATTCAATATCACAGTAATCCAAGCCTATGCCACAACCAGTAACACTGAAGAACCTGAAGTTGAATGGTTCTATGAAGAACCGTTCTATCAAGACCTTTTAGAACTAACACCCCAAAAAGATGTCCTTTTCAATATAGGGGACTGGAATGCAAAAGTAGGAAGTCAGGAAACACCTGGCTGCTACTGCTGCCAAGTCGCTTCAGTCGTGTCTGACTCTGTGCGACCCCAGAGACGGCAGCTCCCCAGGCTCCCCCGTCCCTGGGATTCTCCAGGCAAGAACACTGGAGTGGGTTGCCATTTCCTTCTCCAGTGCATGAAAGTGAAAAGTGAAAGTGAAGTCGCTGAGTCTTGTCTGACTCTTAGCAACTCCATGGACTGTGGCCCACCAGGATCCTCAGTCCATGGGATTTTCCAGGCAAGAGTTCTGGAGTGGGGTGCCATCGCCTTCTATGAAACACCTGCTGTAACAGGCAAATTTGGCCTTGGAGTACAGAATGAAGCAGGGCAAAGGCTAATAGAGTTTTACCAAGAGAATGCACTGGTCATAGCCAATACCCTCTTCCAACAACACAAGAGAAGACTCTATACATGGACATCATCAGATGGCCAACACCAAAATCAGATTGATTATATTCTTTGCAGCCAAAGATGGAGAAGCTCTATATAGTCAGCAAAAACAAGACCGGGGGCTGACTGTGGCTCAGATCATGAACTCCTTATTGCCAAATTCAGACTTAAATTGAAGAAAGTAGGGAAAACCACTAGACCATTCAGGTATGACCTAAATCAAATCCCTTATGATTATACAGTGGAAGTGAGAAATAGATTTAAGGGACTAGATCTGATAGATAGAGTGCCTGATGAACTATGGATGGAGGTTCATGGACATTGTACAGGAGACAGGGATCAAGACCATCCCCATGGAAAAGAAATGCAAAAAGGCAAAATGGCTGTCTGGGGAGGACTTACAAATAACTGTGAAAAGAAGAGAAGCGAAAAGCAAAGGAGAAAAGGAAAGATATAAGCATCTGAATGCAGAGTTCCAAAGAATAGCAAGAAGAGATAAGAAAGCCTTCCTCAAATATCAATGCAAAGAAATAGAGGAAAACAACAGAATGGGAAAGACTAGATATCTCTTCAAGAAAATTAGAGATACCAAGGGAACATTTCATGCAAAGATGGGCTCAATAAAGGACAGAAATGGTATGGACCTAACAGAAGCAGAAGATATTCAGAAGAGGTGGCAAGAATACACAGAAGAACTGTACAAAAAAGATCTTCATGACCCAGATAATCACGATGGTGTGATCACTCACCTAGAGCCAGACATCCTGGAATTTGAAGTCAAGTGGGCCTTAGAAAGCATCACTATGAACAAAGCTAGTGAAGGTGATGGAATTCCAGTTGAACTATTTCA
>NW_011494948.1:12383000-12384048 GCF_000754665.1 Bison bison bison
AACAAAGCTAGTGAAGGTGATGGAATTCCAGTTGAACTATTTCAAATCCTGAAAGATGATGCTGTGAAAGTGCTGCACTCAATATGCCAGCAAATTTGGAAAACTCAGCAGTGGCCACAGGACTGGAAAAGGTCAGTTTTCATTCCAATCTCAAAGAAAGGCAATGCCAAAGAATGCTCAAACTACTGCACAATTGCACTCATCTCACATGCTAGTAGTAATGCTCAACATTCTCCAAGCCAGGCTTCAGCAATATGTGAACCGTGAACTTCCTGATGTTCAAGCTGGTTTTAGAAAAGGCAGAGGAACCAGAGATCAAATTGCCAACATCCGCTAGATGATGGAAAAAGGAAGAGAGTTTCAGAAAAACATCTATTTCTGCTTTATTGACTATGCCAAAGCCTTTGACTGTGTGGATCACCACAAACTGTGAAAAATTCTGAAAGAGATGGGAATCCCAGACCACCTGATCTGCCTCTTGAGAAATTTGTATGCAGGTCAGGAAGCAACAGTTAGAGCTGGACACAGAACAACAGACTGGTTCCAAATAGGAAAAGGAGTATGTCAAGGCTGTATATTGTCACCCTGCTTATTTAACTTATACACAGAGTACATCATGAGAAACACTGGACTGGAAGAAGCACAAGCTGGAATCAAGATTGCCGGGAGAAATATCAATAACCTGAGATATGCAGATGAAACCACCCTTATGGCAGAAAGTAAAGAGGAACTAAATGGCCTGTTGTAGAAAGTGAAAGAGGATAGTGAAAAAGTTGGCTTAAAGCTCAACATTCAGAAAACTAAGATCATGGCATCTGGTCCCTTCACTTCATGGAAAATAGGTGGGGAAACAGTGGAAACAGTGTCAGAATTTATTTTTGAGGGCCTGCAGATGGTGATTGCAGCCATGAAATTAAAAGACGCTTACTCCTTGGAAGGAAAGTTGTGACCAAGCCAGACAGCATATTAAAAAGCAGAGACATTACTTTGCCAACAAAGGTCCATCTAGTCAAGGCTATGGTTTTTTCCAGTGGTCATGTATTGACGT
>NW_011494948.1:12384277-12430034 GCF_000754665.1 Bison bison bison
CTAAAGGAGATCAGTCCTGGGTGTTCTTTGGAAGGACTGATGCTGAAGCTGAAACTCCAATACTTTGGCCACCTCATGCAAAGACTTAACTCATTGGAAAAGACCCTGATGCTGGGAGGGATTGGGGGCAAGAGGAGACGGGGATGACAGAGTATGAGATGGCTGGATGGCATTACTGACTTGATGGACATGAGTTTGGGTAAACTCCAGGAGTTGGTAATGGACAGGGAGGCCTGGCGTGCTGCGATTCATGGGGTTGCAAAGAGTCAGACATGACTCAGTGACTGAACTGAACTGAACTGTATAGTTATATGTCATAAATCTTGTTACTTTCCATTTCCATTAAATTTGATATATCTTCAAATGTTCCTTATGAGTTCTTCTTTGATCTTTGGAAGAAGTTTGTTATTTAACTTCCAGTCATTTGAACATTTTCTAGATACTTTATTGATTTCTCATTTATTCATTTTGGAATCAAAGAATATATGAAGCATTATTTTAGGATTTGGCAAAGGGTCTGTTCAGGTGTACTTTCCTGGGCAACCTTCATATAGTTTCCCTCTCATGCACAGTCTAGCCTTTGCCTCAGAACTCAAGAGGGGAACCTTCCCCGCCCCCTCTCCTAACCTTCACAGAATTCTGGGCACTTTCTTTGTGCCTCTCCCTTCTCTGACGTTCTGCTCTGCAGATTCCAGCAGTTCACCTACTTTGAGCTGTGATCCATGCCTTCTAATCTGTGAAGGGCCACAGTGCTCAGCTGAGACTATGAATCACTGAACTGTACTAGGGAATTGCCAAATGTCCCTATACAGAATTAGGTCAATTCTGGGGCTCACTTTGTGAGCTTCTCTTCTTTCAAGGATCACAATTTTATTCTGTCTGTAGATTAATATCTGAAAATAATTTCCTTATATATTTTGTTTCAGTTTTATCATTTATAGTGGGAGGACTAATTTGTTTTTTTCCGTCATACCTGGAAGTAGAAATTCATTCCATGAGGTCTTGCATGCTGACAGGTTTTTTGGGTTTTTTTTTTTTTTTTTTTTTTGAGTGTACCCTTTATATTGGAAAGTCAGTTTTGCTGGATGTAAAATCTTTGGCTCACAATTTCTGTACTTGAATATTCAGCTATGTTGCTCCATTTTCTTGTGGCATATAGTGTTGCCCTTGAAAAAAGTCTGATTAAAATCTAGTTTTCTTTTCCATTTAAGTCAGAGATCAAAGGTGTACTTTCCTGGGCAACCTTCAGATAGTTTCCCTCTCATGCACAGTCTAGCCCCTGGCTGAGACTCAAGAGGGGAACCTTCTTTGATGGATTTTTTTTTTAAGTCCTGTAATTTTATTAGAATATGTCTTTGTTTTGGCCATTCTGGAGACTGATATTCTCCAATATGGGATTGATTGTTTCAATAAGAAGCTTCCATGCTGCTGCTGCTGCTGCTAAGTCACTTTAGTCGTGTCCGACTCTGTGCGACCCCATAGACGGCAGCCCACCAGGCTCCCCCGTCCCTGGGATTCTCCAGGCAAGAACACTGGAGTGGGTTGCCATTTCCTTCTCCAATGCATGAAAGTGAAAAGTGAAAGTGAAAGTGAAGTTACTCAGTTGTGTCTGACATGTTGCAACCCAATGGACTGCAGCCCCATGGACTGCAGCCTACCAGGCTCCTCCGTCCATGGGATTTTCCAGGCAAGAGTACTGGAGTGGGGTGCCATTGCCTTCTCCAGAGAAGCTTCCATATTTTCCTTTAATTTCAGGAACTTATTTAAAAAGTAAAGTTTTAGTATTTTTTTCCATTCTCTTGTAGTTTTATTTATGGACTCATTTTATCCACACTTTAAATTTTCTTTGTCTACCTTTAATATTTACCACTTGCTTTTGAAACCTTTTAATTTCTTCCTTCTTCATTTTTAATGTTTCTTGTTTTTCATCTTCTAATTGTATCAAACCAGTATCTTTTATGATCAAATGTTTGTGTTCCTCCTAATTTAGTTTCCTTTTGTAATATTTTCTTTTATTTCTAATTATTTTTTGAGGTAATAATTTCATTTCTTAGCTTTTCAAATTCTGATTTATGTTGTCATTTTTGTTTTGTAACCTTTTCTTAATGTGCTTTAGCCTAGTTACCTAGTTAGTTAAATAGAATGTTACAGTTTTAAAATGTTCTGTTGTGAATGTCTTTCAGGCATGTTTTCTTTGTCTACAGGAGTGTTACTCAGTTCTTTCATCCTTTTTTTGTTTTCAGTAATCTTGCATGGGAGTTGATCTCAGTGTTTTTATGTTACTCATTTTTATGCAAAATTTGTATCTCTGAAATATCAGGACCATCAGGGTAGTTTTTCTAACTTCACAGAGCTCCATCTTGTATAGTATTTTCAGTTCAGTTCAGTCGCTCAGTCATGTCCAGCTCTCTGCGACCCCATGAATCGCAGCATGCCAGGCCTCCCTGTCCATCACCAACTCCCGGAGTTCACTCAGATTCATGTCCATTGAGTCAGTGATGCCATCCAGCCATCTCATCCTCTGTCATTTTATATGCTATTAAAAATATGGCAAACATACAAATGAAAATACTGGATTTTTAATGAGACATCAGGTCTAGTGAAATTGATTTGGGAGTTATTTACATATAGAGATAACAGCTGAAATGTTTGGCATGGGTGAAATCTCCAAAGGAAAAAGTGAAGGAAAAGAACAAAGGTCCCAAAACAGGAAATGCTGAAAATCCACACTTTTGGGGAAGGAAAAAAACAAACAAACTTGAGAAAGAAAGAAAGTAGTCTTAGAATTAATGAGTGAAATGAGATGGTGCTTTGGGTGTTAAGAGAAGATTGTTACTAAAAGGACACAGCAGTGAGATTTAAAAAGACATGAAACAGTTTCATAAAATTAGGGCTGAGCATCCTTGATTAAAGTAGGTGAGAATAGTGGATGTGGAGCACTCTTTGGCAAGGTTAGGGTTGGCGAGAGCAAGGGAGGAGTTTTCTGTGAATGGTAGAGTTGTATAAAGTCTTTTATTCCAAGATCACTATAATTTGATTATGTCTGAAAGTTGAGAAAAGTCTGTGAAGACAGGAAAATTGAAGTTGCTAACAAGGGATGATAAATGAGATGCAAAGGAAGCATGAGGTAATTAAAGGAAATTTCTTCCTCTGAAATAGGAGGAAAAGAAGAAAAATACATAAGGGATAGATTTTCAGTTAAGAAGGCCAGTATACATATTGAAAGATGCCCAGTCTGAAACGATGAAAGATGAGAACTTGCTTCCTAAAGTTTCCTGACTCTATTCCTCTCCTTCGCTTTTTCTTTACTCTTTGTTTGCATCATCTTTGTTTTCCTTTTCTTGCTCAGTTTTGATTCTGTTCCCAGCCATTTCTTTTCCACATGGGGCTCTTCCATAGAATAGAGTCCTGGCTCTGAAGTTTTGCACGTTGGAGGGGGCCAGCCTGCCCCACCCTGCCATGGACCCCTTGTGATCCCTCCTTGTTGGTCACTCAGTCATATTCGGCTCTTTGCGACCCCATGGACTGTAACCCACCAGGCTCCTCTGTCCATGGGATTCTCCAGGCAAGAATATTGGAGTGGATTGCCATTCCATTCTATAGGGAATCTTCTCGACTCAAGGATCAAACCCGGGTCTCCTGCACGGCAGGCAGATTCTTTGCTGTCTGAGTTACCAGAGAAGCCCCATGGACTACTTGTACTCACCTATTATTTGATTGACCAAACTCTTCTCAGTTTCAGCTTCTGTTCTAAAATGGGCCTGCCGTCTTTTATAGTAAACACCTGTTGGATATTTGAGGCTTCTTCTTTTCTCTGATGTTTCATATATATCCCGTTTTTTCTCTCTGTTATCCTTCACACTAATACCATGCCAATTTTTTTTTTTTTTAACTATGGGTGACTTGTCTGTTTGTAGTTGGGAACTCATGTGGGTACCTTTTCACCTAGTTTGTTGTATATGATGTCCATGTGATTTCTTTTCTTTCCTCTTCCTTACTTCCCTTTCTCCCTCTCTTCCTCCCTTCCATCCATCCATCCATCTTGACACATTGTCTTGTTAAGACTACCATGGTTTCTGCCATCTTGTTAGAATTCCTGTATAGTCCTTTTATTTAAAAATGAATCCTAACTGAAGTCAATTAAATGATAAATGCATTAAATGTGGACTGTGTTTCTTAGAAAACTTGAAAACCACTTGCCTTGCCTAGGTCGCACAGTCTTGTCAAAGTATCTGCTGGTTTAGCTACTCCTCAGGGCTTCTAGTCTGGTTCAGTGTAAGTCCTGGGAAGAAGGATCTCTCTGAACTTGGATATAAGGGCAGAGGATGGAGATCTAAGAGATGGTAGCGATAAGGCAAGTTAGACAGTTATTGTAGGTAGGAGAGAATGTATGTGCTGCATTCAAGTGAGAAGGCATAGTTGAGCATCCACCTGGTTAGTAAATGAAAGAACTGTAGCCCTCAGTTCTTATGCTGCTCTGAAGAGCTGTACATCCTGAGTAGGTCAGGAATGAGGCGTCTTGTCTCACATTGATGTTTCTTCTGATAAGAAGGTTGATTCTATGTTCAAGTTAGATAGTGGTGATGAGAGAGCAGAAGAACAGAAATAAAATTTACTGTATGTAGCACAGGAACAGAGATTTTCATTTAACCTCAAAATATGTGGTAGTGTATTTTTATATTTCTCTTAGATTACTCATTGAGTGCCTTTTGGGAAAAATATTACTTAAACATATCATTTAAAAAATATATATACTAGAGAAACTCCTCAGAATGATGCCAGTCTAAATCGTGATGAATGTAATTTCCTACCTTCTAACTTAAATTGATCTTTTCATACATTTACATTTTTTAAGTGTTTATACTTTATCTGATACAGAGCTTTGAAATTTATTTATTTCTGAAAGTATTACTTATCAAGTGCCTGAGATAAAGGCATGGTATATCATGGTCTTTTTCCAACGTATCATATGCAATCATGGCACATCATAAGTACTTCAAAAAGTGTTCAAGATGGGAAGGGGGTATTGGTTCAGTTGGCTGTCATGTCTACATGAAAGAAACAGAATGGTTAATGCAAGAGTTAGAAGTGGGCAATGCCTTAGATGATGAATATGATTTTGACCAGCAGGATATGAAGGTGAGAAATGAGGAAAAATAGAATGGACCATTCAGTCAGAGGGCTTGCTTGAACAAAGGAAGGAAGGTAAAAACAAACAAAAACAAACAAACAAACAAAATATAGGGTGTACTCAGGCAACTCCAAATAGACCTATTCGGCTAGAATGCATCACATGCATAAGAAGGTTTTAAGAGCCTAAAAAGCTTATATATATTACCAAGGGATGAATGACAGGTAGAGGAATCTACATTTAATCTTTTTTTTTAATTTTATTTTATTTAACTTTACAATATTGTATTGGTTTTGCCATATTTAGAAATGAATCCGCCACAGGTATACCTGTGTTCCCCATCTTGAACCCTCCTCCCTCCTCCCTCCCCATACCATCCCTCTGGGTCATCCCAGTGCACCAGCCCCAAGCATCCAGTATCATGCATCGAACCTGGACTGGCGACTCACTTCATGCATGATATTATACATATTTCAATGCCATTCTCCCAAATCATCCCACCCTCTCCCTCTCCCACAGAGTCCAAAAGACTGTTCTATACATCAGTGTCTCTTTTGCTGTCTCGTATACAGGGTTATTGTTACCATCTTTCTAAATTCCATATATATGCGTTAATATACGGTATTGGTGTTTTTCTTTCTGGCTTACTTCATTCTGTATAATAGGCTCCAGTTTCATCCACCTCATTAGAACTGTTTCAAATGTATTCTTTTTAATGGCTGAGTAATTAATAAAGGAATCCTTAAAACGTGTTCAAATAATAGATTTATGTAATCAAAGCTAGATGATGACTCTCTGGAAAGGATGAGTCAGAGACGGGAGAGTACAGAGGTAAAGGACCCACAGAGATGATCACTTTGGACTTGATTATAACAAAGTTGGGTGTTTTTGTTTAAATCTAAACTGATGCTCTTGACTCTTATAGTATTCTCCTCTCCTTATACAAAGTTGGGTGTTTTTGTTTAAATCTAAACTGATGCTCTTGACTCTTATAGTATTCTCCTCTCCTTATACAAAGTTGGGTGTTTTTGTTTAAATCTAAACTGATGCTCTTGACTCTTATAGTATTCTCCTCTCCTTATACAAAGTTGGGTGTTTTTGTTTAAATCTAAACTGATGCTCTTGACTCTTATAGTATTCTCCTCTCCTTATACAAAGTTGGGTGTTTTTGTTTAAATCTAAACTGATGCTCTTGACTCTTATAGTATTCTCCTCTCCTTATACAAAGTTGGGTGTTTTTGTTTAAATCTAAACTGATGCTCTTGACTCTTATAGTATTCTCCTCTCCTTATACATATATACACATGTCACTTTTATGTCTGTTTTCTGAAAAGTAGACTGTTGAGTGAGAAATGGTTCCTTTGTATTCCTGGGCCATTTCATAATAAGCAGAGATGCCAAAACTTTCTGGTATAAAGAGATCTTTAATGATATGTAACAAATTAGATTGTGAAAGGTCAGGAAAATATATTTTTTTTCGTTGAGAATGAAAGACATCTGGACTTTTCATTGTATATATTTTACATGGTTAGGACTAGGCTAACTGATAATTTTAGGGGCAATTTGCAGTAAAACATAAGACTTTTAAGCTTGTTATATGCTACATATATTTTAAAAATCAGAGTTGGAGACTTATAACTATGTTCTCTTAAGAGATGTTAGTCTTTTCTAAGGATTTTAATGTCAAGAACAGAAACATATTTTAAGAAATAATCTCAGGTTGGCGTTATGAATTTCTAAAAACTAGATATAAGACCATCTTAGATTCCTATGGCAAGTAGGCATTCCAGGATTATATTCTCTGCTTGACCAACAGTTTGAAAGTGTGAGAATTGTATATTTTAGGCTTCCCAGCTGTATGTATCTATCACTGGAGGTTTCGAGTAACATCTGAGTGCCTCTTACAAAAAGAGTGACATTGTGTGCATCCTTTTTCTGGAAATTTAGATCCTTCAACCTATATTCCATGGAAACACGCTTAAGAATTTAACATCTGGAAGGGGCATAAGATATGTTCTTGGCCAGTTTTCTGAATGTATGCTTTGTGGAACACGAGTTCCTTAGATGGCCTGTAAATAAGGATTTCTGAGGGCACCTCTGTATCCTGCACCCCTCACCCTGAAGATATATACATGAGTCTTAGCATATTGAAGGGTCTGGGATTTTCCTAGTGATGAAGGCAGTTTGGCTTTTTATAACCCAGAGATTCTCAAACTTACTTGATCATGTATATGTGTTTATGTGTGTGTATATGCACACATGTGTGCAAGCGTTCATTTGGTAAATTAACATCTTGTGTCACTCATGTTGTTTAGAATATACTTTGGGAAACGAATTGCTCCATCTCTTTATGGGAAACTGAAACCAAGGAAGGTTTATTTCTCTCTGCAGGTCACACAGCTCTTGGCAGAAATGTGAACCTATTTTTCAGTTCCCATATGGCCACTTCCATTTTCAATGCTTGCGTGGCTCCATAGATGATGTAGCACTGGTTTGTTGTAATTCTTCTCCTCTTTCCTTGGTTACTAGAAACTTCCCTTCCACAATTAATTTTTCACTCAGATGAACTCAGAGATGAGCCACACCATCCTAATGACAAACTCTTTGGCTTAATTCTGCTCTGCTTAGTGCTGGAAACTGGAGTCCATCACCTCCGTTCTGAATTTTGCCCTGATCTTGCCTCTTCCCTGCTTCCTGTACCCACATATGACCACAGTCAGGGTTCTGGACTGCGCCTTTAATTGCTGAATGTCATTATTCATCCCTTGCAAGCTCCATTTGTGAACCACTAGTGCTAATTGCTTGCTTTTTCCTCCTGTTTCTGTTTGTCGTTTTATCACTTCCATGATGCTTCCAACTGAGGATTAACAGAGACAAAGTAAGGCAGATCAGACTCAAAAGAATGAGTTAGGGTTTACTTAGTACCTATGCTCCTAAGAACTTTCATTTGGTAGAAAGAGGTCAGGGTTGGAGGTTAAAAAACAAATAAATAAAAATAAAACCTTAAAAAGAATCCATGGGAGAGAGAAGAAAGAGAGATAAACGGTGAGCCAGAAACTCAGTTCTCTTGTAGGCTCTGAAGTGAAGTGAAGTGAAGTCGCTCAGTTGTGTCTGACTCTTTGCAACCCCATGGACTGTAGCCTACCAGGCTCCTCAATCCACAGAATTCTCCAGGCAAGAACACTGGAGTGGGTTGCCATTTCTTTCTCCAAGGGATCTTCCCGACCCAGGGATTGAACCTGGGTCTCCCGCATTACAGACAGACGCTTTACTGTCTGAGCCACCACTAAATATGTGAATTTGTTCAAGGCACTTAATCTCTCTGACCTGTTATCTCACCTGTAAAACAAATGAATTGGATTAAATGCTCTCTGATCTCCCTTCTAGCTCTAACTTCCTGTGAGTCTATGATCTTGGAGTGTTAATTGTCCATGTCTTGATCTCCATGGATAATCAAGATTTGGCTGCACTTGTTCAGACTGACAGCATCTTGATGGAATGGCCTGGAAAGAGAAGGAAAAGCAGAGGCTCTGTTCATGTTTTGACAACCTTCCAGCTACACATTTTATTTCATTTAATATCGCAGAGTTAAAATCACCTTACTGTTTGTGTTAAGAGTATTTTTAAGCCCGTTATTTCACAGGACACCACTTCTTAATTTTTGGAGAGTTCTGGGTGAGAGAGAAGAATATGGTACTTGAAAGAATGTCATTGTGTTGGAGAAATAACATAGCAACAAGAAAGCAAAAAGTAAACTGGTCTCCCAAAGAGCTCTTTGCAGACCTTACTTAAAATGCCAAATGCAATACAGGACATGGACTGTCTCCATGGGAAAGATGCTGTAGAAAGAGAAAAGGATTAGAATGTATACGTAGGCATGACTCTGTTTAAGTTATTGACTCCGTGTATGGCATAGCCATTTTTCCCTTTGGGAGAACCATACTGCCATATTAGTCAAGTAATCCTCCCTGGAGAGTAGAACAAAGAAACTCAGGCCCTCTGGACCATATCAGGGGTTCTAAAAATTAGGGAAGATCATCAAACAGATTAACTGCAGGACAGATTTAGTTAGAGCAGTTGCATGCTCTGTTCTATAACTGAACATATGCTCAATTCTGCAGTGTTGGTCTGGAGGTTCTTGACTTATTCTCCATACAGATATTTCTTTTTTAAATTGAAGTATAGTTGATTTACAGTGTTTCAGGTGTACAGCAGAGTGATTCAGTTGTGGCATTGTTGTTCTTCAGTTGCTCAGTTGTGTCCAACTCTTTGTGACCCCATGGACTGCATGCAGCACGCCAAGCTTCCCTGTCCTTCAGTGTCTTCCAAGTTTGCCCCAAATTCATGTCCATTGAGTTGGTGATGACATCCAACCATCTCATCGTCTGCTGCCCTCTTATCCTTTTGCCTTCAATCTTCCCCAGTATCAAGATTCAGTTATACATATATACATACATACATACATGGCTCTTTTTCAAATTTGTTTCCATGACAAGTTATTGTAAGATATGTATAGAGTTCCCTGTGCTATACAGTAGGTCCTTGGGTTTTATTTTATGTACAGTAGTGGGTATCTGTTAATCCCAAATTCTCAATTATCCTTTCCCACCCCCTTTCCCCTTTGGTAACCATAAATTTTTTAGTATAATACTAGAAATTTCCTATCTTTGAACTCCTAGGACAACTCTCAACATCTCCTTTCTTTCCTGGGAGTTTTGTGCAGTGCTCATTCTAAGTTCTTCATGCTGTCCCTCGGTGGGCAGTGATGAGAAGGATGTGCTTGAAAGGGAGAGGAATCCCATTGCTGAAGGCTGACATCTCACTGTAGCCCTCTTAACTTTGCATCTAGTTCTCCCAGCTTCTCAATGAAAGCAGCTAACTCGGGGGGAGAGAGAGTGAGGTTTCCTTGAATAGACATTTGTTTGCACATACAATACTAAACTGGGATCGCTGGTCCATGCTGTTTTGCATCAGCAGATGCTTTAAGAATGCAGTGAAAACATCTTATAAAGTGAAAACCTATCATTTGTAAAGCAGCAAAGAGAGAGCTTTGTTTGCCCACACAGCATTTCTCAATGGAACCCCTGAGGCTATGAGTTTTTCAGGACAAGTTTCAACTCTGCTTCGTGCACACTGATTGTGCTAAGGAGAAAAGGCCCAAAGAAGCAGGGCATACTATTGTGAATCTTGTAAAGATTGCATGAGTTTAAGATCTCGGTCCATCTGGCTTTGAACCAGAGCCAATTCACAATTACCTGTGATCACAAAGACAGAATGTAGACAAATTAAAATGGAATCCACATAATCTCTTTCTGACATTGAAAACGCCACCCTCACCATCCCTTACTAAGTTATTTGCAACAGCAGCTTGCAAGTAGCAACAGTTATATATTTGAGTTTTGGAATGAGATTCTAGCCAACAAGGAAAATGGTCTAAGTTTAATAATAAGAATGGGCCTGCTGTCCAATCCAAACATAATCAGGCTGTATTTTGCCAGAGCCTTTTTTTTTTTTTAATTGGAGGATAATACTGTGCTGGTTTCTACCATAAAACAACATGAATTAGCCATAAGTAAACATATGCCCCCTCTCTCTTAAACCCCCCTCACATACACCCCCATCACATCCCACCCCTTTAGGGTGTTACAGACTATGGCATTGAGTGCCCAGTATTATACAGCAGCTTCCCATTAGCTGTCTATTTTACATATGGTAATGTATGTGTTTCAGTGCTACCCTCCCAATTCATCCCACCCTCTCCTTCCCCTGCTGTGTCCAAAAATCTATTCTCTATGTCTGTGTGTCTATGTTACCCTACCAATAGGTCTATAGTACCGTTTTTCTAGATTCCATATATATGCATTAATATATTTGTTTTTCTCTTTCTAACTTTCTTCACTCTGTATAACAGGCTTTAGGTTTGTCCACCTCACTAGAACTGATTCAAACTGATTCATTTTTATGCCTGAGTAATATACCATTGTATATACGTACCACTACTTGTTTATCCATTCATCTGTTGGTGAATGTCAAGGTTGCCTCCATGTCCTAGCTATTGTAAATAGTGCTGCAATGAACACTGGAGTACAGGTATCTTTTTGAATTACGGTTTTCTCAGGGTATGTGAGACCCCAGTAGGGGGATTGCTGAGTTATAAGATCATTTTATCCCTACGTTTTTAAGGAATCTCCTTACTATTCTCTATAGTGGCTGTATTAATTTACATTCCCACTAACAGTAAAAGAGGGTTCCCTTTTCTCCACACCCTCTCCAGCATTCATTGTTTTGATCATGGCCATTTTGACTAGTGTTAGGTGATACCTCATTGTAGTTTTGATGTGCATTTCTTTAATAATGAGTAATGTTGAGAATCCTTTTATGTCTTTGCTGGTCATCTGTATGTCTTCCTTGGAGAAATGTCTGTTTAGGTCTTCTGCATATTTTTTGATTGGGTTATTTGTTTTTCTGGGATTGAGCTGCATGAGCTGCTTGTATATTTTGGAGATTACTCCTTTGTCAGTTTTTTTATTTGTACTTTTTTTCTCCCATTCTGAAGGTGCTTCTTTTCATTGTCAGGGCCATTTTTTAAAGGGAGAAAATTTTTAAAGTTACAGTATTACCCACATCAAAATTTTCTTGATTAGTTAACAAGAATAGACTGTGGATTGCATATGTTTAGAATTTTTTAATGCACCTTCTTCCAGTCATTTGGGAATATAATTTTTTCATGACTCTTTTGTATTCATTGTATTCCCTATTCTTCTAATCTCCTATTCTTCTTTTATTAAGCCCACATCTAAACTTTTTTGTGTATCTGCAGCACCACACATGTCTGAGGGGCATAGAGAGGCTGGATTAGATACTTCAAGTGAAGATAAATATGTAAATTACTTTTCTGAGTTGGAGATAAAAACAATCCACATATAAGACTGTGATAGTTCTCAACGCCTCTCCTGATCTGTGAGTTAGATGGTTCCCAATCCAGCAGTTTTATATTGATTGTGTTCATGTATATAAATTTTGCAACCTTTAGCGTTTTCACACAGATTTTAATTGTATTAATGCTGGAATTTACTTCTAGCTTCTGTAGTAGAAGCATTATGAAGCTAGCATGAAGCTAAAACAAAACCTCCTGTGTGGAAATGCATGGTGAGAGAAAATATTAAATAAGAACAATGTTTTGATGTCATGTTGCACACGGCAGTACTTCGTGCAAAAGGCGCCGAAACGTAGATGATTATGGGAATAACGTGATATTGACAGCTAAACTCTGGGACTTCAAAACAGAAGAAGATAGACTCAAAAAAAAAAAAAAGACAAGAAAAAAAGAGTATTACTTTGGAGATTTGAAAATAATTTAAGTGAAAAAAATAAAACAAAAAGCAAAGACTCATTTTTTTGAGCTTTAGACCAGAGCAATGCATGTGCTTCACATGCTTCTCCCCCAAATGTTCAATCATCATTGTGAAGATGAGGTTGACTGCATACCTTAGGACTTTGACAAGAAGGCAGGTACAAAGCCCAGAATGGATTAGAAAGTTATGCCACCAGGTTTGAAGTGCTGAGCAGGGAGTGAGTCTAGACCAGCTCAGCTCTTCACGTCCACAGTGCCAAGCCTCTAGTGCAGTTTCGTGCCACCACACTATTGCTGATTTCTAGTGGGCAAATAGAATAAAATGATGTATTAAATAACCTTATCTCTAAGAGTCAGACGCGACTGAGCAGCTGAACTGAACTGAACTGAAAGCATATAGCGAGCAGCTTTATACTTCATGGTTTTAAAAAGTAGATTGTTATAGACTAGAGCAAAGGATTTGCAAAGCTAATTAATGCCACTTGGAAGAAAGAATCTGTAATGTTTGCATTCCTCCAAGGCCTAAGAATCTTAAATTTGACAGAAGTGGGCAAAGCATTCTTAAATCCTTAAAAAACTCTCAAAGGCAAGAGTTTAACAATTTTGGGAGGCCAAATCATGTGTGAAGTCACTTCAGTCATGTTTGACTCTTTGTGGCCCTATGGGCTATAGCCCACCAGGCTCCTCTGGCCATGGGATTCTCCAGGAAAGAATACTGGAGTGGGTTTCCATCGCCTCCTCCAAGGGATTTTCCTGACCTAGGGATCGAACCTGCGTCTCTTACGTCTCCTGCATTGGCAAGCGGATTCTTTACCCCTGCTGCTGATAAGCCGCTTCAGTCACCCCTAGCACCTCCTGAATTTGTGTTTTTGTGAAACTCTTTTCAGTATTAAATATTGGACTTCCCTGGTGGTCCAGTGGTTAAGACTCTACCTTCCAATACAGAGGGTGTGTGTTCAATCCCTGGTCAAGGAACTAAGATCCCACATGCTGCGTGGTGCAGCCAAAAAGTAAAAAATAAAATAGATTAGGGTTACCCCAAAAGTAAAAGCAATAAAATAAAATAAATATTATAAAAATGCATTTGCCATTTAAATTCACCGGAATTTCCACATGAAAGCATTGGTGTGTATGGTGGAGAGAGGATACATTCTACTGTTTTCCCTGATAGAGAAATTATCAGAAGTTTGGAGCCATAATGAGTTGATAGTCTTTAGTCAATCATGAAATCTTTACACAACCTATCATCAATTTCATAAAATAAAAAATGACTAAAAAGAATGTTTCATGAAAGATTTCTCAACTGCATGTGTACATACTAGAAGTTGAGGACTATTGAATACACATTTTAGAGAATAGATCTCTATCCGTCACCTAATTTCCAGTTTGTTGGAAGAAATAACTTCTCAGGAGACTATTCCTCTTTTGCATTCATATCTGCTTTTTCCTACATTTCTTGTACCCTCTTTTGTGTCACCTTTTCCCTAGAGTGACCCTGGTACTCTATATGGCACTGCCAGGGATCACTCAGAAACATTCAGCTGTTTTCTTCCATACAGCAGGTCATCCAGAAAGAGTTTGGATTCTATATACATCAACCTGGGGCACAGTTGACTGCAGGCCTTCTTTGAATCATATGTTTGGCTATTTTGAGGATATTTTGAAGAATGTAGGTGCCCAGGCAATGAATCTCTCTCCTGCTCTCTATCATCCAACTTCAGAGTAGGACTCATGTGTTATTTCTTTCCTAAGCATGAATTTAAGACAGAGCCTTGTGATTTCTTGGCCATGTCTTTGAAATTAGGGGAAAAAAAGGGCATCCTTATCTCAGAATTTGAAGTCCCTGAAACAGATTCATGATATTACAATAGAACATATAGCCTCTTCAGGAGATTGGGCCTAGCATATACACACTATTCTACATAAAATAGATAAGCAGCAAAGACCTACTATATAACACAGGGAACTATACTCAATATTTTGTAATAACCTATAAGGGAAAAGAATCTGAAAAGGAATTTGTGTGTGTGTGTAATTGAATCACTGTGCTATACACCTGAAACTAACACAATATTATAAATCAACTATATTTCAATAAAAAAATAAATATTTTAAAAAGTGACACAAGCTATCAAGCATAAAATAGATGAACAACAAGGACATATTGCATAGCATGGGGAAATACAGCCATTATTTTGTAATGACTTTAAGTGGAGTATAATCTATAAAATTTTGAATTACTTTGCTGTATTCCTGAAGCTAATTTAATATTATATATCAACTATATTTCAATAAAACCATGAACAATAGTGTAAAAAAAAAAGAAATATATAGCCTAATTCTTAAGCACTGTGAATCTTGGCTCCCTCAGAATGCTTAGCTGTTGGCAGCATGATACCTCTCTTAAGTTGTACCAAGCCATGGCCCCCTGACACATACATGGAAGTGATTTATCATTACACTGGTAATGCCTCTTGCCCCTGCCAATAAAACCAGAGACCAGATAGAGTGACTGATGGATATCATACTTCCTTTCAACTTTTGCTGCTCTCTGCAAATTAATTTATTTCATGAAAGAAGAGAGAGTGACCTAGATGAAAGAAAGAGGGACTGCTCTTCACTCGCAGACACTCAAGGAAGCCAATGTCCTGATACTTCACCTCTTCCCATGAATCTGAATGCTTTTATGGCACCTTGAATGGTAAATCTTTTCTGAAAGTTTTCAATTTACATCCAGATGCCTTGTCTTTATTCGTTAATGCTTTAACCTTCTTCTTTCCCTAAATTCTACTTTCAGTTACTCAGTTGTCCTTGAATTGCATTCTCCCCTCTGTTCCCCAAGGGCTCCATTTCTCTGAATATTTTCCACAGCCATTTATTTTTTGTTTCCAACCTAGACCTGAGAGCTATTGGCTATAGAGTGTCCTATTCTCAGCTCTCAAGAATCTTAAGGCTGATCAAGATTTATCCCTGGCCATTCATTCTTCTCCAGTTGACATCAATTCCAGGTTGGTCAGTGGATCATTGAGAAGGGCATGGTTCTGAGAGCCATGGCTCAGAGAATGGTATGGATAGGGAAGGTATAGGACTAGGGAGATTTAGAGAATCTCTGAGAATTCAGGTCACCAGGGTCTAGGACTAAAATCTAGATCCTTAGTTCAAGGGATAAAGCCTAAAGATAGATAATTTACTCTGACCTCCTTTCTTTGCATTATCCTTTGAAGCAGCCACAACTCCCAACTGGGACATCCTGAGCCAAAAGCTTTTATGGGTCCAGATTTGAGCCAGTCATCCATTGTATGTCTTTGCAGGAGAAATACTGGTGGGATGGAAATGTCAGTGGCTGTGTTTTAAATTTTTTTTTTTTTTGGTCTGTGCTGGCTCTTCGTTGCTGTCTGAGAGTTTTCTCTGGTTGCAGTGGGTGGGCATCTCATTGCAATGGCTTCTCTTGTTGCAGGACACAGGCTCTAGGGCTCAATAGCTGTGGTGCATGGGCTCAGTTGCTCTGTGGCATGTGGGATCTTCTAGGATCAGGAATCAAACGTCTGTATTCTGCATTAGCAGGTGGATTCTTTACCACTAGATCATCAGGGAAGCCCAGTGGCCGTGTTTTTTAATGGCAACCACAGAACTATAGCTCAGCCATGAGGACTTCCCAGGCGAAATAGAAATAGGCCCTTTATACTGACTAGGAAAAGCTACTGGTTTACACAAAAGTCACTTAGCTAGGACCCAGAACAGTTTCTCTTTTGATCTTACTTTTGCTATGTCCACTTGTACGTGACAGTTAAGGGGCAAACTGAACTGGCTATACATGAACAGTGTAAGTTAACCCAAACCTTCCTTCACATCATATGCATCAGTTAACATAGGGGGATAGTAAAACTTAGTTTTGATCAACTTTGACAAATATAAGTGAAGCAAATATCCCTTTCATCTACTTCTAAATTATAATCTGGTTTTAGTTGGATGTCCAAAAGGTAGCAACAATTTCATTCTCTACAATGATGTTCTTCCCATGTATTTATTCTTCAGAGTGAAGTACAGAAATATGTTGCTTTAAGCTTCCCTTGCTAAAAATAGCAGCAAGAAAATTGACCTTTCTGCTTCTAAATAAGCAAAGAATTTTCTCCATCTGAGTTAGGTCAGGGCTGAGTTCTCATAAATGTTTATCTATACTATCTCCCCAATCATTATATGACAAGCATTATTTTATAAATCAAGAGCTTATACTCAAGTTATACACATTGAATTGTAATTTGTTTTAATATCAAAAACTGAAAATAATTTTTGTAGTGGGCAAAACCCCAGATGTGTTTTTATCAGTCTCTTTTTTCACTTAATGTCTAAAGCTTTATGTATTTAAGGAAAATTTTATCCATGTGTTTCTCATTTATTAACACTTAACTCATCAGCATATTTCATATGAGTTATTTGATGTCCAAGAAGTCTTTTAACCATTTTATGTGCCTATGAAATGGGAAGTTATTTTATGCCAAGAAAGTAAATTGCTCAAAGCCTATCACCACATTGCTAGTAAATATTTATCTCTGAAAGTTCATGATTGATTTAAAAATCTGAACAAGAAATTTCTGAATAGTTCTAGACTGATCAATATAAAGCATATCATTTTCTATAGGCAGTCTGTGTGTTCAGGGGCTTTTGTACTTAAATACAGCCTTTTTAACGAAAGAATTTGGGGTCAAGGACTTCATACGGGAATATGTGTCAAAGTGAAAGTGAAATCACTCAGTCATGTCCAGCTGTTTGCGACCCCATGGACTATAGCCTACCAGGCTCCTCCATCCATGGAATTTTCCAGGCAAGAGTACTGGAGTGGGATGCCATTTCCTTCTCCAGGGGATCTTCCCAACCTGGGGATCGAACCTGGGTCTCCTGCATTGCAGGCAGATGCTTTACCGTCTGAGCTACCAGGGAAGTACCAGATACAAAATATATGTTCAAGTCACTGATTCTGTCCATGCAACTCTTTGCTGGTATCATTGATGAACCCAGCTCACCAGTACTATTTTTCTTTTTCAATGTGGTGTCTTAGTCTGTTCAGGCTGCCATCACAAAAATACCACAGACTGGGTGGCTTCCACAACAGAAATTTATTCCTCATGGTTCTGGAGGCTAGAACGTCCAAGATCAAGATATGGCAAGGTGGCTTTCTGGTGAGGATTTTTTCTGGCTTACAGACAGCTGTCTTCATATGGTGGAGAGAGAAAGAACAAGAGAGTCATAAAGCACTCTCTGGTATCTCTTCTCTTAAGGACATTAACCCTTTTGGATCAGAGCCCCTCATGTTTATGACCCCATTTAACTTTAGTTAACCTCCATAAAGGCCCTATCTCCAAATATAATTACATTGGGAGTTGGGACTTCAACATGTCAATTTGAGGCAGTGGGGGACCCAAACATTCAGTCCATAACAGTGGTCACCGATTAGAAAGAAACCTTTTCAGGCATCTCATCAGTGAATTTTGTATATGGTATTTCATAGGTGCCTCCTCTTCTGTGCCCTTTTAGCCTTCAATGTTACAGAGAAACAAGACTCTTTGAGAGTATTTATTTTATCATGTTGATGTAGTAGAGGTTTGTCCATTCATTCCACCCACTGAGTAGGCGCTCTTGGAGGATGGGTATTGTACATTTCTTGCAGTGGTCAGGCCAGTAAGCAAACTGGAGAGTGTAGGAGATGCTGTTGAGGTCCTACCAGTCTTGTTTGGCCCACCTGAATTAACCCATGTGCAAGTGCAATGTGAAAGTACAGTGGATTTAATGTCCCCAGGGGGCCACGTTTCATCCATAGGGATGAGGTGCTTCAGCTCCCACACCATCTAGTGTGATGGTCCTGAGATATTTTCCATATAATTTTTCAGAGAGATTTCTGGGGCATCAAGACCCAGTTGCCCTAAGCAGTCATCTGTTCATTAAAACAGCTATTGCTGGGTTTCTTTTCTTTATTGTCTCTCTTTCCCTTATCTGTTCTTTCTGAGCTCATCCCCCAAATAAACTACCTGCACCCAAGTTCTTGTCTCATGGTTTCTTTGACAGGGAGACCTAAGGTAAAGCGCACAGGAAACTGAGAGTTGCAATGTAGTGATATGAACTGTAACAGGAGTAGGTACAATAAGAGGAGGCAGTGGCAGAACACAAACTAGATGTTTCTTTTGGTAGAGATTTGTGGGAAGTTTATAAGATCAAAGTCTGTATCCCTCCTTACAGTGTAAACCTAGTGAAAGCAGAGGTAACATCTATTCACTGCTGTGTTTCTGAAGTCTAGAATAGGACTGGCATATAAGATCTTAACACATATTTGTTGAATGAATATTCCTTCTTTGACAGAAGGAACGCTGAGGTTTAGAAAGGTACAATCACTCAGTTCAGTCAATCAGTAATGATACTGAATTTCATGTGTTCTAATTCAGAGCTTTCCCTGCAACCAACTCTAAAAAGATAAAGTACTAGCTAAAAGGGTGATGATGATTAGGAAATGGGGCTTGTTGTTGTTCAGTTGCTCAGTCATGTCCAACTCTTTGCAACCCCATGGACTGCCACACCCCATGCTTCTCTGTCCTTCACCATCTTCTGGAGCTTGCTCAAACTCATGCCCATTGAGTTGGTGATGCCATCCAACCATCTCATCCTCTGCCATCCCATTCTCCTCCTGTGCTCACTCTTTCCCAGCATCAGGGTCTTTTCTAATGAGTCAGCTCTTCACATAAGGTGGCCAAAGTATTGGAACTTCAGAAAGTGGGGTAGTATGTACTTAGTCTGAGTTCTGAAATCAGTGTAGACAGGCCTAATGAGGGCATCATAGAAGGATTTTCATTGGGGGCACTATCTGATTATCTCTTGGAAAGAAAATTCTTAAGTTTTCTCTTCTGCAATAAGGAGGATAGATGAAATTGAGCAAGACTGGAGATAGCAGAATGGGTTCCAGTTAGGTCCAGAAAAGGATTAATAGCATGGATGGTGAGATGTGCAGGTTGAGGTGGAAGGAAAGAGTCAAGGTCCATATCTTGGCATGAGCCAGATAGTGTCAATTCTTGAGACAGAGCAGGTGAGCAAATAGTATTATGAGAGTTAATAGATTCCCTGGTACCCATAAGGCCTCCAGGTAAAAATATCTGGGTTCTAGAGAGAGAGATTCTGGTTAGAAATATAGACTGGAGACATTACTGCCAGGCATCACAGGTGGTGATTTGAAGCCATGGGATTTACTGAAAGAAATAGTTAAGTAGTTCTTACTCTATACCAATCACTGTTCTGAGTACTTATGAATATTAACTGTGTATAATTATAAGCATACTTATTATTAAGAATATTAGATATGAAGTAGCTCTATTTATTAATACTTATCAATTAAGATACTAAATATTAACTTAGTATCTAACTCAACAACTTTATTAGGTTTGGTGATGAGGAAACTTGGCAGAGAGAAGTTAAATCACTTTCTCAAAGTTATACAGCCAGCGAGCAATGGATTTAGGATCAATCAGTTGAGTCAACAGAAAAGACAAGCATCATAACTGTAAAGAATTGATTGGGAACTAGTGATCCTTTAAGACCGGTGAGGACCATCAAGAGAAGTGAAAGAAGTATCAGGGAAAAGGGAGAAACTTAGGAGGGTTAGAATTAAAAAGAAGGCTTTCCTTGGGTCACGTGCCACTGAGAGATCAAATAACAAGAAGGCTGAACGATGTCCATTGGATTGATTTCCTGTTGGAAAAAAGTCAGTTTTAATGAGATGATCCAGGTTGGCTATTCAAATCAAGTGTTCTACCAGGGCTAGAAGAAGCAGCTATAGGTAAAGCTATAGGAGCCAAACAGCTTAACCGAACTAGAAGAATCTATCCTAGAGAATGAATTTGACCTGACAAGTTTGTGCTGCAGATATTATCTGAGGAAATTTCAAATGAGCCATGCTTTCTAGAGACTACAGCTACCTACACTGATATCAGAATGGGCAAGTCTCAAAAAGCAATCACACTAAAAACAAAGGAAGGAAGGAGGAAGGAATGGAAACCTGAGTGAAAACCACAGTAAAATTTGAAAACTGAAGAGGTTACCCTATAGAGAATATTCTCAAAATCATTATTTCTGAGACTCAAATTCTTTGCTTTTCATATTGCTTATATATGAAGAAATAAGTGTTACATCAGCCTCTGGAGCTCAAAATATCAAGAATAAAAAGAAGATTCATGTTAAATCCCTTGCTGATGGATATTGGCAACCTCCAAGAAACACGTGGGAGAAAGTTCTCAAGCTTAGAGTACAAGGGGAATGACTTTTGCACATGCAGGAAAAAGCATGTCCAAAGACAGCGGTGAAGGCTGGAGGAACGTGGGAGTTGGAAATCAGTGCAGGCAGGCCTAATGAGGTGGAGACAATTCTTAACTCGGTCATGTTTTAAGGTAAGTCAAGAGTGTTTGGACCTAAGCTGCTGTGGTCAACTTTCTCCATGAGGGACTGTTGCTAATACCTGCAGTGATTTCATTAGATGTCAATGATAATTGAATCAATTTGAGCTGTTTGCCTGGAAGAGACGGCACTTTCCTTCTGACAAGCCAGGTTTTAAAAAACGAAGCTTTAGATCGGTCAGCTGAAATTGGTTTATGAATTGCTGGAAATCCCTAGACAGATTTCCATCAATTCAAAACATCACAGACAATCTTGTATTTGCAGTGGGCTTTGAGTTATTCATGAAATCCTATTGAACATCTTTTTTGCATTAATTTAGTGATATTTCTCACTGACGTCAAGGTGATGAAAAATCACACTAAACCGTACTTGGCTGACTGAAGCGAACTTGGAACCCCACCAGACATGCTGCAGGCAATTTCTGGAAGGCAGGCAGGGGGACCCGGCATACCTCAGAAACTAACTTAGAGATGAGCTTTTGTGAAGAGCGAGTCTACAATTATAGGAATAAAAGTCAAAAAAATACTTAACTGCTGCCATCAGTTTCTGAAAAGTTCTAAAAATATGAAAAACATGCCCCAGAGGCTGAAGTAAGCAGAAGGAGGTATGCCTTAGAAGAAAAATTGGGTTTTATTTATTTACTAAACATTTTTATAGGTTTTACTGGGTTTCTAGCACTTTTCTAATGGCTTTATAAATCATAATTCATTAATGTTCTTGACAACCCTTAGGGGCTGGGTACTGGAATTATTCTCATTTTATATGCAGTGGTGATAGGACACAGAGAGGCTAAGTAGCATGCTCACGGCCACAACTTCCACTTAGAAGAGGGCAACAGAGGATGAGATGGTTGGATGGCATCACCGATGCAATGGACATGAACTTGGGCAAACTCCGGGAAATGGTGAGGAACAGGGGAGCCTGGTGTGCCAGAGTCCATGGGGTCTCCAAGAGTCAGACGTGACTTGGCAACTGAACAACAGAAGGGTCACACAGCTGGGGCTGAGCTGAGATTTCAACTTAGGGATCCTGGCTCTAGAGTCCAGGCTTTTAAAAAAACTAATATCCACCATTTATTCACTTTTCCTTAGGTTTAAAAAAATTTTTTTTTGCTGTGGTAAAATCCTATAATGTAAAGCATACTATTTTAACCATATTCAACGGGACAGTTCAGTGGCACTAAGGACATTCACATTGTTATGCAACTCTCACCATCATCCCTCTCCCGAATTTTTCTAAACTAAAACTCTGTCCCCATTAAAAACAAACTCTCCATTCCTCCTCTGTACCCCCTACCCGCCTCTGCCCCTGGCATCTACCAGTGTACTTTCTGACTATGAATTTGGCTGTTCTAGGTACCTTGTATAAGTGGAATCAAACAGTATTTGTCTGAACCTACTGTAAATTGGAATGCATTTTTAAGGTTAACTTAATAAATGTCCTATAAACAGAGTGTACCTTCTTTTTAGCCCCTGTGCTATTCAGTAGGTCCTCATTAGTTATCCCATGTTTTTAGCCACCATGCATGCTCCATGTCATAAAAGAAAGCAAAAGAATGAACACTTGCTTTCAAGAGTCTGTACCTATTATCTCCAATAAGACTCAGAATGACTTTCCCACATGGTAGCTTCTCCTTGGTTCCAGTTTTACTACATCGTGCCTTGTAAAACTGTCCTTTGGTTTCATGGAGCTAGCCATCTACCACATCATACTGGGATTGTTAGAGGAAGCAGAGACTCGACCCTGGTAACCTTACGGTGTGGGGTCATCTTGGTTTCCTTTTCTGTGCTGAGGTCTTCAGCATATGTTGAAAGATTGTAAATAGGAATAACTGCCACTGTATAAACTATGAACACAATCATTTCTGAACAATTTATGGACTACATGGTTCTCACAGATTGTCTTCAGACAACCAGTAGTTTCAAGAAGTTGTGAGAAGCAGAAAATGAGAGAGGAAAAGTGTGTAAATAGCTTCTGCAAAGAACTTTTCTCTTGAGACATACATCTTTGAGAACAAAATCACTATATTTGTACCAGTTATACTGAATATTTTGAAAAATTAGTGTTTTGTATGAACTTAAAAAGATATCTGCACCCAGAAGCATTATTTCCAATAGCCAAGACCTGGAGATAACCTCTCCATTGATGAATGAATTGATAAAGAAGTTGTGGTATATGTGTACACAATAGAATATTACTCAGCCATTTAAAAAAAAGGAAATCCTAGAAACCCTATTGTTTGCAACAACATGGATAAAATTTGAGGGCATTATTGCTATCTGAAATGTCAGACAATGAAATGAAATGAATACAGTATGGTCTCATTCACTCATGGAATCTGAAACAATTCATAGAAAAAGAGATCAGACTTGTAGTAACCAGAAGTGGTTGTTGAAAGGTACAAGCTTCCAGTTACAAGATACATAACTCCTAGCAGTGTGATGAACAGTATAGTGATTATAGTTAATGCTGCTGGATGATATATAGGAAAGCTGTTAAACTAGGAGTTATAATCACAAGGAAGAAAAATGTTTTCCTTTTTTCTTCTTTCTTTTCTTTTTATTGTATCTATTTGAGAAAATGGATGTTAGTTGAAGCTTTTGTGGTAATCATTTCATAATATATGTAAAGCAAACTGTCATGCCTTATACAGTGGTGTATATCAGTTATTTCTCAAAAGTGGAAAAAAAAAACTGACGTAAAGACTCTTGGTTCCTGGGTATTTTTGTACAGTATACCTTTCTATTTGATTGACACATTACTTGGATATAAGGTTCCTCATATGTTATCATGAAGTCTCAGTGTTGATTCTTTATAGCCACTAGAAGTTATCCCAAAAGTCTTGTGGCTCATTATGGGTGGACATGTATTTTACACTGTAAATATTTCATACAGTAGTCAAAACTATAAGCTGTTTTTATTAAAATATCCTATCTCTAGTCCACACTTCTCTCCTTAGGCTCTAGTATCCCACTGTCTATTTAGTATATCCACTTGAATTTCTAACTGATAATCTCAAATTTAAGATATCTAAAATGACATCCTTTTTACCCACAGCCTTCCCCATCTTAATTCAAGGGAATTCTGTTTTTCAAATTGCTAAAGTCTGAAACTTCAGAGGCACCTTGATCTCTTTTTTTCTCCCACCCCTAATTCAGTCCAGCAACAAAGTCTGGCTCTGCATTCAGAGCATGTCCAACATCACGTCGATCCTTATTTACCTCGTGCTCCCACCTGTTTTGATCCACCATCTTCTACTCACAACAGTCTGCTAATGGTCTCTCTACTTCTCCTCTTATCCCTCTAGAGCAGCCAAAGCTATTGAGTAGAGACATGTTGACAAATGTCAGTACATCCTGTCGTAGGGTCCCTTTCAGGGGGAAAGTCAAAGTCCTTTCGACAGCTCCTCTCCAGTCCTTTCCATTACCTCCTCTCCAGCTACTTTCATTCTAACTTCTCTGCCCCAGCCACCCTGGCTCACTGTTGCTTCTCATCTATCAGACCCAGTCCTGCCTTGGAGCCTTACTTTGGCTGTACCCATTGACTAGAAGACCCTTCACCCAGAAATCCCCATGGCAAATTCCTTCTGCTTTAAAAAAAATCTTACCTAAACTGTCACTTCCGTAATGAGGTTTGACCAGACCATCTTATTTAAAATAGGTCTTCCGGTACTTCCACCTCTCTTTTCCCTTTTCTTCTGTCATAGCACTTGTCACCTAACAAATAGTGCTTGTTGCTGTTCAGTTGCTAAGTCATGTCCAACTCTTTGCAACCACATGGGCTATAGCTCTCCAGGCTCCTCTGTCCATGAGGCTCTCCAGCAAGAATACATGAGTGGATTGCCATTGCCTTCTCCTAACAAACAGTAGAATTTACTTATTACAATTGATCATTTAGTGTCTGTCTCCTGTGACAACAAAGTAGATTCTTTTGGGAAGGAATCTTTGTCTGCTTTGGTCACTGGAAAATCTTGAGTGTCTAGAATAGCATCTGATACAGAGTAGATATTCAATCCAGAAAAACATCTATTTCTGGTTTATTGACTATGCCAATGCCTTTGACTGTGTGGATCACAATAAACTGTGGAAGAGATGGGAATACCAGACCACCTGACCTGCCTCTTGAGACACCTGTATGCAGGTCAGGAAGCAACAGTTAGAACTGGACGTAGAACAACAGACTGTTTCCAAATAGGAAAAGGAGTCCGCCAAGGCTGTATATTGTCACCCTGCTTATTTAACTTATATGCAGAGTACATCATTAAAAATTCTGGGCTGGAGGAAGCACAAGCTGGAATCAAGATTGTCAGGAGAAATATCAATAACCTCAGATATGAAGATGACACCACCCTTATGGCAGAAAGTGAAGAACTAAAGCCTCTTGATGAAGGTGGAAGAGGAGAGTCAAAAAGTTGGCTTAAAGCTCAACATTCAGAAAACGAAGATCATGGCATCTAGTCCCAACACTTCATGGGAAATAGATGGGGAAACAGTGGAAACAGTGTCAGACTTTATTTTTTTGGGCTCCAAAATCACTGCAGATGGTGACCGCAGCCATGAAATTAAAAGACTCTTACTCCTTGGAAGGAAAGTTATGACCAACCTAGATAGCATATTAAAAAGCAGAGACATTACTTTGTCAATAAAGGTCCGTCTAGTCAAGGCTATGGTTTTTCCAGTGGTCATGTATGGATGTGAGAGTTGGACTGTGAAGAAGGCTGAGCGCCCAAGAATTGATGCTTTTGAACTGTAGTGTTGGAGAAGACTCTTGAGAGTCCCTTGGACTGCAAGGAGATCCAACCAGTCCATCCTAAAGGAGATCAGTCCTGGGTGTTCACTGGAAGGACTGATGTTGAAGCTGAAACTCCAATATTTTGGCCACCTGATGCAAAGAGCTGACTCATTTGAAAAGACCCTGATGCTGGGAAAGATTGAGGGCAGGAGGAGAAGGGGATGACAGAGGATGAGATGGTTGGATGGCATCACCAACTCAATGGACATGGATTTGGGTGAACTCTGGGAGTTGGTGATGGACAGGGAGGCCTGGTGTGCTGTGGTTCATGGGGTCACAAAGAGTCAGACACGACTGAGTGACTGAACTGAATAAATAAAAGAATTAATTAAAATGTGTATTACATTGGACCCCTCTAATGGAACCCTCCCTAGCTCCTTGCTTTCTCATTCCTCCACGGTTAACCACACAAGGGCTACAAATTTATACTGTACGTTTTGCTTTAACACTTGACTATTTAAAGCTTTGCAGTCTTTAATCTTCCATTGAATGTACCTATTTTCAACACAGCCCTAAAAATAACATCCCCCATTTTAATTAAATCCATCATGAATGCATCATTATCTAAAACCCAAACTTGTAGAGACAACATCTGGCTGGTATGGCTGGATTTTCTATCATGAGTTTGCTTCTAAGAGTTTGAAAAGGATCACTTGCCTCTTGATTAAAATATAAAAAAGAACTATTATTGCTATTTGAAAAATGAAAAAATGGAGAAGATGGGCAACAAGTCTTTTCACTCAATGATTCTTATTAAAGAACAGATTTGCTTCTTGCCTAAGGAGATGTACCCTGGAAACTGTGAAATCTCCTTCTATTTTGATTTAAGATGCTGAACAATAAACAGTCTTTGAAGCTTCCAGTATCCAAGGACACAGACCTAGTGTTTTCCACCTTGTTTGAATGTTCAGTTTAGGCAACACGTGGCAGCTGGACTCAATCCTGTCGTTAGGAACATCCCTAAATGAAAGTGCCCGGTCATTACTCATGATCTGATTGGTATGCTTAGAGCAATGGGCCAGCCAGCTTTCAGTCTGAGATCGCCTTTAATGCAGGAGAGAGAAAAAACTTTGGAACCAAGAGGCAGAAAACAAAGATAAACATAGAAACGGCATGGCCAAGTGTTAAAATCGCCAAATGCAGACGGGACAGTTTTGTCTTTCCCTACTCAGCAGTAAGGATTAGGTGGAACTTAAAAAGCATCAGTGTCATCTGCACTCTCAGTATGGCACAGAGGCGAGGTGATTGTTCACAAACCCCCTCTGAGCCTCTATGCCTTTATTAGACATTGTAGTTGATTTGAAGGTATTGATACCACTATTCCCAAGTTGTCTAGAATCTCTATATTTCTTTTCTTTTTAAAATTTTTATTTATTTTGGCTGCACTGAATCTTCATTGCTTTTGCTTGGGCTTTCTGTCTAGTTGTGGGGAGCAGGGGCTACTGCTTCTCATTGCAGTGGCTTTTCCTATTGCGGACCAGGCTCTAGGCATGGGCTTCAGTAGTTGCAGCACTCAGGCTCAATAGTTCTGGCTCGCAAGCCCTAGAGCATGTGGGCTTCAGTAGTTATGGTACACCGGCTCAGTAGTTGTAGCTCACAGGCTCTGGAGCACAGGCTCACTCATTGTGATGCACAGGCTTAGTTGTTCTGTAAGATAGTAAGGGACTCCCCAGGTGGCGCTAGTGGTATAGAACCTGCCTACCAATGTAGGAGACATAAGAGACATGAGTTCGATCCCTGGGCTGGGAAGATCCTCTGGAGGAGAGCACGCCAGTCCACTCTAGTATTCTTGCCTGGAGAATCCCATGGACAGAAGAGCCTGGTGGGCTACAGTCCACAGGGTCACACAGAGTCGGAGATGACTGAGGTGACTTAGCACGCTTGCACAGTAATAGTGAACCTTATGTATACATTTGCTTTTATTCCAGTGATCAATTTTTGTCATCCATGAAGCTCTTACTTTTGATGTAGACTGGACATTATTATTTGTACCTAAGAATTAGTTCTTGCCTCTCTGAATATCTTTAACATAAGATTGTAATGTAGCATGCCAAGGAAGGAAAATAGATAAGGTAAAGTGCTGCTTTCTACTACTGAAAGTCACTGTTTTCTTTCTGGAGGAGTCCACACCAGGCGCTGAACTGGGGAAATGTGCCATGATAACATTGACGGGTGTGGAGTTTAGGGCATGTGTGCATGAGGGGGACTGGCTTCACTCTTCCCCTCTTCCATCACCACCCTATGAAGAGAGACAGAGATAAGACATCCTAAACCGTTTATACAGTATGTTCTTTCAACTGTGGGAAGTAAAAAAAAAAAATCCTATTAGAAAAAATTCATGAGTTCTATGGAGATACAGACCAATTTTCTATGGATTCATTATTACATATATCATTTTTGCCCATATGTTTATCTGTCACTATGTACGTACTCCCAAACTTGGCAGCTTCAAACAACACACTTTTATGAACTCAGAGTTTCTGAGGGTCAAGAACCCGGGAGTAACTTAGCTGGGTGATTCTGGATCCGATTCTCTCTGAGGTTGGAGCCAAGATACGTGCTGGGGCTGTAGTAATCTGAAAACTTGACTGGGCTGAAGGATTGCCTTCCAAGTTCACTCACGTGGCTGTTGGCAGGAGATCTCAGCTCCTCACCACGTGGGCCTCTCCATAGAATAGTTCGTATCATGGCAGCTAGCTTCCCAGAGAGTGTGCAATTCAGAGAAGCATGCAGGAGAGCCCAAGATGGAAACTACAACTTCTCTATAACCTAATCTCAGAAGTAATGTACATCGGTTTGGCTCAGTTTTGTTGATGACACATCCGCTCTGATTTAAAACGGGAGGGGACACAGGAGATGTAAGTCCCAGAGGCAGGGATCCTTGGGGAGCCATCTTGGAAGCTGGTGGCCACAACCATATTAAACTTTTTAAGAGAAACTTTTATTTCCTTTTTAGGAATAAGGCTATAGTTTTATAATAGTGTGAATTGAAAATAAAATGACAAAAGTTATATCTGAAAGGATGTATTCTTCATTAAACATCCTAATTTTATTTGTATATAGATACTATTTGTGCACACAGACAAAAGCACACATATTAGCAATGCATGCTGTTGGTCCTTCCTAGACTTACTGAATCAGAATCTACATTTTAACCAAACCCTCAGTAATTCCCTGGTGGCTCAGAAGGTAAAGCGTCTGTCTACAATGCGAGAGACCTGGGTTCGATCCCTGGGTTGGGAAGATTCCCTGGAGAAGGAAATGGCAATCCACTCCAGTACTCTTGCCTTGAAAATCCTGTGGATGGAGGAGCTTGGTTCAGGCTACTGTCCATGGGGTTGCAAAGAGTCGGGCATGACTGAGCAACTTCACTTTCTTTCTTTCTTTTTCTTTCAGATAATTCATAAGCACGTTAAGTTTGGGAAACACTGGTGTAAGATATATTGATATTTATACTTTTTCAATCATATATCTTGAAAATTAATATATCTGATATATCTTGAAAATTAATAATGGAACAAAGCTAACAAAATTACCTATAAAATTTATGTTTGATACTAAAGTTCTCTAGTTTTTCTGCCCCTCCCCCAACCCTGACTCCTTTCCTGTACACACTACAGGGAAACACAGTCTGGCTTTCAAGAATATGGAAGTCAACCAAAGCCTTTCTTTTTTTCTTCTCCTCCTTACAAGAAAATAGGTGGAGTACTGCAATGACATTTCAAAAAACCGTGTTTTGAGATAAGGTTTATTTTTATTGATGACAGATGGGAATAGACTTGCAAAGGATACAGTTGGCTCTAGGAAAAAGAAATAGTTTTGAAAATCATCAACTGGCATTTGCAAAATGTCATCAGGGACTTTCTTTTCCCCATGCTAAAAACAAATACAGACAATTCTACATAAAGAGAAAGCTTGTGTATGAAATTTGGCCATGAGTTTGAAATGATTCCATTTTTAGAAGACAACTTGAAGTACCATGATAGTTTTGCATACAAAAAACTCAAACTAATTTGCTTTTGTGGTATTAATGAATTGGTATTGGTTTTGTTGGCACAGGGATTAATACCTACCCACTATTTCAGCACAGGGTCAATCCCTACAGTGGAGACCTTGAAGTAAAAGCAATTGTACAAACTTCAGCTTATTAAACAAACCACTAAAATGTATTTTTCTCTGTTTACAAAAGTAATGCAAACTCATTGTAGACCATTTGAGAAATATCAAAAAGCTATAAGGAAATATAAGTTATTTACAATCCCACTGGAAGATAGCTACTTTAGAAAAAGATAACTTCTATTAATATTTTGACCTATTCCCTAAGGTCTATGTGCCTCATATATATGTATAATGTATGGATGACATACACATCACACAACAGGGAAATATGTAAGACATGCTATGAGGAAAAAACTGAAAATGATAGTATATTTTTACAGTGTAGACAGAATTTCTGAAACTGTGACAAGTTTCTGGGTGATCATTTCCTGCCATCTGTACCTTACCAAATTGATTTTGTACACAGTGTTTGTAACCATCACCCCTCTTAGAACTTTCTAGAACATTTTTATCACCTCAGAAAGAAACCCCATACCAATTAGCAGCAGTCACTAATGTTGAGCATCTTTTCTTGTGTTTATGGGCCATTTGTATATTTTCATTGGAAAAAATGTCTACTCAAATCTTTTGTCCATCTTTATTTGCCTTTTGATTATTAAGTTGTAATACTTAAAAAATATAAATTATATAGATTATATGGATAGTGGGCCCTTATCAGATATATGATTTGTAAATATTTTTTTATTCTATGGGTTGTGCTTTCACATTGTTGGCAATGTCCTCTATACAAACATTTTTAATTTTTATGAAGTCCAGTTGAATACACCTGACATATGTGACATACAGTATGTGGAGGACACATATATATATACACACACATAAATATACACAAAATTTAGGTCATACTTGAACAGGCCTTTAAAAATAGTAATTATATAAAGAGAGTTTCTGGGTGCTTAGAAACTTACTTCAGAGAAAAAAAAAAAAGGAAAACCTTTTAAGGCAAGACATACTGACCCCTTTGCAATGCAAAAGTCAATGCAGTAAGTATAAACATTTCCTAGTGGCTTAAAAAAAAATAGTTTTCTGGTCCTAAGTTCTCTCCTTAAATATTTTCTTCTTTGAATATATTATGGCGAATTCGTAATGTCTAATGCCAGAAACTGTTGACTGCAAGATAGGAAATAGAACTTTCTTCTTCCTTGTGAATCTCTTAGAGGGACTCGTTCACCAAGTTTGGTATTGAAAAGAAAATTATTTCACATTTTTAGAGCAGGTTCCTTTTCTTGTTAAAAAAAAAAATTAATGGGAAGTACAACTTTAGTATTTCTTTGATTGCTTGTATTTTTGTTGTCATGTTTAAGTCATTGCCTCGTGCAGGGTCATGAAGATTTATACCTATGTCTGCTTCCAAGAGTTTTATAGTTTAGGTCTTTGATCCATTTTGAGTTAAATTTTCTACATGATAAGGTAGGAATCCAAGTTCATTCTTTTGCATATGAATATCCAATTGATTCTTGCTGCTGCTGCTGCTAAGTCACTTCAGTCGTGTCCAACTCTGTGCGACCCCACAGATGGCAGCACACCAGGCTCTGCCATCCCTGGGATTCTCCAGGCAAGAACACTGGAGTGGGTTGCCATTTCTTTCTCCAATGCATGAAAGTGAAAAGTGAAAGTGAAGTAGTCAGTCGTGTCCGACTCTTCGAGATCCCATGGACTTCAGCCTACCAGGCTCCTCTGTCCATGGGATTTTCCAGGCAAGAGTACTGGAGTGGGGTGCCATTGCCTTCTCTAGCTTCTTACCCTCATTTAATTGTTGTAGCACCTTTGTTGAAAAGCAATTGTCCATCAATGTAAAAGGCTTTTCTCTATGGAATTTTTTCTCTACCCTGTTGCCAGTGATTATTCTAAATTGTAGATTTGATCATGTTTTTCTGCTTCTAAAATATCTTCAGGGGCTTCCATGGATTATAAGTGTTAGTTTCTCAGTCATGTCTGACTCTTTGCAATCCCATGGACTGTAGCCCACCAGGCTCCTGTGTCCATGGAATTCTCCAGGCAAAAATACTGGATGGGTTGCCATTCCCTTCTCCAGGGAATTTCCCAACATAGGTATCGAACCCAGATATCCTGTATTGCAGGCAGATTCTTTACCATTTGAGCCACCATATGAATTATAAGAAAAACATTAAATCTGGCCATGTGCAGCATGCTACAAAGGTCAGGAGCTATGAATGAGGCACAGTTTTACCCCTTCCTCTGCCTTTTATTAAAAGTGTGACCTGGGACAAATTACTTAGTTGCAACTGGAGTGTGAACCTCACGCTGGCAGGGACCAGGTGAGCCTGATTTGCTCACCACCAAAGTCCAGCACCGTCAAAGATCGCAGTACAACAGATTCGGAAAATATTTGTTGAGTGGTGAATGAATCTGTTTCCTCATCTACAACATGAAGATAATTATAACTATTTCATAAGGTTCTGGTCAATGTTTCAGCATTACCTTCCTCCTAGAAGCACCTCTGGAGCTTTCCAGATGGGACTCAAAACTTTTCTATATGCTTCCAAAGCTCCTTTGACATCATCTTTATCACATTGTGTTGTAACATCTGTTTCCTTGACTGTCTCCACTATTTATTGCTGTGTCTACCACACACAGCAGAGTACCCACCATTTGTAGCAGGCATTCAGTAAACACTTGGGGAACGAAATCAGCTGATGGTTTTTGAGCCTGTGGAGACAAAAACTATTTCAAGCTATTATTATAATATTTGAGAAAACTTAAAGTGACAGCAGTTTGGCAGAGTAATATAGAAATGGAAGAAGATTGGGTGAACTCATGATTTGGTCAAATCTAATAGTAAGCAGCTATCCAAACAATTCCACGTAGGTTTTAATGAGTTATCTGTGAGTCCTTGAGAAATGTGTCTATAGTTAGGCTCTAGATGTAAACACAGCGTGATGAGAACCCAGATTGCAACAAATAGTTGCAGTGTGGGAAGAGACGGGGAGTTTCCTACGTGAGTTATTTCGGTTATGCACAGCAAAGTGCATGATCGCAACCAGTGTGCCTTTGCCAACCTGGGTGGGGAAGAAGTGTCGATGTTGACCTTCTAAGCTGTGTGTCCACCAGAATGTAGGGCAGTGAGCAGGGAGGCATCTACAGGTTGTAAAGAGAGCATTTTAGTGGGTAACCAGGACACATTGTTAATAATGTGTGACACATGGCACAGTGGTAAGGGTGTCGTCCAGGCAGAGGGAGCTAGTAGGAAAGCATCAAGACACAGCAAGACCGTCAAAACCTGAAGAGAAGCCCCTACGGATAATGGGGATGATACAGACCTTCCCCAATCAACAGAAATTGATAAGAGGCCAGAAATTCAGATGAGCCTTTACTGGGGCCCCTGCTGCAGCAGGAGGGAGCAAAAATAAATAACAGGTTCCCTTGCTTACTCCCTGAGTGGGCAGAGGGGTGAGTTGGTTCTTTATATGGTGTGAAGGTAGGGGTGTGTCCCAGGGATCAGGCTGGAGGGTGGCTTAGGCGGTTTGCTACCCCTTTCGTGGTGGTAAGTGCAGGGACGTGTGTAGTATCCTGCTTTTGCTCATGACACCCTGGTTTTGCTCCTGGCTCTTCAGAAGTGGCAATGGATTTCTTTGGTCTTTTTGTATCTTGTTGTCCATAATCTAGCCCAGTTGCTTATGCATGTAGTCATTTTTAGTTCCTTATACTTTCTTTGTATTTTGTTGCTTGAGGTGACATTTGTCCAGGTGTAAGTACTGCCACAAAGGGTCCCAGGTCCCAGTCTGTCTCAGAAAGAGTGGGTGATAAAACTATTTTCCTTCATAGCGTAAGCTAATCCCTTCATGATCTACTGTCTAGGCCACCAGATGGATTGTACTGGACTGCAGACAGCCTTTTTTGATGTAATTGCAATGTAAAATGGGTGTGCGTATATATGAGTGGAGTGGGAGTGGGTTGAGAAAAAAATGAAAGAGGATTTTTAACTAATGGAGTGTGTGGATGTGTGTAGGATGCATCCACAGGCATGTGCAAAAATGTGTGAATGCACACTTGAACATGCATGTGTGTGTGCACACGCGTGCACGCGCACACACACACACACTTTAATAAAAGGAGAATGCTCTTCACCAGAGCCAAAGTATTCCTCTAGCTTGGTAGGCTTGAAAAGTAATACATCAGTTTAGGCATTTCGCATGCTGCATATGGAAGAAAATTTTCATGTTTTGTCATCCTTCTTTTAAGGAGTCCTTGCTGTCAGCACGGAGGTTAGTGACCTTGGGACTGGGTGGAGAGAGAAGAGAGGTGTGTGTCAGTTTTGATCAATACACAGAGTGGACGTGGTCACCAGAAACTCACCACCTTCCTGTAATGGCTGTTTACAGCAAAGCCCACATCATCTGATTTTTTCCCCCCTTCACACACCAGGAATCTTACATCTGTTTCCTTCATGTTTCTATGGCAATAGTGTGGCAGTACAAGATATGAACGTTGGACTTTTATTTTTGTTTAGAAATGCATGTGCAAACATATTAGGGCTTTAGTAAATGACCGATTTTAGATGTTTTTTTGTGAAGAGATTACAAGTTACCCAATGGTTGCTGAGTTTTACATACCTTGTTGGTCTACAAAGTGGTCACAAAAAGTTGCCAGGTGGTTTGTGTCATGGGAGAGTTTGAGATAGGTAGAAAGACATCTAAGCCTATAAAGTCTCAAATACAATTTAAATTTGGGGAGAGTTCTATTAGACTATGATTCTAGTAGGATGTGATCATAGAAAATCAGAAAAGTACTTTCTGTTTCCACTTAAGCTATTGATGTCCTCGCAGGGTAATGAGATTTGCATTTATAAACATGGCAGTAATGATAGTATTTCTAGAAGTCTTCTGTTTTGGTAGAAACAGCCTCAAGTTGTACAATTTGAACTAAAATATTGAGCATGGTACATCAATCACTGTCTCTAATGAAATAGGGCATCACTAGGATTCCACAAATTCAGCACTTCAACTATAAACAGAAATTAAGGACGTCTCTCTCTTTCCCCCACTGCCTTGTCCTCCACCCCAATTCCTATTCTTCCTTTTCTATACTTCCCCAGCACATAAATAAGTAGGTATTTAGGCTACAGAATAACCCTAACATATAGATAACCATAACAACTAATAGCAGAAGGTAAGGATAGGAGACTTTTGTGGAACTTATTAAAAGAATAAGCCATATTTTGCATTCATTCTAATAAAAACATGGAGACAATTTATGAAGTCTTTTATAAAACTGACCACAAATACATTAAGCTTATAAGTATATCTCCTGTTTGTTTTATCCAAATTATGTGCAGAAATTTCTCATTTTAATAACACATTATTTCACCAGTGGTATAATCTGTTTTATGTCTATGTCTGGGGGAAAATAAACTCTGGTCAGCCTAGCATAACATTATGATGAAAGGAGACAAAAGACCCACCTGCTAAATATATCTTTCCCTCTGAAAACCAGCAGTTCTTGCTGGTGTTAAATTGTGAAATCCTAAAAGCCTCTTGTAAGCAAATGCATTTTTCAGGAAGTTCTCATTATCTTATTATCACAGAGATGAGATGCAGAATCAGAGACTGATAGAGCTGGAGACGGGATTGCAAGCATTTTGGGACTGAATCCTTTTTAAAGACGAGAGCACTGCAGTCCAGAGGGGAACAAGGGCTTGTCCTAGGCCACATGCTTTGGTGGAGCAAAGTTGGGACTGGACACAAAGTTCTCAAAAGAACACAAGGTACTCAGAACAAACTTTATCTTTTTGCCTTATTTATTTCCTCATTATCTTTCCAGTCTCATTTCTTTTCTTTAGGTGCATATTTTTCTTCTGTATCAATATGTAGATGAGTAAAGGGTCCATAAGGAATGGGATGTTTCATAAATTTTATATTTTATATAGTTAATAATATTTATAATAACAAAATATTAAGCATATTATAAACAGGTATCCATTCTTTTGGATGAACATAAAATGACAGCTTTTTATGAAAAAGATGGATGCCTATTGAATTCCTTTCAACTCTGAGATTCTGTAATTCTGAATCAGAACTTGCAAAATGGCTAAAGTAGAGATTGTTAGTTGGTGTGTGCTTCCCAGCCCACAGGTAGTATTTTGAAGAAATCTTTCCTGTTTCTCAGGGAAACAAGAAGAGGAAGGAAATGTTGATCTAGGGAGATGTATCCAGTAACTGGTCTTGTCCACGTTTCTTTCTTGGAATTGCCCATTGTCACTCCATGTTGGCATCTTTAGGTCCTGCCCTCAGGGGTCTTTGGCAACAATGTGTGCCTGCAGGCACCCACATCCCACCACAGGGCACTGGCTCAGAGAGAGAAGAATGCGGGGCCCTGTCTCCTGTGCAACTTCCAGCCTCCCGCTAACTTCTCGCCATCACAACAGTCTGTGGTTTCTCTCTCTCTTTGTCCTGCAGGCCTGCCCCAGCTGTATCTTTACCCGGTATCACCTTTTCTGGAAGGTAGGAAGCACCATAGTCATCACATGGCTTTTGCTTGCTGGATATCTTCTTGAAATGGAGAAAGAAAATATTTCAATTGATTTTGAATTTATTTTTGTGTAAGGTGTTAGAGGATGTTCTAATTTCTTTCTTTTACTTTTAGCTGTCCAATTTTTCCAGCACCACTTATTGAAGGGACTATCTTTTCTCCATTGTATATTCCTTCCTCCATTGTCAATTCCTTCCTCCATTGTCACAGATTAATTGATCATAGACACCTGGGTCTACTTCTGAGCTTTCTATTTTATGCCATTATTCTTTCTGGTTTTGTGCCAGTACCATACTGTTTTGATAGCTGTAGCTTTGTAATATAATCTGAAGTCAAGGAGCTATATTCCTCCAGTTCTGTTTTTCTTTCTCAAGATTGCTTGGTTATTTGGGATCTTTTGTGTTTCATATAACTTGAAAACATTTTTTGTTGTAGTTCTGTGAAAAATGCCATTGGTAATTTGATTATCAATTCAATGCGAGGGATTGCATTCAATCTATAGATTGCATTGGGTGGTGATGGTGGTGGTGGTAATTTAATTTTTAAGTTCTATCCAGGTCTTGCGAACCCATGGACTATAGCCCACCAGGCTCCTTGATCCATGGGATTTCCCAGGCAAGAATACTGGAGTCGGTTGCCATTTCCATCTCCAAGGGATCTTCCCCACCCTGGGATCAAACTCACCTCTCCTGCATTGCAGACAGATTCTTTATCACGAAACCACCAAGGACGCTTGCCTTGGGTAGTATAGTCATTTTAACAGTATTAATTCTTCTAATCCAAGAACATGAAATAGCTTTCTGTTTGTGTCATCTTCGATTTCTTTTGTCAGCATCTTATAGTTTTTTGGAATACAGCTCTTTTGCCTCCTTTGGTAGTTTTATCCCTAGGTATTTTGAAATTAACATATTTTAAATCAATTATATTTCAATTAAAATGAATATTAAAAAATAAAAATAAAATATTTTAAGAGTTAAACATAAATTATTATTTCACATGTGCTACTACTACATTCTCTTATTTTGCAGCTTCCATTTCCTTAATCCTTTTAACCAGTTGTTATGATGACATTTCTTTTGACAGTCTGACCAGTTGTATATACATGTTTGTCATGTCTTCTTGGAATGAATCAGGCTGGAATAGAGTGTTCATTTCATTGGCAAATGAGGGTAAAGACTTCAATAGGCCTGACTGCATGATTTCCTCTGTTTCATTAGTTATCATTACAAAGAGAGGCTAGCAAGTTTTTTTATTGACACTGATGAAGTCTTTTAGATGGACAGGAAAGCATTTAGTGAAAATTAGGAATACAGACTACTAAATATGATATGAAGTGAAAGTGAAAGTCGCTCAGTCGTGTCTGACTCTTTGTGACCCAATGGACTATACACTCCATGGAATTCTCTAGGCCAGAAAGCTAGAGTGGAGCGCCTTTCCCTTCTCCAGGGGATCTTCCCAACCCAGGGATCAAAACCAGGTCTCCTGCATTGCAGGGGAATTTTTTTTCCAGCTGAGCCACAAGGGAAGCCCTAAATATGATGTAAAACCCAACATTTTCACTGGACACATAAGGAAAACTTTTTTTCCCTTAACAGGTGGTAGTCTGCTCCAGCATCTGTAGGATCCAATGAATAATCAGTCTCTGTCACAGCCTTAGGATATCAGTAGAGGCAGCAAAGGTGAGGGCAGGCCCCCTGTGGTTTGGTAACGTATGTCTCTATCATCAACTTTTCTGGACTTTCTGAAAAGTGGTTGCCATTCCTGGTTCCTGGTTTTAATCAGTTCCATCAGAAACTGAAGGCTGGGTGGCCTGAAAGCCTCAAGAGCACGTTAAGAAATGAAAGAAAGATATAACCCAAGATATAGCCCAAGACATAACCAATCGTAGGAGTAGGAAATGTCTTAGAGAGTTTGATTTGGTACCTTGCTATCGCTGAGAAAGGGCTTGTTTGACTCTAAATCCTGTGTTCTACCTACAACATCTTTGTATCTTAAGTCTTGGTGTCACTGGTTATCTTTGGGTCTTAATTATTTTGACTAAGCTATTTAAGGAAATTTTGATAAATTATTTTAACTTTTCTCACCACATTTTATGGTGCCATAGGACATTTGGGGATTCTCTGGGAATAACACCCAGTTATACCAATATTTCTATAGGAAATTTGTCTCTGAATAATAATATTTTAAGTACAGCTGAAATCTCCAAAGACATGGCCATAGCATTACTGTAGTAAAGATTGTGTGTGTGCTGAGGGATCCTGTGGCAGAGGGGTAGTTACTATTTTTGAAGGTTTTGGGTTTTTTTTTTTTTTGAGAAGGGCAATGCCATGTGATGCAGGCATCGAGTGACTCGGAGGGTTTGTAGAAATGACTCAGAGGGTTTGTAGAAATGAGGCAGAAGGGTCTTATCTGAGCTTTCACTTTGACCTTCCTAGTTCACACTTTTTTGAAATTCTGTCACCTGCGTCCTAATCAACTTCCCTCTAAGGTCTCTCATTTCTTCTAATTCCTCACTGGACCATGTGGGAGACAGCCATTCTTTAGAGTAAGGAAATGGCAACCCACTCCAGTGTTCTTGCCTGGAGAATCCCAGGGACAGAGGAACCTGATGGGCTGCTGTCTATGGGGTTGTACAGAGTCGGACACTACTAAAGCAACTTAGCAGCAGCAGCAGCAGCAGAAGGAAATGGCAACCCACTCCAGTACTCTTGCCTGGAAAACCCTATGGATGAGTACTGGAGTGGGTTGCCATTTCCTTCTCCAACTACCACTCTTATATTCATTATACCTTCTTAGATAATTTCTTTGCCTCTGGCAACTCCAAATTCCCATCCATCATGTACATTACTTTGAACTGAATCAACTGTACTCTTTTTTTTTTTTTTTTCCTGTCACTCAGAAACTATAAGGCTCACAGTCCCATCTGCCGCAAACTCCAATTTCCCACCATTTTTGTTGCATATCCTGTACCACGTCAGGTTGGTGGCCTGCCTGCTGCCACCCTCAGCACACACAAATATACATTCTTTTTTTGTGGTAGTTGTATGTATTTTCTGTCCTTCTGAGATTCAAACAGGTTCAAGAACGTGTCCAATATTACAGAGCTAGGATTCAGATTCTTTCCAGGGGTTGGGGAGGAGGTGGGCGTGTGTAGCTGGTACCTCCTCTGGTGCAGTGAGGTGATCATGGAGATCAGTGTTGAGGGGCCACCTCAGTCTGCTTCATTCCAGTTGGCCAGGCCAGCTGTGGCCAATGCTCTTTATCTTCTGCCTTAACAATGACTGCCAGCATTATTGAGCTGTGTTGGCCTAGGTCTGGGCTAACCCTTTTCATAAAATATTTAATTGAATTCTCATATTTATCTGCTTTTTACCAATCCAAGAACCAAGTACTAGAATAGAGATTTCCAATCTGGCTACACATTAAAATCATCTGGGGTGCTATTAAAAATGACTGAAATTTAGGCTTTACTCCTAGAGCTTTTCATCCCATTGGTCTGGGATGTGACCGCAAAGCAGTGTAACTTGTTCAAAGTCATGCAGCCAGTAAATGGTGGAACCTACGTTCAAACCTAGCCTTCCATGTCTTTGGAACCCGGACTATTTTTAACCCAGTGTTCTCAATCCTAGCTATGATCAGAATCACCTGTAAATCTGTAAACAATGTACATCAGGGAGGTTATGATGGAGCTAGGGTAAGAGATGCCTATAATAATAATTTTTTTAAAAAAGCAAATAAGCAAATAAATGATTTCAGTAGTCAACTAGAATTGAGAACGTAGCCCATAGCCACAATGTATTATTACATCTCTTTGGATCTGATTCAACAAATGCATAACTTCTTCATCTATTAATAAAAAGGCATTCACGGGCAAGGTGGCACATTGGGAAGTGTTGGGAGAAGATGGAATAACAGTAACAATATTGTATTATTGAATATTAAGGAATGAAAATGGGGCATGTAATTCTTTAAGTAACCTACATTTGCAAGCCATTATTTGAAATAAACTCCCATTAAACCAGATCTTTGCAAGCCTAATTTGGCACAGTGCAATTCTGATCATTTAATAGGAACTCCACATGTGGAAATAAGTATCCATAGTTAAAGGAAATAGGACTCCGGCTTGAAAGGTTTTAGTGTAAAGATTTGTGAGTCCTCTGAATGCAAGAATTGACAGAGATATCCAGTGTGCTGCTACTTATTTTAATTTCTACAAGAGCTTGTGTGTTGTTGCTGCATGGCATGGGTACCATTTGATTATTAATATCATTAAGCTGATGTCTTGGGAGCACACCCATTATCCTATTTTGGCTTCAGATTTAATTCTGGTTATTGACAAATGGTGGAATGGAGCTTAGATGAACTTTGCTGCAAGAAAGAGGCCCTCAGAGTATAATGTCTCTCAGAGCCCTGTAAAAAGTACAGTTATATAATTTGTTGAGATGAGTTAAGTGCTAATCATCCTAATGTTTGACATTTACAGATTGTTCCCATAGTACTAAACATTTCACTTAAGCACACATTTGACACTGAAGAAGTACTGTTCTGTGTAATGTACTCAAAACTTGCCAGTGGGTGTGGTGGTTTTGTCCTTAAAGTAAGCAAACAGCCTGAGTTTTACCAAAGTCATTATAGAATACAGGGAAATGAATCCACTGGAGAAATGAAGCCCAGGCTTCTGAAGTGATTCTTTGATCTTCAAAATAGGAAACAGAATGGCAGAGTAACTATCGGGGAGACAGACAGCTCTTTGAGAAGTGACAGCAAAACCATCGGCCAACATGGGGAGATTTACAGCTAGGATGACTAAAAATCCATAAGCATATCTTCAAACACTGTAGGAAATGCATTATCAATACAGATCTGCAGTGATATTCCATCTAGTTAACTACACTGGTCTCTTCGCTTAAGGAAAATCCGTGACTGGACAAAGGAAGCCATGTTGTTCTTGCTTTACCTTCTGTCATCCTGGTAAACCCTGGGTTTCACCTGTGGCACATTTGACCTCTATTTATTGCCTGGTTAAATGAGATATTTCAATACTGCTGCTTATAAACATCTGACTTAAAACTGACCTGCATGTTCAATTCCATGTATGAAATCTGCTCTGGTTCAGTGAGGAAGTAAAACAGTTGTTGTTGCTTAGTCGCTGAGTTGTGTCTGACACTTTTGTGACCCCATGGACTGTAGCACGCCAGGCTTCTCTGTCCGTGGTATTCTCCAGGCAAGAATACTGGAGTGGGTTGCCATTTCCTTCTCCAGGGGATCTTCCTGACTGAGGGATCAAATCCTCATCTCTTGCTTGGCAGGCAGATTCTTTACCACTGAGCCACTTGGGAAGCCCAAGAAAACCAATGCATGAGGGAAATAAGTCAGAACTGAATGGTAATAGACCACGTTATACAAATTATACATTCAAATCACATTTTCAAGGAAAACCTTCAACATAAACACAGTATTTAATAAGATTCATGTGATTATCAGGAAAGCAATTATTGAAGAACATATCAGAAACTCAAATTTTAAATGCCTTTGAAAAAAGCTATTTACTATGAACTGTGTTGCAGGAAAGGAAGGAGGGTAGCACTCAGCAGTAAGAATATCATTAAAACAATTGTTATCACTGTTCAGTCACCAAGTCGTGCCTGACTCTTCCCGACCCCATGGACTGCACCACACCAGGCTTCCCTGTCCCTCACTATCTCCCAGAGTTTGCTCAGGTTCATGTCCATTGAATCAGTGATGCCATCCAACCATCTCATCCTCTGCCACCCTCTTTCCCTTTCATCTTTCCCAGCATCAGGGTCTTTTCCAATGAGTCAGCTCTCTGCATCAGGTGGCCAAAGTACTGGAGCTTCAGCTTCAGTGTTGGTCCTTTCAAAGAGTATTCAGGGTTGATTTCCTTTAGGACTGACTGGTTTGATCTCCTTGCAGTCCAAGGGACTCTCAAGAGTCTTCTCCAAGTCCACAATTCAGAACATCAGTTCTTCAGTGCGCATCCTTCTTTATGGTCCAACTCTCACATTCATACGTGACTACTGGGAAAACCATAGCTTTGACTATACAGACCTTTGTTGGCAAAGTAATGTCTCTGATTTTTAATACATTGTCTAGATTTGTCACAGCTTTCCTTCTAAGGAGCAAGCGTCTTTTAATTTCAGGGCTGCAGTCACAGTCTGCAGTGATTTTGTAGCCCAGGAAGATAAAATCTGTCAGTACTTCCACTTTCCCCCCATCTATTTGCCATTAAGTGATGGGACCGGATGTTATGATCTTGGTTTTTTGAATGTTGAGTTTAAAGCCAACTTTTTCACTCTCCTCTTCCACCCTCATCAAGAAGCTCTTTAGTTCCTCTTTGCTTTCGTGGTGTCATCTGCATATCTGAGGGTATCGATATTTCTCCCTGGAATCTTGATTCCAGCTTATGCTTCATCCAGCCCAGCGTTTCGTATAATGTACTCTGAATGGAAGTTAAATAAGAGTGACAACACACAACCTTGTGGTACTCCTTTCCCAAATTGGAACCAGTCTATTGTTCCATGCCCAGTTCTAGCTGCTGCTTCTTGACCTGTATACAGGTTTCTCAAGAGGCAGGTAAGGTGGTCTGGTATTCCCTTTTCTTTAAGAATTCTCCACAGTTTATTGTGATCCACACAGTCATAGGCTTTAGGGTAGTCAGTGAAGCAGGTGATTTTTCTGAAATATGTCATATTACTCAGCCGTAAGAAAGAACTAAATACATGACATATGAACGTCCCTGGTGGCTCAGACAGTAAACATTCTGCCTGCAATGTAGGAGGCCAGGGTTTCATGTGTGGGTCAGGGAGATCCCTGGAGAAGGAAATGGCAACCCACTCCAATATTCTTCCCTGGAGAATTCCATGGACAGAGGAGCCTGGTGGGCTACAGTCCATGAAGTCACAAAGTGTCAGACACAATTGAGAAACTAACACTTTCACTGTTCACTTTAATATGACATATACACACTACTATATATAAAATAGATAACTAATAAGGACCTTTGTATAGTACAGGAAACTCTACTAAGTACTCTGTAATGACCTATATTGGAAAAGAGTCTAAAAAAGAATGGATATATGTAGGTGGTGCTAATGGTAAAGAACCCACCTGCCAATGCAGGAGACAAAAGAGACACGGGTTCAATCTCTGGGTTGGTAAGATCCCCTGGAGAAGGGCATGGCAATCCACTCCAGTATTCTTGCCTGGAGAATCCCATGGACAGAGGATCTTAGCAGACTATGGTCCACGGGGTCAAAAAGAGTTAGACACATAACTGATTCACTTTCCTATACAGCTGAAACTAACACAACATTGTAAATCAATTATACTCCAATAAATTTTTTGTGAAAAACAAAAGGTATGTTGGTATTAGGGGTATAGTGTGAATTCTGAAAACAGCTCCTGACATGATAATGTGTTGGGAGAGACAGATCAGTCAACTGGAAGGCACAGGTGCTTAATTACAGGTGGATAAAAGAATTGCCCCAATATGGCGCCAGGGGAGAGAAGAACTACCTCTGTTTGAGGAAATCAGTTAAGGCTTCGCAGAGGGGATATCAATTAAGTGGAACTTTGCATTGTCTCTACAAAAGAGAAAAAGTGAGGGGAAGGCATTCCAAGAAGGAGACTCTGAGATCAAAGGCTCTGTAGCCAGAAATCAGATATTTGGGCTACAACCAGAAGTTGTAGTATAGTTTGTGTCATATACCATGGCAAGAAGTGAAAATGTGCAGTAATTGACAGCTATTGACATATTTAAACAGTCGAGTGAAAGAGAAGGGCTGCATTTAAAACAGATTCAGGTGGCTTGGAGAAAGGGAGATGGAGTCTGGTCAGGAAGTTTAGTAATACTGGGATGAAATAGCAAAAGCTCTAATTGAGGCAAAGTGAGTGAATGTGGAAAAGAAATGAAAAAAGCAAAATGGCTGTCTGGGGAGGCCTTACAAATAGCTGTGAAAAGAAGAGAAGTGAAAAGCAAAGGAGAAAAGGAAAGATATAAGCATCTGAATGCAGAGTTCCAAGAATAGCAAGAAGAGGTAAGAAAGCCTTCCTCAGCGATCAATGCAAAGAAATAGAGGAAAACAACAGAATGGGAAAGACTAGAGATTTCTTCAAGAAAATCAGAGATACCAAGGGAACATTTCATGCAAAGATGGGCTCGATAAAGGACAGAAACAGTATGGACCTAACAGAAGCAGAAGATATTAAAAAGAGGTGGCAAGAATAAACAGAAAAACTGTACAAAAAAGATCTTCACGACCCAGATAATCACGATGGTGTGATCACTGACCTAGAGCCAGACATCCTGGAATGTGAAGTCAAGTGGGCCTTAGAAAGCACCACTATGAACAAAGCTAGTGGAGGTGATGGAATTCCAGTTGAGCTATTTCAAATCCTGAAAGATGATGCTGTGAAAGTGCTGCACTCAATATGCCAGCAAATTTGGAAAACTCAGCAGTGGCCACAGGACTGGAAAAGGTCAGTTTTCATTCCAGTCTCAAAGTAAGGCAATGCCAAAGAATGCTCAAACCCCCACACAATTGCACTCATCTCACATGCTAGTAAAGTAATGCTCAAAATTCTCCAAGCCAGGCTTCAGCAGTACGTGAACTATGAACTTCCAGATGTTCAAGCTGGTTTTAGAAAAGGTAGAGGAACCAGAGATCAAATTGCCAACATTCACTGGGTCATGGGAAAAGGAAGAAAGTTCCAGAAAAACATCTATTTCTGTTTTATTGACTATGCCAAAGCCTTTGACTGTGTGGATCACAATAAACTGTGGAAAATTCTGAAAGAGATGGGAATACCAGACCTCCTGACCTGCCTCTTGAGAAACTTATATGCAGATCAGGAAGCAACAGTTAGAACTGGACATGGAACAACAGACTGGTTCCAAATAGGAAAAGGAGTACATCAGGCTGTATATTGTCACCCTGCTTATTTAACTTCTATACAGAGTACATCATGAGAAATGCTGGGCTGGAAGAAGCACAAGCTGGAATCAAGATTGCTGGGAGAAATATCAATAATCTGAGACATGCAGATGAAACCACCCTTATGGCAGAAAGTGAAGAGGAACTAAAAAGCCTGTTGTTGAAAGTGAAAGAGGATAGTGAAAAAGTTGGCTTAAAGCTCAGCATTCAGAAAACGAAGATCATGGCATCTGGTCCCATCACTTCAAGGGAAATAGATTGGGAAACAGTGTCAGACTTTATTTTTTTGGGCTCCAAAATCACTGCAGATGGTGACTGCAGCCATGAAATTAAAAGACGCTTACTCCTTCAAAAGAAAGTGATGACCAACCTAGACAGCATATTCAAAAGCAGAGACATTACTTTGCCAACAAAGGTCTGTCTAGTCAAGGCTGTGGTTTTTCCAGTGGTCATGTATGGATGTGAAAGTTGAACTGTGAAGAAAGCTGA
>NW_011494948.1:12430134-12435777 GCF_000754665.1 Bison bison bison
AGTGCCAAAGAATTGATGTTTTTGAACTGTGGTGTTGGAAAAGACTCTTGAGAGTCCCTTGGACTGCAAGAAGATCCAACCAGTCTATCCTAAAGGAGATCAGCCCTAGGTGTACTTTGGAAGGACTGATGCTAAAGCTGAAACTCAATACTTTGGCCACCTCATGCGAAGAGTTGACTCATTGGAAAAGACTCTGATGCTGAGAGGGATTGGGGGCAGGAGGAGAAGGGGACAACAGAGGATAAGATGTTTGGATGGCATCACCGACTCGATGGACATGAGTTTGAGTGAACTGCAGGAGTTGGTAATGGACAGGGAGGCCTGGCGTGCTGCAATATATGGGGTCGCATAGAATTGGACATGACTGAGCTACTAAACTGAACTGAGCTGAGTGAATGTGGAGGGAAGGGGAGGGGTTAATGCAAAATGCCTGTGACAACCTCCAAAGAAAAGGAGAACTTACTTTGTGGGGTTGAGGTGGGGGAGGCTGGTTAGAGATGGGTCAGGGAGGAGGCTCCGATTTCTATAGGCGATGATGATATCCCAGGTCTGGGAAAATATCTGTTGTTGCTGGAGAAACTGTCTAATCCTAAATTTTCTTTCTATTTTTTTGGCAGAGTCCGTCATTTTAAATAAAAAATAAATTAATGTAAATTTGAAGACAAGTGAAAAAAGAAAGACTTTTATTATTGAGATAATTATAATATTTATAGAAAAAGCTTCCCTTTTGGCTCACATGATAAAGAATCTGCCTGCAATGCAGGAGACTTGGGTTCGATCCCTAAGTTGAAAAGATCCCTGGGGGAGGACATGGCAACCCACTCCAATATTCTTGCCTGGAGAATCCACATGTACAGAGGAACCTGGTTGGTTACAGTCCATGGAGTCTCTCACAACTGAGCTACTAGAGTGACTAAAGCACAATAGAAAGAGAAGTGTGGGTCTTTATGGCTTTATTCGTGCTAAATTGGGACTGTTTGAAGCGTTGGGCCACAGTCATCTTTGAAAGAGACATGGGGGAAAAAAAGACAATGGGATCTTTAAAAAGAAAACTGTTTTGTTTTGTTTGTTTTTTTAACTCTTTTCTGATAGACTATTATTGAAAGTCCAAACTCCATCAGTCCCACTGGTCAAACTTAAATTTCTTGACATGTAAGTCTTTCTGTAGTTGCTTTCTAGTAATAAAGTGAGTGATGGAATTTTTAAGAAAACATTTTATGGCTCTGCATTAGATGAATTTTTCCATCGGGATATATATAATGACTTTGGAGCAAGCTAAAACAATGTATAAAATAAAACCCTGTGGAAGAAAAAATAATTATAAAGAATCCCCACCCGAAATGCTGGAATGCCTATAATGGTAGAATTCTGTGTTGTATTTCACAATCTGTTTAATAATTAAAGGTCCCTTTTAGTAACCAGAAGTTGCCTTTTCAAACACATTATTCTAGGGTGCTAAGAATTCCATTGGTAGACAGCAATAACTTTTTCCCAAGGGAGAGAAATATTCAAAAGGGAGGCACCCTTGGCCTAAGATTCAGTCAAGTAAATGCAGATAGGAGGATGGTTCTGGTTGGAGGGAGGGTTTCTTGAAGTAAGGTTCACCTTCTGGAAAGCTGGACCAAGAATCAAGAAGTCCGGACAGACACAAGTTTTGGCTCTGGGTTTTGAAATCCTGCAGAGTTAAGTGTGGGCCCCTGTTGTGCCACATGCTGGCTGTGCGTTCTCAGGCAACAAACTTCAGAGTTTGGACCTCATTTTCCTTCTCTGTTAGATACGGGTGATAAAATTTGCCTAATGGGAATACTGTCAAAACTAATTACATGAGATAACCTGTCCCCATTGCTTTGTTAAGTTGGAAAGTCTGGTATAGTTGTAATTATTATAGTTTTAGAACTTTCTCAAGATAAAGCTGAGTTGTGTTTATGTATGTATCTTGCAGTGTTTTTCTAGATTGTTATCTCCCTCAATATGTCTTCTTTATCCACATCACCGGCTGTGAACACTTTTAAGGCTGGGTGTGCTAAGTTTAGGGAACAATGAACATGAGAAAGCTCTAGGTTTGTGTAATTTGGTTTTCCAAATGAGTTGCTTGCAATTTTTGACACAATGTGGGGCCTCCCATTCTAAAACTGGTGCGCCACGATGGGATCTGGGCTACTGAGATGAACCATAGCTTCTGCTATGCTGTTCTACCTGTGGAAAATCAGCTTTGAGAACAAGTTTTCTTGTATTGTAACTGTTCTCAAAATACCTGGATGAGGAAGGAAGCACTGAAGAGACATAGAAAGTCAGTTCTAGGAGTCCCAGAGAAAATAAGGAGGGTGGAGTGTGCTTTTTGTAGCATATTTATGAACTCCTGCTGGAACAGTCACTTTTCAGTGAGATGATTTAGTTTAAGGTAGACCTTATCCAGAGTGGTTAAAGTGTCAAGACCTAAATAACATTGCCTTGGATGGATTATACCATCATCATGAGCCTTTTAGGGTGTGTGTAACTGAGTCCATGTGAGTGTGTATATGTGCATATACAGGGAAGACTAAGAAGACATTAATGAGAAAACATCTAGAGACACGGGTCCTACCTACTCTGATATCTGTCCCTAAAAAACTATTAAGTTGGTGCAACAGTAATTGCAGTTTTGCATTATTGAATTTTACCATTTGATATTGGAATGCATTCTTCAATAAATGTGGTTATATTATTTTAATGTGCATTTTTTACTTTAATTTTTTTTTTTGCTAATGACTTGTTACTTACTATTTAATTTGTATTTATTTTAAACTAGGGAAATTATTCCCTGGTGGGCCTGCAATGTGGGAGACCCAGGTTCAATCCCTGGGTCGGGAATATCCCCTGGAGAAGGAAATGCCAACCCACTCCAGTACTCTTGCCTGAAAAATCACATGGACAGAGGAGCCTCGTAGGCTACAGTCCATGGGGTTGCAGAGTCAGACACAACCGAGCGACTTCACTTCAGGGAAATGATGTTAGACTAAAAGCAAATTTGAGTGATTTTCTTTTTTTTTTTCTTTTATTATTATTATTATTTTTTTTTTTTACTTTACAATATTGTATTGGTTTTGCCATACATCAAAACGCATCCGCCACGGGTGTACATGTGTTCCCCATCCTGAACCCCTCTTCCACCTCCCTCCCCATACCATCCCTGTGGGTTATCCCAGTGTACCAGCCCCAGGCTTCCTGTATCCTGCATCAAACCTGGACTGGCGATTCATTTCTTATATGATATTATACATGTTTTAATGCCATTCTCCCAAATCATCCCCACCCCCATCTCCCATAGAGTCCAAAAGACTGTTCTATACATCTGTGTCTCTTTTGCTGTCTCGCATACAGGGTTATTGTTACCATCTTTCTAAATTCCATATATATGCGTTAGTATACTGTATTGGTGTTTTTCTTTCTGGCTTACTTCAGTCTGTATAATAGGCTCCAGTTTCATCCACCTCCTTAGAACTGATTCAAATGTGTTCTTTTTAATGGCTGAGTAATAATCCATTGTGTATATATACCACAGCTTTCTTATCCATTCATCTGCTGATGGACATCTAGGTTGCTTCCATGTCCTGGCTATTATAAACAGTGCTGCGATGAACACTGGGGTACACGTGTCTCTTTCCCTTCTGGTTTCCTTGGTGTGTATGCCCAGGAGTGGGATTACTGGGTCATAAGGCAGTTCTATTTCCAGTTTTTTAAGGAATCTCCACACTGTTCTCCATAGTGGCTGTACTAGTTTGCATTCCCACCAACAGTGTAAGAGGGTTCCCTTTTCTCCACACCCTCTCCAGCATTGATTGCTTGTACACTTTTGGATTGCAGCCATTCTGACTGGCGTGAAATGGTACCTCATAGTGGTTTTGATTTGCATTTCTCTGATAATGAGTGATGTTGAGCATCTTTTCATCTGTTTGTTAGCTATCTGTATGTCTTCTTTGGAGAAATGTCTATTTAGTTCTTTGGCCCATTTTTTGATTGGGTCGTTTATTTTTCTGGAATTGAGCTGTAGGAGTTGCTTCTATGTTTTTGAGATGAGTTGTTTGTCAGTTGCTTCATTTGCTATTATTTTCTCCCATTCTGAAGGCTGTCTTTTCACCTTGCCAATAGTTTCCTTTGTTGTGCAGAAGCTTTTAATTTTAATTAGATCCCATTTGTTTATTTTTGCTTTTATTTCCAATATTCTGGGAGATGGGTCATAGAGGATCCTGCTGTGATGTATGTCGGAGAGTGTTTTGCCTATGTTCTCCTCTAGGAGTTTTATAGTTTCTGGTCTTATGTTTAGATCTTTAATCCATTTTGAGTTTATTTTTGTGCATGGTGTTAGAAAGTGTTCTAGTTTCATTCTTGAGTGATTTTCTTACTTGAGTTTAAAGTGTGTCATAAAGCAGTGGAGACAATTTGCAACATCAACAAGGCATTTACCCCAGGGACTGCTAGCAAACGTACAGTGTGGTGGTGGTTCAAGAGTTTTGCAAAGCGGATGAGAGCCTTGAAGATGAGGAACACACTGGCCAACCATCGGAAATTGACAATGGCCAACTGAGAGTAATCATCGAAGCTGATCCTCTTACAACTACACGAGAAGTTGCTAAAGAACTCAATGTCGATCATTCTGTGGTTGTTTGGCATTAGATGCAAATTTGGAAAGGTGAAAAACCTTGATAAGTGGGTGCATCATGAGCTGACTGCAAATAAAAAAAAATTGTTTTGAAGAGTTGTCCTCTTATTCTATGCAACAACAGTGAACCATTTTTCAACAGGATTGTGACATGCGATGAAAAGTGAATTTTATATGACAACCAGCAATGACCAGCTCAGTGGTTGGACCGAGAAGAAACTCCAAAGCACTTCCCAAAGTCAAACTTGCACCAAAATAAGGTCATGGTCACTGTTTCATGGTCTGCTGCCTGTCTGACCCACTACAGCTTTCTGAGTGCCAGTGAAATCATTACATCTGAAAAGTATGCTCAGCAAATTGATGAGATACACTGAAAACTGCAATGCCTGCAAGCTGGCATTGCTCAACAAATTGGCCAATTCTTCTCCATGACTGTGCCAACTGCACGTCACACAACCAACACTTCAAAAGTTGGACAAGTTGGGTACGAAGTTTTGTCTCATCCACCATATTCGCCTGACCTCTTGCCAATAGACTACCACTTCTTCAAGCATTTTGACAACTTTTTGCAGGGAAAATGCTTCCACAACCAGACGGAGGCAGGAAATGCTTCGCAAGAGTTCGTTGAATCCTGAAGCATGGATTTTTATGCTACAGGAATGAACTTATTTCTCATTGGCAAAAATGTATTGCTTGTAATGTTTCCTATTTTGATGAATAAAGATGTGTTTGAGCCTGGTTATAATGATTTAAAATTCATGGTCCCAAACTGCAATTACATTTGCAACAACCTTATATGAAACTGTGGCAGAAATCATCTCACCTATCTGAATCTCATTACTTTCCCTTGGAAGAAAATGGGCAGAATACCACACTCTAACATTCTATGGTCTTGTGACCAACCAACTCACCGGCTGACTTAACAGACCTTGGACTTTATAGTATTTTCATTTTAGGTGCAGTGTTGAAAGGGCAAGCTTTTGTCAGCCTGGTTTCTGTGTTCA
>NW_011494948.1:12435877-12437059 GCF_000754665.1 Bison bison bison
GTGTTCAATGTTGAGGCAGCATATTCTATTCCCTAAGTAAGTATTAGATTCTGTCCTTTGTCTCCCAAGGCAACAGAAGGCACCTGGGACAGACTTAAGGGCCCTGAGGCTAAAGCAATTGAAACAAACACCAGTTCCCACTATTGGAGAAAATGATAGACCTCTCTCTCCTCTCCATGTAGCCAGCTAGAGGCAGCATTGTGGTGCCCAGCAACCCAACTACACAGGTGTGATCAATGCCTCCTCCAGGTAGCCCTCCGTCTCCATGTTGGTGGCCTTCCCTGGTGGACACACCTCTCACTGGATTGGAAAAGTAATTCTTGTCCTGGCTATTGTTGGCAAATGCCTCATGATAGCTGCCAAAAGCATATTCCACACATCAGACATCTCTGTCAACTTTTGTTACTGTCACTATCTCCTGTAGGTGTTATTGAGCAAGGACCTACTCCTACTTCAAACTTAGGGGATTGGGCAGAGTCTTTATCCCCACAAATGGCTATGCAGCTACAGGCAAGTGTCTTAACCTTTCTGAGTAGCCATCTTCTATTTAGGAAAGAGGATAGTAGTACTTCTCAGGGCTTTGGCTGGGTTTAACTGAAACAATGCATTGATGTCACCCAGCTTGGCTCCTGACACAGAGTAAGCAAATTCAGTAAGTAGCTTACTTTGTTGGGTAGAGGACGCAGAGAACTATTCCTATAGCTCTAGGACCAAGGGTTCCAGGGCTGCAGCTTCTTTTTCCCTGCCTGTAGTGTCTTCCACAGTTGAGTTATGGAATGAATCTGGAGAGGACCATTGCTTCTGTTCCCTGCTCTACACACACACCTCACTGAAAACACGAAGACGTTGGATGCCAAACATCACCCATGTTTCTTGTCTCCAATATGATTTCTTGAAGTTTCTTGATGTCTTTGTCTTTGCTTCCAAAGGACAAAGAAGCATTGAGTAGGTCAGGAAACAGTGAAATTGATCTAGGCTCTTTTACCCTAATTATATATGCTTTGTTTTCTTTAAAACTTCAAAAAAAAAACAAGCAGAAATTCTTTTGTCTCTAACTCGCATTTCCCCTCTTTGATGAGCAAGGAGGGTGTGTGTTCCAAGTCCTCACTGTAGAACTGAGGAGAATGCTCCGGTGAGAGTTTTAAACCTCTGGTCTCTAAGCTGAAATGTGTCTGAAAGGAT
>NW_011494948.1:12437159-12438220 GCF_000754665.1 Bison bison bison
GTGGCCCTTAGAATAGACCTCCTGTGTTGTGTTCTCTCTAGGCTGGAACTGCAGTGATTTTCACGGTGGGGGCAAACCTATGGTGAAATCTCAGGATGGCCTTATTATGGAATGTAACTCTCCTTCCTCTTCTAGACTGAAGCTAGAGTTAGGATGTTGTCTTATAGCACAGCACAGCCCTCATACTAGCAGACTGCTAGAGTTGTTTTCTGCCCTACTTGCTGCTGATAGAACCGTAATCCAGGGTGTTAACAAATGGCCCAACCCTAGTTAACTTCTTTTGCACTGGTTTTTTATATAACCTTGAGAAGCAGGTTGGATCCTCAAGTGTGGTTCTGAGAAACCTATTCATCACAGTTGTTTGGTGGCGGATTGAGTTGCGAGCAGGTGGAGGAAGTACTAAGTTAGAACGCCAAGCTGGTAATGCTTGTGAGGCTGCATGCACATTTATCTTGGTTATGATTTTTTTAAAAAGTAAATAACAAACTGGTGTGACTTGCTTTTGGCTCCTCCTGACTAAATAGGTATGTTTTTATGTGAAAGTTTTATTTTTTTCTCCCATGATTTGAAGAGTGAATGGCTTCCCAAACATTCAAAAGAAAAGCATGACTCAAGAGGAAGAGGAGAGGATTGAGGATTGGGAATTATGGGTTGTGTTTAGTCTCACTATTGATTTAACCTCTGAGAAAGTTACTTAACCTCTTGTTCTCAAGAACTCTTCTCCACCTCTTGTATAATAATTCTTGACTAACAGATGTTTTAACAACAACATTAAAAAAAATTGGCAAGGCAGTCGGCTGACTTCAAATCGATTGGCCCTTTCCACAGGCACAGCTCAGAACCATCAGACTTTAAAAGTAATGACATGACAAGACTCAGAGCTGATGCTGGTATTTTCCAACTTTCTCTATAAAATCTGTGCTGATTTGTAGTACATTATGCTTCCTTTTCAAAAAACATGAGCATCAGGAGTGCACTTATATTTTGTTGTAACATGTCGCTTCTTCCGGGGCTTCCCTGGTGGCTCAGACAGTAAAGAATCCATCTGTAATGCAGGAGAT
>NW_011494948.1:12438320-12439411 GCF_000754665.1 Bison bison bison
AAGAACAGCTACCCTCTCCAGTATTCTTGCCTCGAGAATTCATGAACAGAGGAGCCTGGTGGGTACAGTCCATGGTGTCACAAAGAGTCATACAAGACAGAGCGACTAACACATGATGTGACATGTCCCTTCTTCCTCAGTCTCCTATGAGGCAAGCAATAATAGGAAAGATTTCACGAGTGGCCTTCTGTGTGCCAAGAGTCCCTCTAATGGCATTATATTCAGAAACCCATCCCAGCTTCATAAATGGCCTATAAAGTAGGTGGGGCTGAGGAAACTGAGACACAGAAGAGAAGTGATTTGCTAAAGTCCCTCAGCTAGCGAGATGAAGTCTAGAATCTGAAACAAGAAAGTATGGAATCTATACACTCATCTGTGATACTGTACTGGCTCTTTAAAAAGAGAGTGGCCTTCAACAGGAAGTCACAACAGGGTCACATCACAAAGCCACCCTCCTAGCAAGTGACCAAGGCCATTGTACATGCTATAGTTAGTATATAAAAGGGTGAAAAATTATAGACTTCAGAATGAGGTAGGCGTGGGTTCAAATCCTGCCCCAGCCAGTTTTTACCCTGATCTTTCTGAGCATTTGGAGAAGGAAATGGCAACCCACTCCAAGTGTTCTTACCTGGAAAATCCCATGGACGGAGGAACCTGGTAGGCTACAGTCCATGGGGTCGCGGAGAGTTGGACACGACTGAGCAACTTCACGTTAACTTTCACCTTCTGAGCATCAGTTTTCTAGTCTATAAAATTGGGTGAATAATGTCTACTTTTGGTATGATTTTGAAGACTACATGAGCTGGGGTAAAAAAGGAATGGTTTGGGTTCTGGAGTCCAGGAGAACTCAGTAAATACTGGCTGGAATGAGAATGATGATGGTATGCAGAGTAGGATCAGATCAGATCAGATCAGTCGCTCAGTCGTGCCCAACTCTTTGCGACCCCATGAATTGCAGCACGTCAGGCCTCCCTGTCCATCACCAACTCCTGGAGTTCACCCAGACTCACGTCCATCGAGACAGTGATGCCATCCAGCCATCTCATCTTCTGTCGTCCCCTTCTCCTCTTGCCCCCAATCCCTCCCAGCAT
>NW_011494948.1:12439972-12456832 GCF_000754665.1 Bison bison bison
GACACTGTTTCCACTGTTTCCCCATCTATTTCCCATGAAGTGATGGGACCGGATGCCATGATCTTCATTTTCTGAATGTTGAGCTTTAAGCCAACTTTTTCACTCTACACTTTCACTTTCATCAAGAGGCTTTTGAGTTCCTCTTCACTTTCTGCCATAAGGGTGGTGTCATCTGCATATCTGAGGTTATTGATATTTCTCCTGGCAGTCTTGATTCCAGCTTGTGTTTCTTCCAGTCCAGCGTTTCTCATGATGTACTCTGCATATAAGTTAAATAAGCAGGGTGACAATATACAGCCTTGACAAACACCTTTTCCTATTTAGAACCAGTCTGTTGTTCCATGTCCAGTTCTAACTGTTGCTTCCTGACCTGCATACAGATTTCTCAAGAGGCAGATCATGTGGTCTGGTATTCCCATCTCGTTGAGAATTTTCCACAATTTATTGTGATCCACACAGTCAAAGGCTTTGGCATAGTCAATAAAGCAGAAATAGACACTTTTCTGGAACTCTCTTGCTTTGTCCATGATCCAGTGAATGTTGGCAGTTTGATCTCTGGTTCCTCTGCCTTTTCTAAAACCAGCTTGAAAATCGGGAAGTTCACGGTTCACATATTGCTGAAGCCTGGCTTGGAGAATTTTGAGCATTACTTTACTAGCGTGTGAGATGAGTGCAATTGTGTGGTAGTTTGAGCATTCTTTGGCATTGCCTTTCTTTGAGATTGGAATGAAAACTGACCTTTTCCAGTCCTGTGGCCACTGCTGAGTTTTCCAAATTTGCTGGCATATTGAGGGCAGCACTTTCACAGCATCATCTTTCAGGATTTGAAATAGCTCAACTGGAATTCTATCACCTCCACTAGCTTTGTTCGTAATGATGCTTTCTAAGGCCTACTTGACTTCACATTCCAGGATGTCTGGCTCTAGGTCAGTGATCACACTATCGTGATTATCTGGGTCGTGAAGATCTTTTTTGTACAGTTCTTCTGTGTATTCTTGCCATTTCTTCTTAATATCTTCTGCTTCTGTTAGGTCCATACCATTTCTGTCCTTTATCAAGCTCATCTTTGCATGAAATGTTCCTTTGGTATCTCTGATTTTCTTGAAGAGATCCCTAGTCTTTCCCATTCTGTTGTTTTCCTCTATTTCTTTGCATTGATTGCTGAAGAAGGCTTTCTTATCTCTTCTTGCTATTCTTTGGAACTCTGCATTCAGATGCTTATATCCTTCCTTTTCTCCTTTGCTTTTCGCTTCTCTTCTTTTCACAGTCTCACTTTAATCTGGACTAGCTAGAAGAGAGCCTGATAAAGTAGAGCTGATTGAAGCTGATCAAGCTTGCAATTACAGGGATTAACCACCATGCCCTCTCCACTGCCATCTAGGAGAATGGAGCCAGAGTCACAGGACACACTTATCATCGTAATACTCATATTTGGCATGTTCCCTATAAGGAGAGTGCTTCGAGTGACCCCCCTGGGGCCCCCAAAGCAAGTTTTCTTCTCCTTTACTTAGCAATTACTTATAGCTCAGGCCAGCTGGCTCTAATGGAAGGATTTTTTGTTTGTTTGTTTGTTTCTTTTAGTTAATTTAGTTTTTATAATTGGGGGCTAATTACTTTACAATATTGTGGGGGGTTTTGCTATACATTGACATCAATCAGCCACATATATACATGAAAAGATTTTAAAGAGCCAGTTTGCAGTTTCTCTTCAACCTGAGTCCATCTTCCTTTCCCACAGTCAGTAGCTTTCACTTTATTTTTTATGGTGGTGGTGGGGGAGGTAAGGGCTGGGGAAGCAGGACTGGGTTGCTTAGCAGCGAATCTCAGAGCTGCCCTCAGCCTTTGTGTTTTTTCAAACCCTGGATTTTGTCACTCTGTCCAATGGAATCATATTGGCGTTCTCCCTTGTCCAAAGCCCATGGGTCAAGTGGAGGCGTGTGCATGCTTTACAGAAGGGATCCCCATTCCTGCCTGGAGGATGTTTGCTGCTGGCTTTATTTAACAGACACTTCATGCTGCAAATTCTCCAGTGCAAATCACCTTTTGTTTTTTTTATCCCTGGCAATAATGAAGGGCTGAACTGAAGCTTCAGTAATTCTTTCAGTGAATCCATGAAGCTGACTCTTTCATTATGGATGTTAGAGGAATGAAAATAACCCACACAAAGCCATGTTTCCTTCACAAAGTTTTAAAAGAAGCGAGGGAACTGCCAATGAGGGAACAGTTAATTTTGTTTCTGTAGGAAAATGGGGAGGGGCGGATGAAATATGTTTTAGGACTTTCAGAAAGATTTCTGGTGGGAACATTTAACAGCTGAGTAAAACATTCCCTGGGGAAAGACCGTGCTATTTGGATCTGTGTTCTTCCTGCCTTTGAAAGCTAGAACTTATGACAGAGACAAATTTTGAGAATGGTGTTTCTGTAAAGGCTGTGGAAGCCACTTAACATGTCATAATATTGTCTATTTCTTTATGGCTGAACCTATGCAAGTTGGCTATTTAAACCACCTTTCTCCTATTTCAATGCCCCTTTCATATTTTCTACTGTTTTCTTACTCCTAGAGTGCTTTACCATTATTTAGTTTATTTTTAGTTGAATAAAAACCTAATTTTTCTTGGTTATCTATTATATATATAGTAGTGTGCATAAAATAGATAACTAACAAGGACCTACTGTATAGCACAGGGAACTATACTTAATTCTTTGTAATAACCTATATGGGAAAAGAGTCTGAAAAAGTAATATGTTTATCTAAAAAAGTAAATGTATATATGTATATGTAACTGAATCACTTTGTCTTAAACCTAAAGCTCATACAACATTATAAATCAAATCTACTTCAATTTTTAAAATCTAAAGAAAAGAGCAGCAAAAACTCTTGCCAACTTACATGCTTTTTTAGAAGCAGAGAATTTAAAAACTTTCAGATGAATGAGAGAATTAAGATTTACAGAAATGGAATGCCTGGCACAGAATCACCTAACCTGAACTGGTACCTCAACATCTTTCATTTAGTCAGTGTTCCTTTCATGATACCAGGCTGAGGATGTTCTGTTTGATTAAAAACACAGGGGCTTTGGTGGTGGTACAGGGAAACGAACTGTGTGCCTCAGTAAAATGGCAAAAGATATGCCCCTGCTAGTATCTGGAGCTGTCAGAATGTCAGCAGGCAGGCCTAAGGAAGTAGCAAACCCATGGGAAATAGAGTCCCCACAGAGACTGTGAGCACTGCTGTTTGAGTTGGGGAGGAGAGGAGCCTCATTGTGGCTGAGGGTCTGCAATGCTATGTATGCTACTTAGGTGTAACCCAGGAATTCTAACTAAAGAAGTGAAACCAGTCTGAGTGGTATGCATGTGTTAAAAGTAGACTGCTGAAGACAGAAAAGAGGCCAGAAGCCAACAGAGAGAAACCATAAAGGTGTAGTGGTATCAAGAGTGGAGAAGGCACTGGCGACCCACTCCGGTACTCTTGCCTGGAAACTCCCATGGACAGAGGAGCCTGGTAGGCTGCAGTCCATGGGGTCGCAAAGAGTCAGACGTGACTGAGCGACTTCACTTTCACTTTTCACTTTCATGCATTGGAGAAGGATTGGCAACCCACTCCAGTGTTCTTGCCTGGAGAGTCCCAGGGACAGGGGAGCCTGGTGGGCTGCCGTCTATAGGGTCACACAGAGTCGGACACAACTGACGTGACTTAGCAGCAGCAGTATCAAGAGTTGAACCTTCTTGAATAAGGCTCCGTAGATACCGAACACCGATCGATGACCGCCGTTTGTTTTCAGTTCTCTGAGGACTGTGCAGTAGTTTACTTTAGTCGTCACTGCATCTGCTGAGCCCCAGTTTCTTTGTAAATGGCTCATGTTAATGACTCCTAATACTTTACAGACTCAAAAGCATGTTAATCATCAGGTTGGTTTTATTTATTAATTCATCATATAACCTACAACATCCATTTATTCTTCTGATATTACATTTCACCATTAGGATACTGGAACAATTGGATGTCCACATGGACTTCCCAGGTGGCGCCAGTGGTAAAGAACCCACCTGCCACTGCAGGAGACATAAGAGATGCATGTTTGATCCCTGAGTCAGGAAGATCCCCTGGAGGAGGAAATGGCAACCCAATTCAGTATTGTTGCCTGGAGAATCCCATGGACAGAGGAGCCTGGCAGGCTATGGTCCATAGTATCACAAAGAGTTGAACACAGCTAAAGCAACTTGACATGCATGCAAAGTAAAATGACCCCAGACACCATACATCTTTTGCAAAAATTAAATACAAAATGAATCATGGGCAAATATAAAATACAAGAGCCTACAACTTCTAGATTAAAACAGACAAGAAAGTCTCGTGACCTTGTGTTTGATAATAATTTTATAGATATAACACAAAAAAGAAAGAAAAAGTTGATAAGTTAGCCTTTATTAAAATGAAAAACTTCAGATCTATAAAAGAAACTCCTAAGAGGAAGCAACCTGAATGTCCACTGACAGAGGAATGGATAAATAAGATGTAATATGTGTGTGTGTGTGTGTGTCACAAATCACTGTGCTGTATATATGAAACTAACACATTGTAGATCAACTATACTTCACCTTTTAAAAAAGCCAAAAAATGGGCAAAAATTTTCAGAACACATATCTGATAAAGAACTTATGTCTAAAACATGCAAAGAGTGCATAAAACTTAAATAGTCATCTTCCCAACCTGGATCTCTTGCATTGCAGGTAGATTCTTTACCATCTGAGCTACCAGAGAAGCCCTAATAAGAAAACAAATAGATGGACAAAGAGTTCTGAATAGACAACTTACCAAAGAAGATATGCATAAGGCAGATAACCATATTAAAAGACGTTCTATATTGTCATCAGCAAAAGACACACTAAAGCCAATGTTAACCACTACATACTTGTTTTGTTTATGTTCAGTCGCCAAGTCATGTCTGACTCTTTGTATGGATTGCAGCATACCAGGCTCCTCTGCCCTCCGCTGTCTCTGGAGTTTGCTCAGATTCATGCCCATTGAGTCAGTGATGCTATCTAACCATCTCATCCTCTGCTGTTCCTTCTCCTTTTGCCTTCAGTCTTTCACAGCATCAGGATCTTTTCCAATGAGCTAGCTCTTTGCACCAGGTGGCCAAAGTATTGGTGCTTCAGCTTCAGCATCAGTCCTTTTAATGAGTATTAAGGGTTGATTTCCTTTAGGATTGACTGGTTTGATCTCCTTGAAGTCCAAGGGTCTCTCAAGAGTCTCTCAATTGTTCAGCGCTAAGCCTTTTTTATGGTCTAACTCTCACATCCATACATGACTGCTGGAAAAACCATAGCTTTGACTATACGGACCTTTGTAAGCAAAGTGAAGTCTATGCTTTTAAACATGCTGTCTAGATTTATCATAGCTTTCCTTCCAGGATCAAACATCTTCTAATTTCATGGCTGCAGTCACTGTCAAAGTGATTTTGGAGCCCAAGAAAGTAAAGTCTGTCACTATTTCCATTGTCTCCCCATCTATTTGCCGTGAAGTTATGGCACTGGATGCCACAATCTATTTTTTGAATATTGAGTTTTAAGCCATCTTTTTCACTCTCCTCTTTCACCTTCTTCAAGAGGCTCTTTGGTTCCTATTCACTTTCTGCCAGAAGGGTGGTATCATCTGCATATCTGAGGTTATTGATATTTCTCCCAGCAATCTTGATTCCAACTTGTGCTTCCTCCAGCGCAACATTTCTCATGATGTGCTCTTCATATAAGTGAAATCAGCAGGGTGAAAATATACAGCCTTGACATACTCCTTCTCAATTTGGAGCCAGTACATTGTTCCATGTCCAGTTCTAACTGTTGCTTCTTGACCTTCATACAGGTTTCTATATAAAATACAAAATTTATTGTGTAGCTTTTTATGATGATAAAGAAAATTCATTCTATTCCACAGCTCTAAGAGATTAACACCTCCCCCATTCCCCATTTCTCCTTTTAGATTCTCTTTGAGGGTAAGGATCTTTGAGTTATTTGCAGCTTTTAGCACACTGTTCTTCATATACTTATGTGCTCAGGAATATTTATTTAAGTAAATATTGCTTTGGTCAAAAATTGTTTTGTTTTTTCTGTAGCATTGTATGGAAAAACCCCAGTGAATTTTTGACCAACCCCATATTATGCCTTAATTTCTAAGAAAACATAGTCCTAAATTCAAATCTCAGCTCTACTACTGGGCAATGTATATAACCCCTCTGACAGATTCAACTATTGAATAAAAATAATAGCACTTAATTTGTCTTGCTGTTTTGTGAAGATTTGAAAAAGGTCTTAGAATAATTTAGACCAGTTCCTAAGTTAGGAGTCCAATAAATGGTCTTGAAGAAAGTAATGGCTGTATATATTGGTAAAAGGAGATTGGCAGAATATTTCAATTAATCAGGAAGAGAAAGCCTCAGTAACCAGAATGAGAAAGATGGTGGGTTGTATGGTGTTGAGGGGGGTGACTCATCTTTCAGCACCTATTGAGCATAATCTTGGTTTCCATCAGACTATTGGTTGCTTGGGACAAGTTGCAGCCAGTCTACCTGCATTATTGTAGAAGGACCATAATTGTTGGGAATTCCCTCTTCCTAGGTGTTGTTGACACTGGTAACGATACCTGAGAAGTAGACATACATGACCTTTTATGGGTCTTATTTTCACCGCCACCCAACAAGTGGAGTAGGACTTTATATAGAGAGTTTTGCAAATAGAATGGAGGCTCATTGCTATTTATTGATTGATCCATCCCTATGATTGTTTTAAAAGACCAAGATAACCCAAGAAATTGTTATTTAGACACTATTCCATTCTTCAGTGGGGCTTCAGGGATATACATTAGCAAGCTTGAGAGTGAACATGAGTGGTTTGTAGATCTCAGGACACATGTCATTATACTTTGAGAGAACATTCTATCCCACTATTTTCTACAGATCCAAGGCAAGGAGCTTGTATCCCCATGTAGCAAACATCACTGTGTTTTGGGCATTTTGACATTTTGCTACTACTATAGTTTAAGGAAATAGAAATTAAAACCAGTGAAGTACACCTTCCTACTATGGTGTCTACCATTCTGTCTCTCCTACTAGACTGTGAGATCGTGAACAGGAGCCGTATTTATTTCTGAGTCCACCTCCTTCAGCACCGAGCACAGTTCTTACAACATCAGATCAGATCAGATCAGTCGCTCAGTCGTGTCCGACCCTTTGCGACCCCATGAATCGCAGTACGCCAGGCCTCCCTGTCCATCACCAACATAGCAGAAGCTAAAATAATATTTGTTGAAATAAAACAAGGTAATAAAGGACCAAATGCTTTTTCACAAATATAAAGAAGGCTTACAACCCTTAGAAACGTAGCAATGTTTTAACAATGGGAAACATAACAGACTTTTAGAGTTTAAAAAATTTAGTTTTAGGAGTATATGAAGTGGGCTTTTTGATACCAAAGGAAAGAAAGCTCAGATTTTTTTCATGTCTACATAGTATAAATAAATGGAACATCCTATTTTCAGTGTGAGTTTGGAAAAGAATGTTTATTTAACATTCAGTCACCTACACTTCACTGACAGAACAGAAAGATGACTAACAGGGTACAGGAATTTATTTGGTATCTAAAACAGAAATGTCTCTTAAAGTCAAGATCAAATATTAAAGTTGAGTGAAATGGGAATCTGCAAAAATATAATTAAAATATGCAACATTTATAAAGAAGTAAGCAAAACGTTGAGGGTATCCTTGAGTTGTGTCTAGGAAAGACAAGAAGGACAAATTATAACATTCTAAGAAATCTTGCCTTTAATAAGTAAATAAATGTTGAATTAATTTTATTGTTTCTGCTTTTTCCAGTGAATGGATAGCAGTTGATAATTAGGTTCCAGGCAATGAGGCTTTAAAAATTAATAAGCAGGACCCTTAAATGACTCATTCATTAATCCTTCATTATTATCCATGTTATAATGGATAACACATTTAACACATTTAGTAATATGCTAGAGAGGCACATTTAAATGCAAGAGTTTGGTGAAGCAATTTTCAAAACATGAAAACATTTTTATTAGTGATAAATTTGTCTAAATTTCAGTTTAGAAGATAGGGTCTAAATCTACATACAATATGAGTTTACCTTTTAGATATTTTTCCTCATCTACTCCTGCTTTAGTATTTGCTTTAACCTCTAAAAGGAAAGAGCTTCCCTGGTGGCTCAGATAGTAAAGAATCCACCTGCAATGGAGGTGACCCAGATTCGATCTATGGGTCAGGAGGATCACCTAGAGAAGGGAATGGCTGTGCACTCCAGTATTCTTGCCTGGAGATCCCATGGACAGAGAAACCTGTTGGGTGACAGTCCATGAGGTCACAAAGTGTCAGACACGACTGAGCAACTAACACTTCACTTCTAAAAGGAAAAGTATTCTATACTCATCTCACTGGGGCTTTTGTTTTATGTTTATTAAGCAACATGTTTCCTTCCCCTTGGAAGTATTTAAGAGGCAATGGGACTCTTTAATCTGGTGCTCTAGATAAATAGGCTGAGTACTGATTCACCAAACTTCAGAGACTAACTCCTCTGGGCCAGGATATTCTGCTAGGTGAGGACCTCGAAATGAACCAAAATTTTCTCTCAGGAAGTTCATTGTCTGGTATGAAGACAAACTTGCCAAGATAGAATTGAGTTCAGTAAGACTGAACCAGTAGATTTCTATAGGTGGGCATGCAAAGCAGGTAGAACTGAAGGTGTGCAGGCAAAAGGAGCTGATGGTTACAGTGTATCTGGATAGCCACTGGCTATTCAGTGTTGCTGGAGCATTAAAAACAAGAAATAAAGGATTGGATAAGAGGCTGCAGGGAAAAGTAGAGGGCAAAAGAAGGCTTTGGGGGGCTTTAAAAGGAGATTGGTTTATAATCTGTAGAATCTTGCTACTGAAAGTGAATGCTTGACCACAGCATCAGCATTATCAGGTTAAATGTTTCCACTGATTGCTGAACATCTATTCTGTGTCTACTATTATACAGGAGGTGCTAAATGATAGCAGACATAATAGAAATAACTTAAGCTAATTAATCACAGACTCTCAGAATTCATCTTAGTGCTTTCTTCAAATCCTGAGTGGAAGCTTACAGTGTCAGAGTCTTCATTACCTACTAAATAGACAATTTCATCTTGAAGATACCATATTTAATTGTTTGAAAGTCTATTTTATCAGGATAAGTTATGGCTAAATTTCACTTTCCCAAACCTAGATGTGCCAAATTTTATTTTCATTCAATTCAAGAAACACTGTGCCCTTACTAAGTTTAAGGTGTTATTCTTGGCCTTCCAGAATGATCAGTAGGTCAGGGTCTCTGACCTTGATATCCTTACAGAGGTAAGACAAGTTCCCAAATGACCAAAAGAGAGATAAATATGTACCATTAAAGAAGTAATAATATGCTGTGGTTTTTTTGGGTTTTGTTTAAAAATGAGGTGCCGGGACTCATATCTCAATACATTATGACATGTGTCTCCTACACCCCCTCCCCAATCCTGTTTATATTGGAATGTCCACATGTTTTTCCAGCCAAGTGAGTCAGTGGAGATGGAAATATTAATTTATTTGACTGGACGTACTCTGATAGCTTCCCTGGTGGCTCAGACAGTAAAGACTTTGCCTGCAATGCAGGAGACCCAGGTTTGATCCCTGGGTCGGGAAGATCCCCTAGAGCAGGGAATGGCTGCCCACTCTAGTATTCTTGCCTGGGGAATTCCATGGGCAGAGGAGCCTGCTGGGCTATGATCCATGGGGTCACAAAGAGTCAGACATGACTACGTAACTGACATGTTCACTCTGATAGCTTACACTGCCAAAAAGCTCTCTGGTTGTAATGATACTACCAATCTCTGTATGGCACTTGAGTTTACAAATCACTTTTCTTATGTTAACTCATGTAATCATTGTGATGTCTACGTAAGGTAAGTAGTAATGTTCTCTCTCATTTACATATAAAGGACCTAAAACTCAGCTTACATAATTTAGCCAGATCAAACAGCTACAAAGTGAAGAGCTAAGACACCCAGGTCCCATGCCTCCAGATCTCAATTGGAAGAGCAAGACCTCAATGGATGCCAAAGAGGAGAAATTATACATGCTTAGAGGGAAAGGGGGGAGAAGGCAATGGCAACCCACTCCAGTGTTCTTGCCTGGAGAATCCCAGGGATGGGGGAGCCTGGTGGGCTGCTGTCTATGGGGTCCCACAGTGTCAGACACGACTGAAGTGACTCAGCAGCAGCAGCAGCAGAGGGGATAGGGAAAATGTAGAGAAAAAGCAGCCTTTAAGGATTGATGCAATTTCAGTACAAGGAGATGGAAGGAGGGCTTTCAGACCGTTGTTGCTCTTCAGTTACTCAGTCACTCTGTCATGTCTGAATTTTTGTGACCCCATGGACTGCAGCACACCAGGCTTCCAGTCCTTCTCCATCTCCTGCAGTTTGCTCAAACGCATGTTCATTGAGTCAGTGATGCCATCCAACCATCTCGTCCTCTGTCATCCCTTTATCCCCCTTCCCTCAATCTATCCCAGCATCAAGGTCTTTTCCAATGAGTCCACGCTTTGCATCAGGTGGCCAAAGTACTGGAGCTTCTGCTTCAGCATCAGCCCTTCCGGTGAATATTCAGGACTGATTTCTTTTAGGATTGACTGGTTTGATCTCCTTGCAGTCCAAAGGACTCTCAAGAGTCTTCTATAATACCACGGTTCAAAGGCATCGATTCTTCAACACTCAGTCAGTCCTGTTTATGATCCAACCCCCACATCCATACATGACTACTGGAAAAACCATAGCTTTGACTATATGGACCTTTGCAAGCAAAGTAATGTCTCTGCTTTTAAAATACAGTAAGTTTGTCATAGCTTTCCTTTCAACAGCAAGCATCTTTTAATTTCATGGTTGAAGTCACCATCTACAGTGATTCTGGATCCCAAGAAAATAAAGTCTGCCATTGTTTCCATTGTCTCCCCATCTGTTTGCCATGAAGTAATGGGACCAGATGCCATGATCTTAGTTTTCTGAATGTTGAGTTTTAAACCAACTTTTTCACTCTCCTCTTTCACCTTCATCAAGAGGCTCTTTGGTTCCTCTTTTTTTTTCTGCCAGAAGGGTGGTGTCATCTGCATATCTGAGGTTATTGATATTTCTCCCGGCAATCTTGATTCCAATTTGTGCTTCATCCAGCCCAGCATTTCGCATGATGTACTCTGCATATAAGTGAAATGAGCAGGGTGACAATACACAGACTTGACATTCTCCTTTCCCAATTTGGAGCCACTCCGTTGTTCCATGTCCAGTTCTAACTGTTGCTTCTTGACCTGCAAACAAGTTTCACAGGAGGCAGGTAAGGTGGTCTAGTATTCCCATCTCTTTAAGAATTTTCCAGTTTGTCGTGATTCACACAATGAAAGGCTTTAGGGTGGTCAGCGAAGCAGAGGTAGGTGGGGCATGGCACAGTTCAAATTGTAGATGCAGGAAATACAGGACATGCTCATTTAAGAGTCATGGTTCCATCAATGGGTTTGGGAATCATCTGTTCAGAACAGAGAGCTGACTCTCTGAGGGCTAATAAAAATCCCAGGGTAAGAAACCAAAGAGAAGAAAAGATGCTTGTGGGCAGAGCCCTGGGGTTACCTATGGTTAGTGGGTGGAAGGTGAAGAAGAAACTACCAAATAAGAAACCAAAGGAATGGCCAAAGGGTTAGTATCATTCAAAATTATTGTAGAAAACAAGAGGGAAAGACTTTTAAGAGAACATATGATCATTAGGGATGACGACTGAGGACAGATGGATGAAAACCCAGCTTTGACGATCTTTGAGAGAAAAGAGCAGTTACTACAGAAGTCAGAATGTAAGGAGCAGGTAGGTGAGAAGGAAGAGAACATCAGGAAGGGGGAGAGAAGGACTGAGGCAAGTAAGATACTTTTCTCTCTGAAGGGGACCGTCACATCTTAAAGACAGTTTGGGAATCATCTGTCCAGAACAGAGAACTGACTCTCTGAGGGCTAATAAAAATCCCAGGGTAAGAAACCAAAGAAAAGATGCTCCCTCCCATCTTCCTCCCCATCCCACCCTTCTAGATTGTCACAGACCCCCTGTTTGACTTCCCTGAGTCATAGAACAAATTCCCATTGGCCATCTATCTTACATATGGTATTGTAAGTTTCCATGCTACTCTCTCCATACATCTCACCCTCACCCTCCTCCCCTCCCCACCATGTCCATAGGTCTGTTCTCTGTGTCTATTTCTCTATTGCTGCCCTGAAAATAAATTCATCAGTATCTTCTTTTTAGATTCCATATTTGTGCGTCAGTGTACAATATTTATATTTCTCTTTCTGACTTAGTTCACTCTGTATAATAGGCTCTAGGTCAGTCCACCTTATTAGAACTGACTCAAATGCATTCCTTTTTATAGATGAGTAGTATTCCATTGTCGGAGAAGGCAATGGCACCCCTCTCCAGTACTCTTGCCTGGAAAATCCCATGGATGGAGGAGTCTGGTGGGCTGCAGTCCATGGGGGTCGCTAAGAGTCAGACACGACTGAGTGACTTCACTTTCACTTTTCACTTTCATGCTTCGGAGAAGGAAATGGCAACCCACTCCAGTGTTCTTGCCTGGAGAATCCCAGGGACGGGGGAGCCTGGTGGGCTGCCGTCTCTGGGGTCGCACAGAGTCGGACACGACTGAAGCGACTTAGCAGCAGTAGCAGCAGCCGTATTCCATTGTATGTGTGTACCACAGCTTCTTTATGTCAAGAAAAATACTCTTAATTAATTCAGCTGATTTTCATGGGCTTTCTAGATACTCTGAGTCATATTTTCTTTCTATAGGAATTGTTGATTTATCAGTTGTCTTTCTTTTCAAAAAAATTATTTATTTACATACACTGGGTCAGGATCTTCAGTTTTTGCTATGTCATGCATGATCTTTCGGTTGCGATGTTCAAGCTCTTAGTTGCAGCATGTGGGATCCAGTTCCCAATCACGGACTGAACCCAGGCCCCCTGCACAGGGAGCATAGATTCTTAGCCACTGGACCAGGGAAGTCCATCTGTTGTCTCTCTTAATGTTTGGGATCTAATAACTGACTCTAAATGGTCAGTTGAACATGGAGTGGAAGACAGTTCTCTTGCCTTTTGTTTCCTATACTGTATTTTTAACCACAGTCTCGTTTAAATGTGCCACATTTCACTGTTGATTGATGAGCTTGCAGTCAGTTATGATTCCATGTCATCCACATCCTGTACTTGCCAACTACTGGGGGAGACAACCCAAACAGGAGAGAGGGACTCTGGAGCCATGGGGTGGAGAGGGCGCAGGACTGGCATCCAGAAATTTACATTTTAGTCTGGATTTTGACACATGAAATATATGCTCTTGGGAAAGTCAGTTTCTCTCTGGGCTCCAGAGGGAGCTAAATTGGATGATTTCTAAGCCTTTTTCAAGCTCTAAAAATTCTGAAATTAGTAACTAGTAACAAAAAAAGACCTTCTTAGTTTAGTACTCAGGTAATTATAGACCTGATTCTATTCCAGGCACTGCTGGGATTTTAGAATGCAGTGACACCCAAGACAGGTGGTTCTCATCCATGGAGAGTATAGTCTCATGGTGATGTTTTGCGGCTAAAAAGTACTCAGTCAAATGCAGGCAAGAATGGAAAGGATTCACATGAATATCATTAGCTTATATGACATATACGGTTTACTTGTACCCTACCTTTCACTGTAGGCTTTTCAGGTCTTTGCAAGTCCTTCTTCTCTTTCTTTTGGGCTGCTTCCATATGTGCTGTGCCTACAACTAAGCCCTGATAACTACCTCTCCTGTTCCAGCAGGGCTTCCTTGGTGGCTCAGATGGTATAGAATCTGCCTATAGTGCGAGGGACCTGGGTTCGATCCCCAGGTTGGGAAGATTCCCTGAAGCAGGGAATGGCTACCAACTCCAGTATTCTTGCCTGGAGAATTCCATGGGCTGAGGAGCCTGGCAGAGTACAGTCCATGGGGTCACAAAGAGCTGGACATGACTGTACAACTTTGGCTTCACTTCACTTCCTGTTCCAGCCCTTATGGTGATGTTCACTGCCAAGGCCTCCGTGCCCGGGAGGTTGGAAGCACCATGTGGTTGCCTGCAGTGTTTTTACCACTTCTGCCACAGCCCCTCCTTTCCTCCTGGCTCTCCCTGCCCCCTCTTGGTGCTCTTGTGTCCCCTGGTACAGTCATTGTCCTTGCTGGGCACTCTTGCTAGTCCATGTAACTGATGCTCAAAATCTTGAGGAACCAGAGCTTCCACCTGGTGAAATGCTTGGCTTCCATGCTCGAGGAGGTTTTAGGACCACACTATTTTTGCTTTTCACTTACAGACTCTCTCCACCAAATGACATGTTAGTAGGAATCACTACGCCGAGTGTGTGCATGCATGTGAAGTTGCTTCAGTTGTGTTCAACTCTTTGTGACCCTGTGGACTGCAGCTTGCTAGGCTTTTCTGTACATGGGATTCTCCAGGCAAAAATATTGGAGTGGGTTGCCATGCCCTCCTCCAAGGGATCTTCTCAACCCAGGAATCAAGCCTTCATTTCTTATGTCTCCTGCATTAGCAGGCATGTTCTTTACCATGAACTCTACCTGAGTGTAGGGTACATCTTCATTTCTTTGATATCCAAGGCTCTGGGACCTAGACCAACCAAGCTGGGATGAACTCTCTCTCAGGAGGTTCCTCCATCCCTCACGCAGGGAGACCCATCATCTATCAGACATGCCTCGGTCTTACAATTTAGGGTCACAATGGCATCTCAGCTGCTCACAGAAACTCACCCGCATTTACATTCATATGTAAATAAAGATACATGTAAGTATCAAGTGCTTTCATTTCCTTACAAAGATCATGCTTCTTGAATGGGAGGAAAATATTAATATTCATATAAAGCAATGACAAAGTCATAATACACAAATATGTTCAGAATTCCAATTCTCTTTCCCCAAGAAGTACATGGACTGAATTTCAGAAATAACTTGGGAGTTGAGAGATAAAATTTTTAAGGAACCAAGTGCCATTGGTGTGAAATATATTGAGAATGACAGAATTTGGTGGAGAGGAAAGAGTGGACATTTAAGAATGCTTGCAATGCATTGTCAACCTTCCCATTTCTTGGGTATTTTCTTAAGATACGGAGTAAATATTTGAAGTTCTTTCAGTTACATATACGATATAAATACTGATATACATTTCTCCCATTTTTGAAGTTTGCATTATTTAGACACTGGGCCATGGGGAGGTATGTGTGTAGTGGGAGTACGGTGTGGTGAACTCAAATATATCTGAGTTACCTTAATGATACTATTAAAGCACTATCCAGAGAATTGTGCTTTGAATATTTTATAAAGGGGAATAAATTTGCATGGCTCAAGCTTTTCTTTTTTTTTAAATTTTTTCCTTGAAATATTGACACATGTTGGTGAGACTTCCAGCCAGGGATAAGACCAGACTCAAAAGTTTGTGAAATAACAAAAGCTAACTTGCCCACAAAATAACTTATTACCTGGATCCTTTTGTGTGTGTTAATAATTAAAGTCATTGAGCCACCTGTGGGTGTCTGATGTACATCTGCATTTCAGGGCTGAGGGAAGAAGAATGCTGGAAAAACAGTGAACTTCTAGCCAGGTATAGGAATTCTGGGTAAGGATCATGGGTCAAAATCAGAGCTCTTACTCATCCACCAGTTCTGATCCTTATTACTCAGTTTTTTAGAGAATGAACTGAGCCTTCAGTTAAAGAAAGCAGAGAGACGTGTTCTCAGTATTTCTTTGCCATCATGGAGTCTGGGTGGCCTTCTTGATACAGATGGGGTGGTGAATTGAAAGCATTAGGTCCAGCTCATTAGTACCTGGGTCAAAAGAAGAAGAGAAGCTATGTTAGTTTAGGCCCAGGGCAGGTGCCAACACAGGATGAGAAAGCAAGAGATTATTGGTAATAGAGGTGAAGAGGCAGAGGAAGTCAGAAAAGCCAGCAGCCTGTAACTTGGGCTATCCCAGTGAAGGAGAAACAAGACACACAGGTTGGATAGGAAGAGTTTAGGACCATGGTGCAATGCTAAGAAAGGTTTGGCCAGATAACGGGGGAGTAGGAGGGGCGGGGTCTAGAGCTGATGTAAAGTAGGCAAGAGAGAGAGAGAGAGACATCAGATCAGATCAGATCAGATCAGTCGCTCAGTCGTGTCCGACTCTTTGCAACCCCATGAATCGCAGCACGCCAGGCCTCCCTGTCCATCACCAACTCCTGGAGTTCACCCAGACTCATGTCCATCGAGTCAGTGATGCCATCCAGCCATCTCATCCTCTGTCGTCCCCTTCTCCTCCTGCCCCCAATCCCTCCCAGCATCAGAGTCTTTTCCAATGAGTCAACTCTTCGCATGAGGTGGCCAAAGTACTGGAGTTTGAGCTTTAGCATCATTCCTTCCAAAGAAATCCCAGGGCTGATCTCCTTCAGAATGGACTGGTTGGATCTCCTTGCAGTCCTAGGGACTCTCAAGAGTCTTGTCCAACACCACAGTTCAAAAGCATCAATTCTTCAGCACTCAGTCTTCTTCACAATCCAACTCTCACATCCATACATGACCACAAGAAAAACCATAGCCTTGACTAGACGAACCTTTGTTGGCAAAGTAATGTCTCTGCTTTTGAATATGCTATCTAGGTTGGTCATAACTTTTCTTCCAAGGAGTAAGCGTCTTTTAATTTCATGGCTGCAGTCACCATCTGTAGTGATTTTGGAGCCCAGAAAAATAAAGTCTGACACTGTTTCCACTGTTTTCCCA
>NW_011494948.1:12457444-12457625 GCF_000754665.1 Bison bison bison
ACTCCCTTGCTTTTTCTATGATCCAGCGGATGTTGGCAATTTGATCTCTGGTTCCTCTGCCTTTTCTAAAACCAGCTTGAACATCTGGAAGTTCACGGCTCACATATTGCTGAAGCCTGGTCTGGAGAATTTTGAACATTACTTTACTAGCGTGTGAGATGAGTGCAATTGTGCAGTAGTT
>NW_011494948.1:12457725-12472695 GCF_000754665.1 Bison bison bison
GGGCTCTAGGTCAGTGATCACACCATTGTGATTATCTGGGTCGTGAAGATCTTTTTTGTACAGTTCTTCTGTGTTTTCTTGCCATCTCTTCTTAATATCTTCTGCTTCTGTTAGGTCCATACCATTTCTGTCCTTTATCGAGCTCATCTTTGCATGAAATGTTCCTTTGGTATCTCTGATTTTCTTGAAGAGATCCCTAGTCTTTCCCATTCTGTTGTTTTCCTCTATTTCTTTGCATTGATCGCTGAAGAAGGCTTTCTTATCTCTTCTTGCTATTCTTTGGAACTCTGCATTCAGATGCTTATATCCTTCCTTTTCTCCTTTGCTTTTCGCTTCTCTTTTCACAGCTATTTGTAAGGCCTCCCCAGACAGCCATTTTGCTTTTTTGCATTTCTTTTCTATGGGAATGGTTTTGATCTCTGTCTCCTGTACAATGTCACGAACCTCATTCCATAGTTCATCAGGCACTCTATCAGATCTAGGCCCTTAAATCTATTTCTCACTTCCACTGTATAATCATAAGGGATTTGATTTAGGTCATACCTGAATGGTGTAGTGGTTTTCCCTACTTTCTTCAATTTAAGTCTGAATTTGGCAATAAGGAGTTCATGGTCTGAACCACAGTCAGCTCCTGGCCTTGTTTTTGCTGACTGTATAGAGCTTCTCCATCTTTGGCTGCAAAGAATATAATCAGTCTGATTTCAGTGTTGACCATCGGGTGATGTCCATGTATAGAGTCTTCTCTTGTGTTGTTGGAAGAGGGTGTTTGTTATGACCAGTGCATTTTCTTGGCAAAACTCTATTAGTCTTTGCCCTGCTTCATTCCGTATTCCAAGGCCAAATTTGCCTGTTACTGCAGGTGTTTCTTGACTTCCTACTTTTGCATTCCAGTCCCCTATAATGAAAAGGAGAGAGAGAGACATCTTGCCCTAATTAATATCTCCATCTTGATTCCGAATGTGAGTGGTATTCTGACTATAAGTTCCCCTTAGGCAAGCAACTCTTTCAGAACACCTGGTAATGATGTTGACCTATATGTACATTTACTAAGAAAACAGTGAGAAAAGTTGATTTCTACCACTGCATGTGTCTATACACACCTTTATGTTCTTCCTTTTTTTTTTTTTTTCAATTCTCCTCCAGCTGCTCAATTCTGTCCCTTAGTTCTTGGCAGTAGTGAGGGTTTCATTTAAATGTCAAATTGAATGCATACACACACACACACACACACACGTGCACACTTTGAAAACTATGTGTGTTTCTCCTTGTCTTTAGGAGATGTGATAATTATGTGCCCACCCACCTAGGCATAGAGCACAGAAGATTCCGCCTTTTCTGTTTCTGTTTTCTTTTGTTATCTAAGTGTAGATCTGAGTCATGACTTTCATCAGTATTCTGAAGCCGATTGACTTTTGAATTCTGGAGATTGAACTCTGTTCCCCTTTTGAGAAGAATGGAATAGAATGAAATCAGGGAGAAGAGAGTTGGCTTTATATTTGAGGGAAGTTATTTGAGTTTCTTAAGTTATTTGGCTGTTTTTCCATCTTACGTATGCCAAAGGAGATATCTGAAAACCCACATATTTTCTCTTCCCTGTACTTAGGAAGGCAATTTATGTTCCTCATCTGAAAAGATAAGAGCCTGGTGAAGATGCTCTCTCAAATTCTCAGCACTTTTGTTTCAGCGCCCATGTTTCTCACAAGGGATAGAAATGCACAGCTTAGCCACAGATCAAGCCTGTATTGTACAGTGCGTCGCCTCAGATGGGATTCCTTCTGTTAGCTTTACTTTTTCTTTTCCCACTAGTACTGTGAAGGTAAACTTCTCCACATTGTTCATTTTGAAAATTTTATTTTTTAAAAGAATCAGTAGCTCGTCGAGATCGATATCCATCTCCTTTAAAGATAAAGTAGACTATTTTTTAAGGATAACTTTTCCCCTTCTGTAAAGATTTGCTAGTGTAATAGAGTTTCTTTTCATTGACATTCTGGGACAGATCTTTATATTCAACTACATCTGGTCACCTTGCCTCAAACCATATTATAGCTATTTCTCTAAATCAGATCTGAACTAAGTAGGAACATCTGTACCAAGAATTATGAGGCTCAGTTGAACATTTTGGACCAACATGTCCCATCTCACTTCTTTCTGCTTTGCTTTGCTTGCTGCTAAGTCACTTCAGTCGTATCTGACTCTGTGTGATCCCATAGACCGCAGCCCACCAGGCTCCCCCATCCCTGGGATTCTCCAGGCAAGAACACTGGAGTGGGTTGCCATTGCCTTCTCCAATGCATGAAAGTGAAAAGTGAAAGGGAAGTCGCTCAGTCGTGTCCGACTCTTCACGACCCCATGGACTGGAGCCTATCAGGCTCCTCCATCCTTGGGATTTTCCAGGCAAGAGTACTGGAATGGGGTGCCATCGCCTTCTCTGTCTTTCTGCTTTAACCTTTCAGCAATTATCTTAACAATCCTTAGAAATAATAATTAAAGTTGGTCGAAGAACAAACAGAATCCTGAGATGATTATTAAGTTCCAAACACCAGGTATCTAAATGTCAGTGGCTTAAATATGGCTATAAGAATGTTTTTATTAACTTCCCTCACCCATCTTCTCAGGATCATGTTTACCCCTTCCTTTGGGGGAGTATAATTCTGCTAATCAGCTTGCATAGTTGGCAGCCCTTAACTGGGACACCTGAAGCTACTTCAAGAATCTATTGCTTTTCCTAGACAAACTGTCTGTACAAGTAAGTATGAATAGAGGTCTAGGGGGCTTCACAGAGTCTCTGTTTAAAAAGATTTAGTCACCACCCCCCCCAACCTGACAACCGAAAATACTTTCAAAGATAAAAGAGATGATTTTAAGAGTGGACCTTTTCAACAATGAAGGCAGTTTCTTCATTGGCACTGCCTCCCTGCTCTTTGTACAAATTCGTTAATGTATGCAGGCAGAATTGCTGAGCTCAAGCATGATAAGCTTGTGGAGCCTCTTCTATTGGGTGACTCTGAGTTTGGAGACAATTATAAATATTTTGTTGCATTGTTCTCATAAACCTCTGAAATACTTTTTCTGCATTTTAATGAGGAAATGTCTTTAGTAAGATTCTATGCTCATAATGTTTTCCTATCCTTGACATTTGAATTACTCTTCACTCATTTCCCCATCTTACTGTGTTACAATATTCCAACCAGGCAAGAGGTTAGTGGGGTTAATGGAAAGGAGCCACTGAGAGTAGATTGCGTTTTTTCCCCATAGCATTTGAATCTATTAGAGTAGTCCTGCCAGAGACAGGCTGTAAAATGATTGATTTCCTTCCAAAAACCAGGACCCTTTTTTATTGCCATGTAGAATTTACTAAACTCAGTTTGTTTCCAAACCTGATCTTTAACCAAGTTGGAGAGATCTATACTTTTATTTTAAATCTACTTAATTGATTTAATCCTGAAGTTTCACCTGGGACTATTTTAACTTTTGGTCTAAGCTAACTATATCAATATTTTAAGGGCTAGTGATAGGATATTCATTCTTTGGCTCAGTTTTCTTCAAACCAGAAGTTACTTATGCTTTCACTTTGGGAACATGTTTTCTCTTTCTTCCCTTGGCCTCTGAGGAGCTTTGAGGAGTTTTGAGGATCCGATGGTAATGATACTGGGTTGCACAGCTACACTGGGGACATTTGATTGAGTCAGTATAAGGTTTCACTGGGGGCTTCCCTGGTGGCTCAGACAGTAGAGAATCTGCCTGCAATGCAGGAGACCTGGGTTTCATCCCTGGGTCAGGAAGAGTCCCTAGAGAAGGGAATCCCCTGGAGATCCCCTAGAGAAGGCTATCCACTCCAGTATTCTTGCCTGGAAAATTCCATGGACAGAGTCTGGTAGGCTACAGTCCATGGGGTCACAAAGAGTTGGACACAACTGAGCGAATTTCATTTTTTCACTTCAAGGTCTCATTATTTCTCCCTGTTACTTAGCAGCAACTCTCAGAACTGGAGCTAGAGATTTTTTTGGCTCCAAGGAAAGTATCTATACAGTTATTCATTCAATAAACACTTCAGTGTCCCCTTTGTGCCAAGAACTCATAACCCTGACCCAATCGTTTCACTACCCACTGGTTTTTAAATATAGGTGTGTATTCAGATAACACAGTGACCGGCTACTTAAGCTGTTTAAATTGTTATTCTAATCTGGTCAGAATTTACAGCTTCACTATCTTAATTCTTAGTAAACTGTGAACCAAAATATGGGCATAAATATACTTTACAGAATCCTTTTGGTAGGAAAATAGATTTAACTGTGTGGTTTTCAGTGCTGCACTTTGTAAGTAATACAGAAACCTGAATCCTACCCATGGGACAAAAGTTTGGCTACGTTTAAGTTTTCACAGAAAAACTAAATGAAGAAAGACGAACAATAAAATGATAATGTGAGGGCATGTTTGTATGTTTAAACTTCTATTATTTCTACATCCTTTTCTCTCAGCCTGTTAGTAAATGGCTGTGTCTCCTGGAGTTATGAGAACATTATAGCCACTTAAAACTTCTGGCCTTAATCCACTCCCGTCATCAACATTACAATTTCTATAGAAATGATGACTCTTCCTGAATGATGTAGAGGTAAACCAGTTGTTGTGTATTTTAACTTTCCAAATTCTAGTCACAATTCATAGGGAAAACTTGTAAGAAATAGGAAATTCTAAGGGGGTGGGGAGAGGTAATCTTTTCTTACTACAAGCATGTGAATGGTGAGCAGACAAGTCAGAATACTAATCAGTGTTCTCTGGATCCACTGAAAGGAGAGGCAAGCCAAGGGGGGTGTTTGCTGCTGGATTACGATGGAAGCAAGCTTTAAATAGAAGACAAAGTTATCATAGATATAGTTTCTAACTGTGTCCAAAAGCCAATTGCAAACACTTTTCTTACTATTCAGTGACTTCTGTTTCCAACTACCTTTACCTCCTTTTTCCCTCTAATGGGATAGAGAGAGTTAGTTGGAAACGTCCTTGTTCCCTGTATTTACCTATGTCCCTCCCTAAAATCTCTGCATGGTTGATGGCTCAGCCCCATTAGAGAGAACATATACCACAACAATAAATTGCTTCCATGCTTTCCTGGATCTAATGAGATTCTATTCTGGGAGCTGGTATGTCTACATTCCTGGATTCTCTAAGGAGTACTTTGGTGTGCCAATGAGTAGAAAGAGGAGTCCATGAAGAAGGAAATCAGACTGCAATTGGAGAAGCAGTCTTCATCATAGGGTACAAATTCAAGCACATAGCAATCTTCATGCTTTCTGAGGAACAGTCCTTATGAGTCTAGAAATCCTATAGAAACAGATAGGCATGATTATTTGTTATAGGTATGAATATTAGTAATGATTGTTTCTTGCCTTATTTATCTAGGTGAATAATAAAGTGAGAATCTTGCAGAGTCTTGAGTTTTAAGAGACATTGTCTCTGGTCGCTAGTCCTAACATAGCCACTGGCAATGAAAATTCTTCTACTTCTCACATTTCTGTTTTTCCATCTGTGAAAGTAACACTTCTGAACCATAACATGCTATAGGATGCCAGGTTTGAAGCATTTTATGATATGCTAACTACCTTATATCGGAGAAGGCAATGGCACCCCACTCCAGTACTCTTGCCTGGAAAATCCCATGGATGGAGGAGCCTGGTGGGCTGCAGTCCATGGGGTCGCCAAGAGTCGGACACGACTGAGCGACTTCACTTTCACTTCTCACTTTCATGCATTGGAGAAGGAAATGGCAACCCACTCCAGTGTTCTTGCCTGGAGAATCCCAGGGACAGGGGAGCCTGGTGGGCTGCCATCTATGGGGTCACACAGAGTCGGACACGACTGAAGCGACTTAGCAGCAGTAGCAGCAGCAACTACCTTATAAGTGCAAGGGAAATTTTGACATATCGAATGTGAAGTATTTTCAAAACCCCAAATCAAGAAACCTGGTCTGACCATCAGAAATAGACTTCTGAAGTCTCAGTTATCCTGGGAATTTTCAAGTTTCATTCAACATTAGCTGAGTTCAGGGGCTGGGATTGATAGGCCAATCAGCCATGTTCTCTGTTCTCAAGGAACTATTTGTCATAAGTTGGTTGTAGTGCTGTCAGCAGTAAATTTTCATAGAAGCCAATAAAAGGAAGCCTAAATATGATGAAAATCAGTAATAATTTTGGGTTCTCCTTGTTGACATTTTCTGTTGGCATAAATGGGCCATTTGAGATGGACCCATGTTCCATGTTAAGAATCAGTGCTCCCAAGGGTCATATCTTCTCATTCTCCATACTTTTTCTTGGCAAGCTCATTCATGCCAAGTATCATCTCCTCCCCACATGATGCCAACCCCTACATATTATCTCCAGACAAATTTCTTTCTGAGGACCGAAGCTCTGCTTTCTTTGCCCAAATCACCTCATTCTCCACTTCTCTGGAATAAAATTCCAATCTAACCCATGTGCTTGTTTCTCTTCCTGTATTTTCTATTTTGTTGAAAGTGCTACTATCCACTGTGCTCTTCTGCTCAAATTCAGACAGAAAATGTGGATGTAACCTGAGACTTGTGTTGTGCATTCAGTTAGCCACCAAATCTTGATATTTCCCTTCCCCACCAGCCCCTTGTTGTTGTTATTTAGTTGCTAAGCCATGTCCAATTCTTTTGTGACCCCATGGGCTGTAGCCTGCCAGGCTCCTCTGTCCATGGGATTTCCCAGGGAAGAATACTGGAGTGGGTTGCCATTTCCTTCTCCAGGGGATCTTCCCAACCCAGGGATCAAACCCACGTCTCCTGCATTGACAATCAAATTCTTTACCACTGAGCCACCAGGGTCTTCATTAATTCTCATCTAAATAATTGCAGTAATCTGAAACTTTTTACCTCATCTCCAGTCTTACTTCCTTAGGACCACCTGCACACACCTCTAAACTTATAAGTCCACTTCTGAGACACTGGCTGCTTGATTCATGATTCGTGTACCACTGTACACATTCTGTTCCAATCCAATTTTTCATTGTGTAGTTAAGGTAGATTAACCCCTAGTAAGGAATAGTGGTTCAAACACAGTAGAGTGTTAGCTATTTTTTTGCACTTTTTATTGAAGTATAGTTGATCTTATAATATGGTAAGTCCCCTACATGCTATGGTAAGTTCCCTACATGCTAACCTTGAAATTGCAGACTTTCAAAGAGTGTGCATACCATCACCATCAGGCTCCATCAACCTCAGGCATTAGTGAAACTGCAGTCTGCCCCGTCTCCTGTTGCTGATGATCCTTCAGCTCTTCCATCTGCCACGTCCTCTGCCTCCTCCAGTCAGTAACTCTTCCTGCCTGTTCACTCGATGCCAGCCCCTATATGCCAACTGTCGTACTATACTACTGTACTTTTCAAGGTATTGTGCTGTAAGATTAAAAATGTTGTCTTTATTCTTTGTATGTGTTTGGTTTTTTTGTGTTTTTTGTGTGAAAAGTATAAACCTATTATTGTATAGTAATACACAGTCTAGTCAATTGTGTTAGTTAGATACTTAGGCTAACTTTGTTTTATTTATTTGTTTGATTTATGAAGAAAGAAAACTTACAAAAGTGCTCTCGGAACAGAACTCATTCATATGATGAGGACTTACTGTATTAGTTTTGGGTGTACACATAGCGTTTCAATACTTACAGAGACTATACTCCATTTAAGTTACTATAAAGTAATGGCTGTATTTCTCTATGCCATACAATCCACCCTTGTGGTTTATTTATTTTACATGTAGTAGTTTGTATCTTTTAGTTTTCTATCCTTATTTTCCCTCCATTCCTCTTCCCTCTCACGTTACAATATTAGGTAGTGAACAGGTCATGGGTTCGCTTCTTGCATGAAGTTGTTCAGCTAATGGAACCTCAGTGACCTTTAATAAGGGACTCCAAGGTTTTCCTGAGGCTCTCTTCATTCTAAACAGACTTGAGGCAAAAGAGCATGGAGGAGGGTAATAGGGAGATTTTTATGGGCCTGGTGGTATCACCCATCACTTCCACTAGCTAAAACTCAGTCTCAATCACCTTATCTGCAAAGAAAGCTTGGAAATTATACTCTAGACATGTGCAAAAATGATGAGAAGATGGTGGCTTTTGGGACCATCTACTCATCTCTACCACATCCGTGTACTCATTAGATAGCTATGCCCTGTAAGGAGGAAATATGTGCTATAGTGGAGCTCTTGACACAAGTTAATTCCTGAATAAATGTGTGTACACATGAATGAATGAAAGCATCAGTAAGATAAAGGACTACTCTGGATTTAAATAAGCTAAAAATCTGCTTGAAATAGAAGTATAAAATGTATATGTTTATATATCTTTATATATTTATATATCTCCTTTATCTTTATATATATTATATTATATATATATTATATATATATTATATATATAATTATATTATATATAATATTGTCCATAGTTAATAGAGATTTTCAAAACCACATAATGTTGACCAAGTTAATTTGGGTAGTTTAAATTGTTTAATTACTAATAGCATTCATGAATAGAAATTAAAAACAGATATGCATATGATATCTGTAGGGGGAAAATGGTTATAATTACATTCATCTAACATATATTCTTATCTTTTTCCAGGATTAAATTGAATTTTAGCTTAATGAATTCCTTCTGCCCTAGTATCACATAATAGTATTTGATGGTTGAGCATTTGGTGAGAATTGTATGACTTATAAAGTGTCAACATTCTTGGGAAAAATAAACAGGCAGAGATGCTTTCTAAAACAAATACACAGTTATGATTGAGAATTAAAGTATAAACCAAATGGACAAGTTGTTTGCTGATTGTCTTTCATTTTTGTAGTATTGAATATTCAGTCTTTTTATCTGACATCTCACTGTCTCTTTGGAGGATATTTGAGTCATTTCTGTTTATTTCTTTAATCAGTTTAATGAAAGAAACATGTCTTACACAGGCAAAAAAATTCTCGCAAAGAAAGTGTGAAGTTTATTCATCTTCTCTGATTGTAGCTTTTAAGAACTATAGCACTGCATGACTACAGATGGTCACCATTTTGAATAATAAGTTAAATTCTAAATAGCCTATGATATTTGGAGAAAAGATTCGTAAAATATGAGGTTCACTGGTGATCAGCATATATTAGTCTTTTTGAAAACAAGAAAGTCAACACACATCAATTCTAGTTTACTTTAAATTTGAATCTTGATCTTTTCCAAAAAGGGAGTTGCACAAGTGCAGCCAACCCATATCTAGAACTTGAACAGCTGTGAGTGATCCTGAACACGAAGACATGAATTTGGATTATACCCAACAGTAGCTGGGGTATCCTGCAAGCTTCTGAGCAGGGAAATTACATAGTCAAGATGGGTTTTTGAAGTGTATTTAACTTGTAGAGTCAAGAAATGGTTGACTCTGATGGGAAAAGAACGAAGAGAAATTAATTTTAAATGTAACAGGTATTAGGTTAGCCAGATGGATACATTTCCAAGGACCAGTCTTTTAGATTCTACCTCTACTTGTATCATACTGGTTAATTCTTACGAAACAGTCTAGGAGAGGAAATGAGATAACCTCTCGTTGCACCCTGCCTCTTGATAATTCTATCAGATTTCTCTTGCCGCCATAATGAATTACCACAGACTTGATTGCTGAAAACAACGCAGAAGTATTACCTCATGATTTCTGCAGGTCAGAAGTCTAGCAAGGCATGAATGACTGAATTCTCTGCTCAGAGTCTCACTGGGCTAAAATCAAAGTGTTGGCCAAAAATTTATTTCTCCAGGTCAAGGATCCTCTTCCAAGCTCCTTCATAGTTGGCAGAACTCATTTTCTTTTCACGCTTCCCTCATGGCCCCCTCCATCTTCAAGCCAGCGTTGGCTTATCACCCTTTGAATCTCCCTGACTTCCTCTTCTGCCCTCAGTCCAGAGAAAGCTCTGTTTTTAGCAAAGAGTCGGACACGACTGAGTAACTGAACTGAACTGAACTGATGATTGTACTGGGCCCATCTGGAAAATCTAAGATACTAACCCTACCTTGAAGTTGACAAACGTAATTTTATCTGTAAGTCCCTTTGTCATGTTAAGCAGTGTATTCACAGAGATGACACAAGGGAGGGAGGGGCCCAAGATTCTGTCCACCACAGTGATACTGACTGTACTGTGTGATAACAGAAGCCATTTACATATAAAGTATAGAAAAATTATACTACCCAAAAGACTGCAGGTTTAAAATTATTTTAATTTATTATGAACTATTGCAGACATTCAGGAAGGATATGAAATTAATATGATGAACACCCATATATTCCTTACAAATATTGCCAATACCAGGAAAAGGTATAAAAGTTAAAATAATATGAAAATAATATGGAGATAGTTTAACAGTTATCTATAGATATTATGAATGTGGTCAAAGAGCTTTATGTATGTTAAAAGGTTAGATTTTTATTTGTTCCTTGTGCTCTCAATGGTAATAGTGGCTCTTACTTTAAAATTTAGATTGTTGTGTTTAATTTCTGCTGTACATCACAGTGACTGTTATACATATATATATTCTTTTTTATGTCCTTTTCCATTATAGTTTATTGTGGGATATTGAATATAGTTCCCCATGCTATACAGTAGGGCCTTGTTGTTTATCCATCCTATACATAATAGTTCGCATCTGCTAATCCCAATCTCCCAATCCTTCTTTTCCCTACCCACCTTCCCCTTGGCAGCCATTAAGTCTGTTCTCTCTATATGTATGAATGTGTTTCTGTTTCATAGATACGCTCATTTGTGTGGTATTTAAATTCCACATATAAGTGATATTCTATGGTATTTGTGTTTCTGTTTCATAGATATGCTCATTTGTGTGGTATTTAAATTCCACATATAAGTGATATTCTATGGTATTTGTGTTTCTGTTTCATAGATATGCTCATTTGTGTGGTATTTAAATTCCACATATAAGTGATATTCTATGGTATTTGTGTTTCTGTTTCATAGATATGCTCATTTGTGTGGTATTTAAATTCCACATATAAGTGATATTCTATGGTATTTGTGTTTCTGTTTCATAGATATGCTCATTTGTGTGGTATTTAAATTCCACATATAAGTGATATTCTATGGTATTTGTGTTTCTGTTTCATAGATATGCTCATTTGTGTGGTATTTAAATTCCACATATAAGTGATATTCTATGGTATTTGTGTTTCTGTTTCATAGATATGCTCATTTGTGTGGTATTTAAATTCCACATCTAAGTGATATTCTATGGTATTTGTGTTTCTGACTAACTTCACTTAGTATGATAATCTCCAAGGTCCGTCCATGTTGTTCCAAATGGCAATAATGGCTGTTCTTTATTAAAACCTTACTATATGCAAGTCCTTGTACAAAGTACTTAACATATATTATCTCCTGTCCTCTCAGTGATCCAGTAATATGATATCTTTCCAGTTTTGTGATGAGTAAACTGAGGCTCGGAAACAGAGATGGTAGGAGGCCTGGGTGAATAGATACCAGTCCTTGAATTTCTAGAAGTTACTTAACAATTTGTCCTTCACCAGAGGAGGTTTGAGTAACTCAGTAGTAAAATGAGATAGTGAACACAAAAGGGTTTTAGATTCAGCCTTGTATTTGAGTGCTGGTGTCAGCACTTACCAAATTGGCAAACTCCTAAAACCCTTTTGCCTCCAGTTCCTAATTTGTAAAGCGTGGCTAATAACAGATACCTCCTGGGGCTGGTGCCAGATAACACGTGTAAAGAACCTGGTATGTGATAAGCTCTAGATAAAAATTCTCCAGTGCCTCCCACCAGAGTAGCTAAATGCATCTGGTTCTATTAAGTCCTGGAATAATTCAGGAAGTCTGATGTGGGTGCAGGCCAGCTGCTATACCCCTGCCAGTTGTTTGCAGGACATCAGGATCTACCTAGATGCTCAAGAAGACTAGGGATGGATCCCTGTGGGTACAAGACCCCTATTGTGAGGCATACAGATGGATATTCCAATGGACTAAATCTAGGAGCCTGACTATGCTTGACTTGGCCTCAAAGATAACTTAAAATCACTAAATTTTGACATTGTACGCCAGTCAATTAAGATGTGCCAACTTAGCAGGAGACTTTCCTGGCATCCATCCCACGAGCCACATGCCAGAATGTTCTAGTGGCTCTCACATGAATATGTATTTTTGTGCATCGTTTCTGATTGCCCTAATCAGACTTGAAATGAATCCAAGAGGTTAATTTCTCAGTGCCCCTCCCTCTGGGCTCAATCTGAAGGCTTAATTCGGCTCTCTTATCTCTCTAGGTATGTGGAGACCAAAGCCAAGGGGCTGTTTTCCTAAGGGAATTTACACTGATTCGAAGAGAGAGTCTACATGAAGATTTCCTGTCTGACCTCTTGAATAGTCACAAAACTGAAGACCCGGTACAGTGCCTCTTCTATTTATTCTTAGAAGCACAAAAGTTCAGTTGCTAATTCTGCCTCGTGGTGGTGGTTGGTTTTCGCAAATCTAAAGAGGTTTGGATGGTATTTTCTCATATCCGTTGGCAGGGGAGGGAGACAGAGTGACAGGGGAGTGGACAGACTGCCTGGGGTAACTTTCTCACTTTTCCTGTGTCTGATGACCTTCAAACATTTTACTGGAATGGTGAAGTTTGTATGGGGCAGCATGTAGAGGAGTCACATGAAAATAACTGATGTTTTGCCAGCGAGTCTGAACTTGAAATGATTTAAATGAGTAAAGACAAAAAAGAAATTGATATGTAAAGCCCAAATTGTGGTATGGGTCAGTAGCAATGCCACCATCTTCCAATCCTGGCTTCTTTGTGGATATCTTTACTTCAAAGTGTTAGTCGTATTTATTTTATGAAAATTTGTTTCGTCTGTTGGTGGTTTGGGGAGAAAAATGAAAGTCTTAAAAAATGAGCTCTCAAAGGAAAGCAAGGGATAGAGTTGACTGGAGATGTCACGATGTAAATTCCTCTCTTTTTGCAAATCAAGCCGTGATTTGTAAGTTGTACTTGGGGTGAGAATGGGATAGATAACTTCTAAAAGTTCAAAATGTGGCTCTTCGTGGTGATGACCTTGTACTCAGAAGTATATTAAAATTAGAGGATGATGTATGAACAATAAGTCAGTGGATTTCTTGTCCGGTCATAAAATGGTAGGATCCCAGAAGATAATGTGTAAGAATACCTCCAAAAAAATTACACGTCCTCTACCCTGTGTTTATGGTCCTCTCTCAAGAAGGTGTTTTGGCATATATATCTCATCAACTTCTCTTCTAGACACCGAGTAAATTAAATCTCCCAGTGGTCACTCACAGGCCATCTTTACTGTTTTTGTCATGTCCACCTTCTCTGTGATGGACATTTACATTCTTTTCAAAGTTTGTGCCCAAGCTGTTAGCTACCAGGGTTCTTGGCCTCCTTAATCAATAGAAATTGATCAGAGTCTGAACAAGAAACTCAGGCAAGGCTTTAATGGGGCCCTTGCTGTAGCAAGGGGGAATGGGAACAAGCAACAGTTTCCCTTGCTGGCTTGCTCACTGGGGCGGGGCGGGGCACGAGCTGGTCCCTTATGTAGGGTAACAGACCGGGTGTGTCCATGGGTTGGACCCGAGGAGTGTCCTCGGTAGTTTCCCTACCCCTTAGCTGCTAGTGTGTGCAGGGGACATGCGCAGTAACCTGCTCGTGTTCCCGAACCCCTGCTTTTGCTCCCGGCTCCTCAGAAGGGGCAGTTGAGCTTTTTGGTCTCTTTGTTTCTTGTCCAGATTTGCTCCAATTGTGCATGTATGTTAGTTATTTTCAGTCCCTTATAGTTTGTTTGCATTTTGTTGCTCTAGGAGACTTTTGTCCAGGTACAAGCATTGCAGCAAAGGGTCCTAGGTCCCAGCCTCTCTCAGAGTGGGCAGGAATGGTACTGAAATTTCCCAAGTGTACTGTCATTTATTTTCAAATGTTTCATATAATCTATTTTATTTACATATGTATATTAAACTCTGCAAATGCAGAGGCTGCCTTTTGAACTTTAACTGTTTGCTCAAAGCTTTCTTGGTGATCTACTATGGGACACACACATTGCCAGCAAAATTTTATGATTTCTTTAATGAATGTTATCTTGTAATTACATTTTAATTTTGTCCCATTTGATGTCATTCAGTGTCTGAAGTAGTTAGCTCATTTTGGACTTGGTTTATGCAAAAGTCCTAGAAAGTGCTGCTATGTGGATACTCTGTGCAAACTTCATGTGTAAGTCTAATTATTACATAATTTATACCATAAAGGAAATTGAATAATATGAGCTAATTATGAACATAATGGAATTATCTAAGTGGTGCCACTAAAAACAATGTTTGTCATTTGGCAAGCATTGAAGCTGTCCCAAACATTATTATTACATAGTATTACATTGATCTGACCTGCCTCTTGAGAAACCTATATGCAGGTCAGGAAGCAACAGTTAGAACTGGACATGGAACAACAGACTGGTTCCAAATAGGAAAAGGAGTATGTCAAGGCTGTATATTGTCACCCTGCTTATTTAACTTCTATGCAGAGTACATCATGAGAAATGCTGAGCTGGAAGAAGCACAGGCTGGAATCAAGATTGCTGGGAGAAATATCAATAACCTCAGATATGCAGATGACACCACCCTTATGGCAGAAAGTGAAGAGGAACTAAAAAGCCTCTTGATGAAAGTGAAAGAGGAGAGTCAAAAAGTTGGCTTAAAGCACAACATTCAGGAAACTAAGATTGTGGCATCTGGTCCCATCACTTCATGGGAAATAGATGGGGAAACAGTGGAAACAGTGTCAGACTTTATTTTGGGGGGCTCCAAAATCACTGCAGATGGTGATTGCAGCCATGAAATTAAAAGATGCTTACTCCTTGGAAAGAAAGTTATGACCAATCTAGACAGCATATTGAAAAGCAGAGAGATTACTTTGCCAAAAAAGG
>NW_011494948.1:12472795-12476839 GCF_000754665.1 Bison bison bison
AATTAAAAGATGCTTACTCCTTGGAAAGAAAGTTATGACCAATCTAGACAGCATATTGAAAAGCAGAGAGATTACTTTGCCAAAAAAGGTTCATCTAGTCAAGGCTATGGTTTTTCCAGTGGTCATGTATGGATGTGAGAGTTGGACTGTGAAGAAAGCTGAGCGCCAAAGAATTGATACTTTTGAACTGTGGTATTGGAGAAGACTCTTGAGAGTCCCTTGGACTGCAAGGAGATCCACCAGTCCATCCTAAAGGAGATCAGCCCTGGGTGTTTTTTGGAAGGAATGGTGCTAAAGCTGAAACTCCAGTACTTTGGCCACCTCATGCGAAGAGTTGACTCATTGGAAAAGACTCTGATGCTGGGAGGGATTGGGGGCAGGAGGAAAGGGGGACAACAGAGGGTGAGATGGCTGGATGGCATCACTGACTCAATGGACGTGAGTCTGAGTGAACTCCAGGAGTTGGTGATGGACAGGGAGGCCTGGCGTGCTGGGATTCATGGGGTCGCAAAGAGTTGGACACGACTGAGCTACTGAACTGAACTGAACTGAAAACTGCGTGCTGCCAAATTTCCTCAAATTTACTGAGGTCACAAGTAGTTGAGTGGGTAGAAGCATTTAAGCTGAAAGAGAAATTACTGACCAACACAAATGATCAGAACTGGAGTTGTACAAGAACATGTGAGGGAAAAGGAAAAGGCAAAGCTTCCTGAATACCAGAAGCTACTTCAGCCTCCTAATAAGTTTATGAAATTCTAACAATTTCTTCAGAGGGTGTGTCTCTCTATCTGAGAACTTCATTTGGCCCACAGGCTATAAAACTTTTAAAGTGTCACTTTATTTTCCAAATAGACATGGAAAGATGAATCACCATAATCTCTGTGTTTGTTTAAAGGGAAGAGTTCAAACATGAGTTGTTACTTGTACTTGTAGCCAGAAAAGTGAAACTCCTTTTGTGCCTCTTTTATATGAGTTTCTGCTCATTGGAAGGAAGGAAAATGGGAGAGTCATGAACAGGACAGCTTCCTGGGTCACCAAAACCACTTCACAAAGGCAGTGGGTGAGAGAGAAAAAGTGGTTTCACAACATAATCTGTTTGTACAATTCTGTTTTCAGGTAAATCCTCCCTAGTAACCCATTGACATTTATACACTTATTTTATCTCTGCTGCTAGGTTAGTATTTCTGTTCCTTGCGGCCAGGACCCATGTAGATTCTCACCTTCTTGGGATCTCCCCAGCTCTTGTATATGATAAGTGATATGATAAATTAGTTGTGTTAAGTATTTGTTGATGGAAAAAAAACACCACTACCATTCCCTATTGCCCTGTGGTTAACATTTTTATATCAAAAACACTGTAAGAATTCTATCACAGAATACACATGAAGAAAGCTTTATACATGAAAATCTTTCTAAATGCAAAGTGATTATTGTTAAAATGGTATGAAAGATTTCAGTTTTTAATGAGGTGATGAAAAACTGTTTGGAATTATCTTCCATGTGGTCCTTTAAAGCCATTGTATGGGTTTATAATAAAGAATGTGAATTTGAGGATGTTTGCCTACTAGACTTTATAGTTGTGGAAGTAACAAATGTATCCCCAATATGTCTAACATTTTGGAAGTAGAATTAACTGTGCCAAACAGCTTGTCATATTTCTGGGTAAAATTATTCCCATCTTTTTTAGGTCTGTAATTTTTCTTTGTTCATACTATTTCTTTACCCTTTCAAATAACTTTTGAAAACCAGAACAGCCTCACTTACCACTTGTTTGTGGAACTCTTTCACGTAAAAGCCTAATTTTGGGGGGTCACTTTTTGACTTTTAAGTGACACTTTCTCAATTCCTCCTCAACTAGGGCTTTTGTCATGAGTTTATTTTCACGTTGCATTTGAAAAACTTTTCTGTTAGCTTTCTGTAAGAGGGTGAATTCCATTCACCACCCTTGGAAAAGCAATATAAGTGAGGCGTTCTTCTAGAATCCATGGCAGGTGACCAAACTTCTAATCTTAGCCTGAAACTCTGAGTATATGTGATTTGTGTTGTATGCAGAAAGAGCTTGTTTGTCAAAGGCTGTTAGTCATTATCAGAATAGTCAAGATACAGATCGTATAGGTTTGCATTGTCAGCTGTATACAACAAAGTCAGGATAAAAATTAACATGAAATTCACTACAGAATGAAATTTTATTCTGGTGCAAACCTTGCTTGCTTGTAGATCTGTAGTTCACAGAACGTTATTTAAGCCGCTGCTCTCCCTTGGTATAGAAGAAAAGTTATTTAAATAATTTATTATAAAATAAATCATAATGTATTCCAATTGAGGATACCATGTTCCTTTTCATGACTGGTAAAATAGAGGTGTCATTTGTGGAATGGAGGTGAACTTTCAAGAGACGATTTAGAGAAACTCCTATCTTTAAAGACTGTGTGAAAAGATGGAGATTGTTTTTAAGGTCATGTCAGTAATTTTCTGAAGCTCAACTAAAACCACAAAAAAAAGCAGTTTATTTAAAAACAGTTCTGCTTTAATTTAACTTATTTCTTCTTCCTCACTTGGGAAGACTGGCTGGGGAAGGGAGTGTAGGGGCACAAGTTGCATTTCTATGAACTAAAAAATTAGTTCAACACTTAGATAAAATGGCCTATAATTATTCCCATATGTTCTCAAGGTGTTTACCAGCCTCTTTTTCAATTCTGCCAAGGGAGAGGAAACATGAGAATTCAACTGCTAAGGTCTGACGATAATAATTTCTTAATTATATTTCTAAGCTGGCTACTATTTCAGAGTATTTAGTGGACATAAATTCCAGGAAGTAGAAATATGTCAAGAGCAAGCAAGTTACTAAGAGTGACTCACTTTGTTGCTCTCTGTTGAGCGTCTTCTCACCTGCATTCATTCAGCACAGTCTTAGCTTTTCTCCAAACAAAAGTTTGATCTATTTGTCCCCTTGCACATGTGCTCAAAACTCCTTGTGCTCAAAGTTACTTCTGGCTTCATAAAGCCTTGTATTTAGTGACCACCATAGTTTTTTCTTAACTAATTATATGGAAAGGAGAAATGTGCAGTGGTATTGAAGGAGCCAGGTGGTTTGAAAGTGGAAGTATATTCTAATCCCATCTTTGATGTTTGTGTCATGCTTATAGGTATTATTTGAACTGGCTACCAAAATTCCTTCTTGGGAAAATATGCTGAGATAGAAAGATTGGATTTAGTTTTAGTACCTTTGCTACTTTGAGTTATGTAATAAGACATCACAAAAGAAAAATCACAACACCCTGCAAAGTATGTGTAATATGTCACTGTGTAAGGGTTTTAAGTGGTTTTATTTGCCACTGTTTGCAGGACTTCTCTGATTCATTATGACTCTTCCTGTCATGAACTGTTAAAAATACTTAAGGTTCTCCATATGAATATTTTACATAACTGCACGTTTTCTGATTTTTTTTTGTATTCTAAACTAATAACCTATGATATTTCTACATTTTCTATGAAAAAGAGAAAGCTTACAGAAGACCAAATGCACACCAAACACTTTACTAAGGTATTGATAACAGATTCCTCAGAACAACTCAAGAGAGGGAACAGTAGCTCCATCTTACAGTAGTAATAACCAATCAGGAATGTAATTCTTGAAAGATACTACTTATACTTGTAATAAAACTCTAAGAACTGAAATAGGTACAAAGTATGAATAAGAGTATCAATGAATAACTCAATGATAAACAGTTCATTTGTAGCATGTTCTTTCCTAGTATATAGACAAAGCCAATGAAACCAATAATTGATTGTATCCAAAGGCAAAACAATTTAAATAAGAAAAAAGAGGGAGAGGGAGAAAAAAATTGGTTGTCTGCAATAGCAAGCTGTGCTTTTCATTTCTTGCTGATTAGCTGGCAGCTACCAAGGAGGCCATAAGAGTGGTGTCATCTGCATATCTGAGGTTATTGATATTTCTCCCAGAAATCTTGATTCCAGCTTGTGCTTCTTCCAGCCCAGCATTTCTCATGATGTACTCTGAATATAAGTTAAATAAGCAGGGTG
>NW_011494948.1:12476939-12491454 GCF_000754665.1 Bison bison bison
TCCTTTTCCTATTTGTAACCAGTCTGTTGTTCCATGTCCAGTTCTAACTGTTGCTTCCTGACCTGCATATAGGTTTCTCAAGAGGCAGGTCAGGTGGTCTGGGATTCCCATCTCTTTCAGAATTTTCCACAGTTTCTTGTGATCCACACAGTCAAAGGCTTTGGCATAGTCAATAAAGCAGAAATAGATGTTTTTCTGGAACTCTCTTGCTTTTTCCATGATCCAGCGGACGTTGGCAATTTGATCTCTGGTTCCTCTGCCTTTCCTAAAACCAAAGTAGAGGAACTAAAAGCCTCTTGATGAGAGTGAAAGAGGAGAGTGAAAAAGTTGGCTTAAAGCTCAACATTCAGAAAACGAAGATCATGGCATCTGGTCCCATGACTTCATGGGAAATAGTTTGGGAAACAGTGTCAGACTTTATTTTTTGGGGCTCCAAAATCACTGCAGATGGTGACTGCAGCCATGAAATTAAAAGACGCTTACTCCTTGAAAGGAAAGTGATGACCAACCTAGACAGCATATTCAAAAGCAGAGCCATTACTTTGCCGACAAAGGTCCATTTAGTCAAGGCTATGGTTTTTCCAGTGGTCACGTATGGATGTGAAAGTTGGACTGTGAAGAAAGCTGAGCACCGAAGAATTGATGCTTTTGAACTGTGGTGTTGGAGAAGACTCTTGAGAGTCCCTTGGACTGCAAGGAGATCCACCAGTCCATCCTAAAGGAGACCAGTCCTGGTGTTCATTGGAAGGACTGATGTTGAGGCTGAAACTCCAATACTTTGGCCACCTCATGCGAAGAGTTGACTCGTTGAAAAAAGACCCTGATGCTGGAAGGGATTGGGGGCAGGTAGGGGAAGGGGATGACAGAGGATGAGATGGCTGGATAGCATCACCGACTCGACGCACATGAGTTTGGGTGAACTCCAGGAGTTGGTGATGGACGGGGAGGGCTGGTGTGCTGTGATTCATGGGATCGCAAAGAGTTGGACATGACTAAGCGACTGAATTGAACTGAACTGAACCAAGGAGGCCAGTGAGTCTTTTGCCTTAAACAACTAACTGAATCATCAGCGACTACTGTGTGTCCATGGATTCTGTAGAAAACATTGAGGGTTAATTGTGTGCATGCATGATGGATGGGCTTTCTCTTCACTTGGTTGAGTTTCCATGTTAATAGCCCCTTTTCATTACACCGTAGTATATAATTTCTGTGATCAAAATTTCTCAGGATAAAGTTATAAACCTTTACTGAGTGATATAAAAAGACAAATAAATGAAGAGATATGCAGTGTTTATGAATGGGAAGTCTTTATATCACAAAGATTCCAAATTCCCCACAAATTAATAAATATATCTAGTATAAGCAGAGTACTTTTGAAAAAGAAAAGAGATGGAGCCATGCCCTACTGATATGAAGACTCACAACAAAGCTATTAAAACTAAAACAGTGTGATTTTAGAACATAGGCAAACAGACCAACATAGATGAGTAAGAATCCTATAGACACACACATATAACAGAAGTATTACAAATAATTGGAAAAAGATGTATTAATCAATAAACATTCACTAGGACTTTAAAACTTATAAATGAAAATGTAGAATTTATTTATGACTTCACAGTTGGAAGATTCTCTTAAGACATAAAGAGCCCAACCTGTAAAAGAAAATATTGATACTTAAATTAGATTAAAATTTAATATGTAGTTAAGTGTTTAATGTCTAAAAATTTATGGGCAATGAAAAGATGACACAAGTTGGAAAACATTTTTTGCAATGTATATAACTGGCAAAAAGTAATACCTTTAATATATAAAGAACTCCTAGAATTTATATTTAAAAAGACAGTCCAGTGGGGGGACAAAAAAGCAAGGATCATCAGAAAGAGATATAAATAACTAATACTCACTAAATATATGTTCAACCATATTAGTCATCAAGGATTTACAAATTAAAATAACAAGGACATGGCATTTGATACCCACTGGACTGAAAAAAAAAAACAAACAACAAAAGAACTGTCAAAGGCACTGTCAGTGAGGAAGAAGTAATAAGAAATACTCCTATATTGCTGTTGGGGTATAAATTGGTGTAGCTATTTTAAAGAGTAACTTGCCAATGTCTATAAAGTTGAATATGAACACGTGTTGCTTCTCACCGATTTCCCTTTAGGAATCTACCCTGGAGAAACACAGATATGTTTAATATAGTATTGAATATTATAGCCTAAAGTTGATAGAAAATCTTAAATATCCATCAGAAGGTAAATGGGTAAATATCTTGTGGTTTATTCTTATAATAAAATGCTTTCAAAGCAATTAAAATAGATAACTAGTTCCACATGCATTCATATAGATAAATCTCAAAAATATAATGTTGTGGGGGAAGATGAGACCACTGTGTAATATGATACTACTTTGTTGTTTGGTCACCAAGTCAAGTCCAACTCTTTGCAAACTCATGGACTGCAGCACACCAGACTACCCTGTCCTTCATTATCTCTCACAGTGTACTCAAATTCATGTCCATTGAGTTGGTGATGCCATCCAACAGTCTCATCCTCTGTTGCCCTCTTTCTTTTTGCCTTCAATCTTTCCCAGCATCAGGGTCTGTTCCAGTGAATTGGCTTTTCACATCAGGTAGCCAAAGTATTGGAGCTTCAGCTTTAGCATCAGTCCTTCCAGTGAACACCCAGGACTGATCTCCTTTAGGATGGACTAGTTGGATCTCTTTGCAGTCCATGGGACTCTCAAGAGTCTTCTCCAGCACCAAAATTTGAAAGTATCAATTCTTTGGCACTCAGCCTTCTTTATGGTCTTACTCTTATATCCATATATGACTAGTGGGAAAACCATAGCTCTCACTATGTGGACATTTGTTGGGAGAGTGAAGTCTTTGCTTTTTAATACACTGTCTAGGTTTGTCATAGCTTTCTTTCCAAGGAACAAGCGTCTCAATTTCATGGATGCAGTCTATATCAATTTTAATATTACACAAATATTTATTAGATAGTGTATGGAGAAAACAGTTATAGACAAAAACAGAGGTGGGAAAGATATGCTTCAGCCTTGTATGTTTGTGGCCCTCTGGACAGAGAGAGAAGAAATGGGTTGGGAAGGTGTGCGTAGCTTACTTTATCTTAAATATTTTATTTAAAAATATATGGTAAAATGGTAATATGTATTTAAATAGCTAGTGGTTTACAGAAAAGTTTATTTTATTATTCACTGCAATTTTTTATGGTTCAAGTATTTATAAGTACATGCATAATAAAACCTTCAGGATAATATTTGGCAAATAATCAGCACAAAATAAATGCTGTTTTTATTAGCAGTGGTTGAACTGACAAATCATTGAAACATAAAATGACAAAGCTTGGCGCCCAGGATGTAATATGCACACTATTCACATTTTTGCCTCATAATATAATTAAAGAGTAGTCAGATGTAGGACAAGAGACCGCAAGACCACGGGGCCTCCTATCAGTTCATGAACTGCAACGCTAGTAAATAATGTCAAGATGATGAATCTCGGCATTTAAGGAGAGGGACTACTTTTTCACACTTGACCTTTGGAATTAACTGAAAAAACCATTATCATTTAAGAAAAAGGTTTTTTTTCTATATCCATTTCTAACTTACATATAGCTTATACAGTTCCTCCTTGCTGAGTTGTCCTCCATTTGCTAGGATTCTGTCATTACCTCCAAACAACAAATAGCTAACAAGATGAATTATCTAAAAGACACCCAAATAAAATGTGAAGCACTAAAAATCCTAAATCTTTTTTTAAAGAGTAGATTTTTAAGATCAAACAACCTCAATTTTAAAGAGTAGATTTTTAAGATCAAACAACCTCTGAAATTAAATAAAGCATAATTCTCTTTTAAAGATTTAACATCAGTTCAGAAATACATAAATTACACATGTGAAATTTAGGACTCTTTTTGTGCACATTTTCAAGTTTCCTACTGTAAGGTTGTTCCCCAAAAGTCTTTGCCAGGAATGGTGAAATTTCAATATTAAATAAACTATTCTAGGCATGAATTCAGCTTTATTCCTGTAAGCTAGTATTCAAATTGCTGGGGTAGTCTCCACTTATAGTTATCCTAAAGTAAGCTAACATACTTTAAATATTAATTATCTTTAGTGAAAGTTATAAATGTGAGGAGCTGACTGTTTGCTGCTTAACATCAGAACTTTCCTAGTAAGCTTAAACTAATTCTATGGGCTGTAATGTAAATTACACCTCAGAAAATCACTTGGGGCACCAAAGAATAATTTATTGCTTCCTTAATATAAAGAGCTAATTCATCTCATGGAAAGACAAATCACTTTTAAAGGAGTTCCTTAGCTGTTTATAAGTTACCGCTCAAGCTATCAGCATGTGTACTGGGTGTAAATACCTATCTTTATTAATATGCCATTTTTGACTTCGTTGTGTGTAGATGCGTGGCCCATCAGTGCCGATGTGTGTACATGCTAAGCCGCTTCAGTCATGTCTGACTCTCTGCGACGCTATGGGCTATAACCTGCCAGGTTCCTCTGTCCTCGGGATTCTCCAGGCAAGAATACTGGAGTGGGTTTCCATGCCCTCCTCCAGGGGATCTCCCTGACCCAGGGATCGAACCTGCATCTCTTAGGTCTCCTGCATTGGCAGGCAGGTTCTTTGCTACTAGTGCCGCGTGGAAAGCGTCAGTCCATCAGTAGCTGAAGGCAAGTAGAGAGGAGTGATTACTGACTCCTCTGGCAGCTGGACTAGGTCTTTCTTCACTAGATATCTGCATAGGGTGGTGCTGAGTAGTTTCTGGGAGGTTAGAAGACAATCTAATGGAATTATGTAAATAAGAATACAAATTCTTTTACCTGAATTTAAGAAGCTATGAGAGGATACTGTGGGTTGTATGTAGGGGCAAAATGTCACTTTGATGTAGCACATCCTCTTAGAGGTTCTTTTTTTAAATTTTCTGATATGGATAGACCTTTTTTTTTTTTGGAGTAGGTTCTGTTTCAGAGTAGGTAAAAATGTAGACCTTTAAACAGTCCTTAATTAGGTTGGCCAGTTGAAGCAAAACCTTAAAACATCACTTACAATGTAATATTATTGAATAGATGTAATCTCTAAATGTTGATTTTAAAAGCCTGTATACCATTTTATCTTTGTTATAGTAACTTATAGGTAAAAAACAATAATGTCATATTTTTGTTCAAAAAGCTAAAAAAAAAAAAAAAAAGCTAAAAATAAAGCTGTACAACAACCATATGACCCAGCAGTTCCACTCCTGAGTATATATTTGGAAAAAACACACACTAATTAAAAAAGATACATGCACCCCAAAATTCATACCAGTGTTATTAACAATTGCCAAGATACAGAAGCAATCTTAGTGTCCATCAACAGAAGAGTATATAGAGAAGATGTGATACACACATACACACACAAAATGGAATACTACTCGGCCATAAAAGAAAAATTAATGTAATAATGTAATTTTGCCATTTGCAGAAATGTGGATGGACTTGAAGGATTTTATGCTAAGTGAAGTGTCAGAGAAAGACAAATATGTGGAATATAAAAATATGACATTAATACATGGAATTAAAAAATATAACACTACTGAACATATATAAGCCAACTCACAGATATAAAAACAAACTAGTGGGGAGAGGGAAGAGAGGAGGGGAAATATGGGGTAGAGAATTCAGAGGTACCAACTATTAGGTATAGAGAAGGGAGGGAGTGGTATTAGGTATTAAATAAGCTCTAAGAATATATTGTACAATATGAAGAATATAGCCAATAAATCTAGCCAATATTTATAATCACTATAGATGGATTATAACTTTTAAAAAGCATGAATCCCTATATTGTGCACATGATTATACATCAACTATACTTCAATTTAAAAAAACCAGCATAATTACTCAGTGAAAAGTTTTGAAAAGGAGTACATTTTATTATTCCTTTGTATTATTTGATTTTGACTTGATATTGACAAAGAGGAGAATGACTACTTAAAGAAAAAAATTATTGTATGTACTACTTCAGTATAGGTATGTAATTTTAGCCAAGAGAAAATAACTTTATCTACAATTAAATTGCTTTATCAAAACTAAAAATGTGGCATTCAATGTACAAGTGTCGCTTATGGAGACGAAAACCTGAGAAGTGGTTATGTTGTTGGTTTAAGGCTTTATTTCCAACTGACAATAAGACTTCAGGCAAGTCATGTAACTCTCTGAATCTTGCTTTCCTGACATTTTATTTTTTTTATTGAAATATAATTGATTTACAATGTTGTGTTAATTACTGCTTTCAACAAAGTAATTTAGTTTACATATTTATACATTATTTGTTTTTCATATTTGTTCTTTTCCATGATGGCTTATTATAGGATATTAAAGATAGTTCTCCATGCCATACAGTAAGACCGTGTTGTTTAACTATGCTATATATGAAAACTTACATCTACTAACCCCAGCCTCCCACTCCCTCCCTTCTCTAATGCCCTCCCCCTTGGCAATAACTACACTGTTCTCTCTTTTCATGATTGTTTCTATTTCCCAGAAGGTTCATTTGTGTCATATTTTCGATTCCAAGTATAAGTGAGATGGTGTTTATCTTTGTGACTTCCTTCATCTAGTATGATGGGTTCTAGTTGCATCCGTGTTGCTGCAAATGGCATTATTTGGTCCTTCCTGACCTTTAAACTAAACATGCTCTGAATGATTCTGCAGCCTTAGATATTATGTTTCAAATTAGATATTTAATGGAAACTTCAAATTCCTTAACAGTTTTTTTTTTCCTTTTTTGTTTCAACATTAATGTGCACCACAGTGGTTCAACATGTAAGGCAAAGGCCTTGAATATGAAAGCTGTAATTTCAATATACCACCTCTAGCACCCAGGGGAAGTAAATTAGACGGAAATGGTAGTCATTCTAATTAAACAATCAGGAAAAATCATGACAAGTTGGTTTTCAGCATCAAAAATGTCCATTTAAGTGTCTTTATTCTTTTTAAAATTTTATTTATGTTTTAATTGAAGGATAATTGCTTTATAGAATTTTTGTTTCTGTCGAACATCAACATGAATCAGTCATAGGTATACATATATCCCCTCCCTCTTGAACCTCCCTCCCATCTCCCTCCGCGTCCCTCCCCTCTAGGTTGATACAGAGCCCCTGTTGGTCAGAGGTCCCATGTTGTCTCGTTTCTTCATTGTGTTTTGTGTGAGATCCATCACAGAGAGGAAATTTTTTTGAACCTCCAAAAATGGCAATACACTGCTTTATCTCCCAAATCCTCCATGTCAAAAGCATGTACTACCTTGGGGTTGTCTTTCTGGATGTGAGGGTTTACCATAGATTTGTTGTGATGATCTTTAATATAAAATCTTTTGTAAGCTGGATAACCAGTTGCAGCTGTCCCAGCGGCAATGGTAACTGCTGCGATCCATTCAACTCATACGCTGGAAGTCTCACAGTGCCTTTGCTTGCAAGGGTGTGCACAGAACACAGCACAAACTGCTTTGCGTGCACAGCGAGTGTCATGGTGCAGCAGGTGTACATCCTAGGGCACTAACTCTAGGCTGCTACCACTGCAGTTTCTTTTTGATTTGATTTGAATCTTTTTTGACTCTACTCAAGTCATTTTTTATGGAAAAACCAATTATGTATTTCTGGAGTCAGATCTTCCCATTGTAGACTCACTTTGCTTCCCCAGTTCTTCACAATTACTGACTGCCCATTCATTCTCCATTAACTTTCACAAACATAGTATCCCTAAAGTTCACTTTGCCTTTCACATAATGAGCACTTGTATGTCAAAGCTAATTATGTGTTCTGGGAAAGTCTAGTTCCTCAAACAGAGTTTAATGTCAAAAACCCTTAGTGTGGCATATACTTAATTCTAACTTGTTTCTGATGACATCCATTTAGACTTTCTTCACTCCAGCTTACTCAGACCATACTTTGTTCCTATATCAAATGATCAGTTCAGTGTTTTGCTCCAAGGGCATCTTATTCCTAGAATATCCTCCTCCCCTCTTCACTAGACCTTCATATATTAACCCAACCCTCTTCCCCCTGCTCCAGGAAGCTTGCTCTCTGAACTCCTCCAGGACTCACTGTCCTAGATCATGGAAGCAGTCAGTGCCCTGCCTTCTTGGGCTGCCCAAAGGACACTAAACAGATGTGGCGAGTCCTTGGCTCAAGCTTCGGGACAGTTCCTTACCAGACTCTTAATTTGCAGATCATCCCTATCTGCCAAGAGTGGAGTATGAATACAAGTCTGGGGAAACAAACAGGAAATCATGAGATCTCAGAGAATAGGATATGATGGAAGAACTAAGAAGGGAGTAGAGGAATAGGGAAGTAAGGATTTGGCCAAAAGTGTAGTGGAGCACAGGGAGTCAAAAAATCAGACTAGGAATTAATTCTGGGCTCCTGTTCCAAGAATGTTGTCCATTGGTTGAAGCATCTCTCTTATTTTGCATCCTCATTCATCTTTCTTATACATAGACCATCTACCCTGGAAATCTTTTGAGCAAGGACTAGGGCTTCCCTGATGGCTGATATAGTAAAGAATATGCGTGCAATGCAGGAGACTCAGATTTGATCCCTGGGTCGGAATGATTCCCTGGACAAGGGAGTGGCTATCCACTGCCTTGAAAATTCCATGGACAGAAGAGCCTGGCAGGCTATAGTCCATGGGGTCACAAAGAGTCGGACCCGACTGAATGACTAACACAGTATGTTTTACATCACTTTGCCCAGCACACAAAATAGACTCTTAAGCAGAGTAAAAGTGATGTCACTCAGTGGTGTCCGACTCTTCGTGACCCCATGGACTGCAGCCTACCAGGCTCCTCCATCCATGGGATTTTCCAGGCAAGAGTACTGGAGTAGGTTGCCATTGCCTTCTCCATAAGCAGAGTAATCATGATGTAAAACAATAAAAATACCAGTAACAATAGTAATGCGAATGCCAATCATCATGTATTGTCGATGTCTTCTGCACCAGATACTGCCTAAGTCGCTTTGTATACCTATCTCATTAATCCTTGGAAGAAAGGATTAATGAGATAGGTATTAATCCTTTCTGAGATAGGTATTAATCCCACCCCACCCCAACAGATGAATAAATGAAAATGAAAAGGAATTTACCCAAGGTCACAAAACTGATCTGTTACTTAAATGATTGAAACAATCCACATATGAAGAATACTGATTCATTTCACCAACAATTTCTGAGCACCTACTATATTCAACACACTAGTCTAAGGACTGGCTTCCCAGGTGGCACAGTGGTAATGATTCCACCTGCCAATGCAGCAGATGAAGGTTTGATCTCTGGGTCCAGAAGATCCCTTGGAGTAGGAAATGGCAACCCACTCCAGTATTCTTGCCTGAAAAATTCTATGGACAGAGGAGCCTGGCAGGCTTCATACATATGTGTGTGTGTGTGTGTGTGTGTATGTATATATATATATAACTGCAAACTAAAATTATAGTTTTTTATATACACACACACACACACACACACACACACACACACACTATATATATATAGTTTGCAGTTAGATTCCCACATAGAGTTATGGCTTTGCACACTCCATTGCCCTTCAGTGGGTTTGAGTGTGAGTGTATGTATGTTGAGGTAGCTGCTTGCCTCCAGTTTGAAAGTACAGATTAGTAGATTGGTTTGAAAGTTTGACTACTTACTATTTTGGTTAGTATTCCAAATTTCTATGGGGACTGTGGATCTTCATGCATTATATACAGCCCAAAGTATAAATGAGTGAGTGTATGGAGAATATATGTAGGAAGCTAAATTAAATAAATAAGTTTCTAGAAACTGTGATATCCTGTGCTGAACTCCAATTTCATATAATTATTATAAAGAACCAAAAAAAAATTGGCCTAAGCTTTTCAAAAATCCTACCTTATTGGCATCTCAAAACGTATGACACTGATGGGAATATGGCTAAAAGGTTGCATCACTTAGTATCAGATTTATTATATGTGACTGAAACCTCCCTAAGTAGTGGCATCAACATAGACATTTGCTTCTCTTCTATGTAAAAGAAGTTTTCTAGAGAGGGAAATTTCAAATTCAGTATGACCAGGGGTACCAGGGACTCAAGCTTATTCTACTTTTCTCCTAAATCCTTCTAGCCTCCCATTCTTAAGGATATGTTGTGATGCTAAATGAGCTCCTGCCATGATTCTCATTCTAGGAAATGGGAAAGAGGAAGGGACAAACAATAAGATAGTAATAAAGAAAAAGGCATCAATCAGCTGGCTCACAAGGACTTTCCCAGAAGCTGCCATTTAGTATTGCCTTTAACAACTCATTGGTAAGGGCTTAGTTACACAGACATGCCTAAGTGCAGAGAACTCTGAGCCATGAGTCTTTATATACTGCACAGCCATATTTTAGGGCAATTTAAGGAAGGGAAAATAAACTTTGAAGTGAGCCACTAAGATTTTCTCCCACAGTGAAGTACTAGGTGAAACAATAATTCTAATAAATCCCCAAAATTATGCATGCTGAATGAGAAATTCATTTCCCAGTGGCTAATAGATTTTGGAGGATATTGAAATGGTTTTGGGTTTGGTGGTGATGGTTGCACAAAATACTAAGAACCACTGAGCTATATACTTTAAAACGGTGGGTTTTATGGTATATGCATGACACCTCAATTTTTAAAATGTGTATTCAATAAGTTTCAGTCAAAGAGGAGAGGACAAAGATGTAAAGACCTTTATTTCCCAGAATGTAAGGAAGGTAGCTCAAAAGAGAGACCAAAAGCTATCACAATATGTCTCGGTGGTTCTGTTTTCTCAGAGGAGAGCCGCCCCCACACTAGGATGTCTGCCTGTTGTTGGAATGGAAGGAAGATGCAGGGTAACTGGCTGAACAGTGGAGCAACTGGTGGTGATGGCTCTGAGTATATGAGTATAGTGAAGTGAAGTGAAGTGAAGTGAAGTGAAGTCAGTCGTGTCCGACTCTTTGCGACCCCATGGACTGTATCCCACCAGGCTCCTCCCTCCATGGGATTCTCCAGGCAAGAGTACTGGAGTGGGTTGCCATTTCCTTCTCCAGGGGATCTTCCCAACCCAGGGATCAAACCCAGGTATATGAGTATAGCAGCAGCAAATATTTGTCTCTCAGATACTGGCTACATTTGTTATGTATATGAGAGTCATAATGGCAAAGATTTCAGATAATCTTAGGAGAAAACTGAGACACCTGTTGGTTAACTAACTTTCCAAGGTCACATCCTTTGTGTGGAGTAGAGCCTTGTTTCAAATTCAACAGTCTGGGTCTGTGCTGCATTCTCTTAACTGCTGCCCTATACTGAAAGACTATCTTGCTGGCAAAAGTGAGCTCTCTGATTTGGAGGAAGTCATCATCTTTTTTGGATTTTGTGATATTTATAATATATGCTTAAAATTAAATGTGAAGATAGTTAGCCGAGTGATTTCTTGAGGCAAGACTGGACATCATCTGCCTCGAGATTATCTCATTCATTTTCAAACTAAAATGTTCTCCTGGAGTAATTAGGACTAAGTGATCAATCATCAAGTCACACACACACAAATTACCAAGGAAGGTGACCTGCTACACTAGCCTTGCTTTTAATTAGATATTTAAAGCATATATTTCCTTTATCAAACTTCACCTGTTGCAATAAGACAAATTTTTTTCATTTTTTTTTCTTCTAGATGATCTCATATGGCCCTTGTAAGTGCATGTCTTGCTTTTGACAGGCATTGCATTTTCACTTAAAATTGAAGTTGTTTGTAGTTTTTGACCATTTAGGGTATAGCTGTTTATTGCACTCCTATTGCTATAATTAAAACAGTGCATGTGAATATGAAGAGTTTAGTTTTCAAGACAGTTCAAAGTCTAAGGAGCCCTGCTTTGGAGCAGAAATATTCTCTTTCAAAATGTATGTACATGGAATTCTTCTCTATGGAATCAGGGTACATGGTATGTGTAAAACACATCAAAACTTGGGGGAATATACATATTCAAAGAAGTAAAAATTTGAGTGTTCTCTATAGATGGGTGCTGCCTTATACTATGAATGTAGTATGTTTTTGTACTTGTGGGATAACTGCTTCTGTACCATCATTTGACTTACTCTGTGATTACGTTGTTGTTGCTGTTCAGTCACTAAGTTGTGTCCCACTCTTTGCGACCCCATGAACTGCAGCACACCAGGCTTTGCTGTTCTTCACTATCTCCCAGAGTTTGCTCAGACTCATGTCCAGCGAGCTGATGATGCCATCCAAACTATCTTATCCTCCATTATCCCCTTCTCCTTCTGCCTTCAATCTCTCCCAGCGTCAGTTTTTTTTCCAATGAGCTGGCTTTTCGCATCAGATGACCAAAGTATTGGAGCTTCAGCATCAGTCCTTCCAATGAATATTCAGGATTGATTTCCTTTAGAATTGACTGGTTTGATCTCCCTACTGTCCAAGGGACTCTCAAGAGTCTTCTCCAGCACCACAATTCGAAAGCATCAACTCTTTGGCACTTAGCCTTCTTTATGGCCCAATCCTTACATCTGTACATGACTACTGGAAAAACCATAGCTTTGACAACATGGATCTTTGTCAGCAAAATGATGTCTCTGCTTTGTCACACACTGTCTAGGTTTGTCATAGCTTTTCTTCCAAAGAGCAAGCGTCTTTTAATTTCATGGTGGCAGTCACTGTCCACAGTGATTTTGCAGCCCAAGAAAATAAAATCTGTCATTGCTTCCACTTTTTTCCTATCTATTTACTATGAAATGATGGGACTGGGACTATGTTCATGCAAGCATTAGAACAAAAATTGTTCAGATCTTTTGGTTTCAAAACCTAAAATCATACAGAGGGACATATGATATCAACATGGATATATGATGGTTTTAATGGAAAGACAGTAAGAATATTTACCTGGCTTCTTTAATGAATATCCATCATCTCCAGTGAACTAGAACTGCTTTGGAACACTTTCAAAAGTATTTTTTTTAATGTGTATTTCACATTTTATAATTCTGCCTACTCAAATACAGATGTGGTGGGTACCAATGTGAGTCACATACTCAGGTGTGCACAAGAGTGACTTTGGTTCTTTTTATAATCAAACTAAAATTTTTTTCACACCACCCTATTTGGTCTGACTCAGAAAGTTAATTTAGTCCCTTCCAGAATCCACCTGCAATGCAGGATTACCTGGGTTTGATCCCTAGGTTGGGAAGATTTCTGGAGAAGTGATCAGCTACCCACTCCAGTATTCTGGCCTGGAGAATTTCATGAACTATGTCCATGGGGTCACAAAGAGTTGGACATGACTGACTGACTTTTACTCACACAGTCACAGGTAACTTTAGTCCAAGTGAGTAATTTGGGTACAGAATTGTTTTTTGTATGTATACCTATCCCCATTATCTGAGAAGCATGTATAAATAATACCACAGAGAAGAAGAGAAGGTACATGGTTTTAACCTGGCCTCTCTCTCAAGATGTTACTCATCTCACTGGTTCTTGATGTGTGTGTGTGTGCACTCAGTCATGTCCAGCTCTGCAACCCTGTGGACTGTAACTCACCAGGCTCCTCTGTCCATGGAATTTTCCAGGCAAGAATACTGGAGCAGGTTGCTGTTTCCTACCCAAGGGGACCTTCTCAACTCAGGGATCAAACCTGCATAGCATGCATCTCCTGCATTGGCAGGTGAATTCTTCACCACTGAGCCACCAGGGAAGCCCTGTTGTATGCATACCCATCCCTATTATCTGAGAAACATATATAAATAACACCACAGAGAAGAGGGGGTGGATGCATGGTACATGATTCTAACCTGGCCTCTCTCTCAAGATGTTACTCTCGCACTGGTTCGTGACATAGATGAGGCTTATGGCCACCTAAAAGAAAACCTGCAGTGGATGGAGAGGCAACCTGTACCTCCTGCTACTGCTGACTGAGCTCTGAATCTTTGCTGCTACCTACCTGCCAAGGAGCCTCATCCATCAGATTCCTGGTAGGAACTGTCCAGGTCTTGTCTGTCTGACAAGACAGTATCAATGATAAACATTCTGGCAGACAGACCACCATTTTCTCTTTCTCTGATGATCCCTGAATCTATAGGATATTTTAGATGCTACTCTAGCACCAAGGGAAATCAAATTGATGGTGTGGACATGTGAATTTGGAACCTCTTTCATTCCTCAATCCGTATATCAAGCCACCATTTCTACTCTATCCAGCAGGGTTACATGGGGACCTTTCTCTGATGTCTGACATCCCACTCCCCTAAGACAAGCTAGGCAATGTCTTTTCTTTGATAAGATCCCCACCCTTAAAGTAGGGGTACATGCTGCCCTTTTCCCCAAGCAAGACTCTTTATGGTGAGTGAGAAGGGCATCCAGTTTCCAGACTTGTCTAACTACCTTGAATTCTCTACCTTCTCAACTTCTATAGGAGGTTCACATCACACAGAGGTAGTTGAGAGAAGGATGCA
>NW_011494948.1:12491743-12511149 GCF_000754665.1 Bison bison bison
AAAAAAAAAAAAAATTGAAAAATAAGTTAATATCACAAACGATTATTTCACCACACTAACTTATATACAAAATTTAGTAAGTTATATAAAAATGGGTAAGCTAGTTTTATTTATAGAGTGGGTGACTTTGGGCATCATTTCATTGTTCCAGTTGCAGTTTTGAAGATTTCTATACTGCTAAACTCTCTATTTTGAGTTTGAATTGTGGCATTAAATTTTATAGTTGTAATGAGCACAAGCTAATTAAATACAATGACTAGGGGAAAAAGACATTTTAACTGTGATTTAAAATAAGAGATATTGTTTTACAGATAGGATTTGGAAATAGAATAAACTTACCCTGTCGCCTTGTTCCCCAGTATTGTCTAAAAGAGAGAGAGATTATTTCATCTTCCAACAAATAATTCCTAAATGTAACAAATGCTGACAGAAGTGACAAGCATTTGATATTCTTTGAATGAACTCCAAAGTTCATTCTACTGATTATGTTTCTTGTTCTCCAAATAACTGCTCAAAAAAAGTTTAAAACAACTTTGGTCTAAAAGAGTTATGCACATTAAGTACAATGCCTGCGAGCTCTACTCCTGGTACCAAAGGAGGCAAAAGGACCTGATCTTTTAATACCTGGAAGAAGAAACTAATTTAAACAAGTTCCAGACTGGTGGGTATGATAAAGGAGAGGTCAATTTTGTTCATTTATCTAGGATTTTTCAGGGATTTCCTACACAGAACCTTTACAAGGAGTTTTTTAATCCTTACTTGCCAATATCAAGGTATTTTGATGGTAAAAAGCATAGAGCCTAAGAGCATAGACTTTCAATTTTTCAGGAGTCAGAGAAGGAAGATTCCTACTTTTCCTTTGCCTAGAGTTGTGGGAATTTCATAGCAGCAAATGCTTGCTCCTGACCAACTACGGTGCTTAGGCAGTCTTTAGTGGCTGAGCAGTTGCCAGAGACAGACGCAGCCTACCTACTAACAAACTCTTAAAGTAGGAATGACAGTCAGTGGGCCAGCATTTCCACAACCCATCTGGAGAAGAAGAAAATAGGAGGCAACAGTGTTACTTTTTCAAAATTTTGACCTCTGCCTTGAAAAAGCATCCTTATATGTAAAAATCACATACAGAATTGCCTGGACTGTCCAAAACATTGTCAAGATTCAGAAACGAAGTAACATGGAAGGGCTAAAAATAGTTATAGTTAACTCACAAAGGCCCCTGTGTCTCTTGCTTTGAGTGTATTACTCTAACTTTGCATTTGATTTTAAGTGGATTAATTGGTATAGTTGTTGGATTTTAAAGTAGCCCCTATGATCTCTATCTCCTGGTGACTTGGCCTTGTATAATTCCTTCCCCATTGAATTTGGACAGGACGAGTGACTTGCTTCTAACTAGTAGAACATGACAAAGGTGTTCAGATATGTTTCCTGTGATTCCATCTTGCTAGAAGATTTAAGAGTCTTACTCTCCTTTTTGCTGGCTTTGAAGAAGCAAGCCATGGTGATTCCTACAGACAGGCTGCTAACAGCCTCTAAGCCAGCAGTGAACCTTTCCCCAGAGAGCCACCAGATGAGAACCCAACCCTGGCTGGCATTTTGCAGTCTTTCAGAGGACCCAGCTAAGGCATGGCCAGACCTCTGACCCACAGAAATTGTGAAATAATGAATGTGTATTGTTTTGGGCCTTTGATTTTGTAATAGTTGTTACAAAGCATAGCAAACTAACACAGTTTGTTTCTTAAGCCATAAGAGAGAGGTATTGCTACATGAATCAGGTATTGATAGCAACAAGAGAAGAAACAATTGACAAGTAAGGAAACAAGAGGAATAACAGGAATAATCTCTGAAAGCATAACTAAACAATAAGTGGTGTTCATAGTTATCACTCTGAGCCCACAAGCAGAAGATATATCATGCAAAATCCATTCTGTCAAGAAGGTAGAGGTGTCCGTAACACAGACATGAAAAAATTCAGAATCTTAATGTAGCATTAGACAATGTTTGACCATGGATCTTGGAATTATTTGAGAATTTGATATTTAGTGTAGGTTTAATTCAAAGGGATAGTAAAATAAATATCTATGATCAAAGAGTTACATATGCTTTTCTCACAATGTGATATGTCAGAATGCTTATAGAATCTGAAGTGAGAATTTTAACTTATGAATAAATACTTGAGCTAAAAATTCAAGTATCACTTACTTCCATGTAACCTGTGGACAATTTGGCCTTTGTTTCCGAGAAGGAAAGGTACCAGGAATTGGAAGCAATGAAGAATGGCTGATAATGGTGGTGGGCTATAGGTTGGTGTATCCTTAGGCTTACCAGGTATGGGAGGGAGAGAGTTTCCTTCGTCTATGGAACAGGTAGTAAGGGAAGGAACCACCATCTATTGCTTATTAAAAAGAACCCAAACTTGAAGCATATTTTTATAACCATGCCATTAAAACTGCTTGAGGTGATTTTTCATAGTCTTCTCTGCATCCCATGAGGTTTGAAGTAGGAAAAGGTCATGTGAGTAAATACTGGAAATGCTCTTGAATCTGCAGAAAATGAAACCCAGTAAGCTAATTCTAGATCACACACCTGCTAGTCATGTAGCCTAAGTGAGATTTAGTTTTAGCAATTTTAGAATAGTAATAATAGAAAATATTATATTCTCTACCATAAACATCGACTATATACCATCAATGCCTTTGATAGATTGTAGGACAGTTTGTTACAATATTTTTTGTGAATGGTGCTGATTAAAAAAAAAAAAACACAGCTGTCAAATGTGTTTATAAAGTCCATAAGATGAGTTTTGAGAAAGATACCTTTATGTAATTTGGATGTGGGATCTCACTTTAGTTTATGAAGTACTTTTCATTGCAGCCTATGATTTGATCTTGGTCATTCTAGGAAATAAGTACTAGCATCGTGCCATGGGAGCAGTGTCTCCTATTGCTTTATACACAGTGTTAGTGATTATTGAAGGATGGAGTTGCCCAGTGCTCCATAACTGGTGAGTGGTGAAATCAGGACTGAGAACAAAGATTTTTGACTAGCTCTAACTCTGGAAACATACCACTTACTTACAAGCAGAAGTAGTCATCTATTGAAAGCAAAGATGATTCTGAATCACCATGCTACCTTTTCCTCAGCAACTACCATGTTATGTTCCAAGCTACTGACTCATGTTTGAAGTGATGAGCATCAACCTCAGGCCTAACTGCTTTCTGTCCATACAGAGTTCTGGGTAAACAGGAAGCCATTGTCATCAACCTCTGTCTGGTAACTCCTCTTAGTGGAGCCTGTTCCTAATAGAAGATGGTAAAAACATGGGTTTTCTCCCTGTGCATAGAACCCTGAAGATAATTAACTCACATTTAAAGTATCAATACTCCATGAACAGCTGTATTTGATCTAATCAAAGAACAAAAGTTTAAATAAAACCTGTCCATACCTTCATATCAGAGAAGGCAATGGCACCCCACTCCAGTACTCTTGCCTGGAATATCCCATGGATGGAGGAGCCTGGTAGGCTGCAGTCCATGGGGTCGCTAAGAGTCAGACACAACTGAGCGACTTCACTTTCACTTTTTCACTTTCGTGCATTGGAGAAGGAAATGGCAACCCACTCCAGTGTTCTTGCCTGGAGAATCCCAGGGACGGGGGAGCCTGGTGGACTGCCGTCCATAGGGTCTCACAGAGTCGGACACAACTAAAGTGACTTAGCAGCAGTAGCAGTTTACCTTCATATTGGGAGTTACTTATTCTTTAAATTATTTATGTAATGATTTAAAGGATTTGACTATCTAAATATAATAGTAATAAAAGGATACATTTGCATAAAAATGTATATAACATGGTACCTGTTTTTGATCAGAAATAAATAAAAAGAAATTTAAATATGTGCATTCGTTTATAGGAGCATAGAGAAACATGAAAGAAGCAGCTAGATTATTTGGTATCTCAAGTGCATGAGAAAAGTTGGAATTTATTAGTTTTTTAAAAATGTATATATCTGGAGTTTTTCACTTGTAGCAAAGATCAAATAATAGCTTTGTAATTTAAAAGTATCCTATAAGTATAGCAATAAGAAAGAAGGATAGAAGGAAAGAAGGAAGGAAAATGAACAGTTAGTCTCACAGCTGAGAGGGCCTTCATTTGCTAACTCATAGATATAATTTGTCTTGTTTGTCATTATAAAAAAAAAATAAGAATATATTATGTATAATTAGGCAGTGTATTTATCCTATACTTCAATAAATATTTTAAAGTGTCATTTATACATTTTCTATGACATTTATTGCTTATGTTACTGAAATTTAAGAATCTGAGATTACGGTGAATACTCTTGAGTGTGTAAAATATATGATAAAAAAAGATCATTCACTGTTGCAGCTAGGTGCAGGGGAGTACAGGATGAACAAACTAGGACCCCAAACTTGAAAAATAAAAAAGACCTAGGGGAGTTCACAGCCTGTTTAATAGTGATGATAAATAGTTGGCATCCCGACTGCCTTCCCTGGCTCCCCTGCCCTCAGCCCATGTAAAGGTCTCTAGTATGTTATTCTTGGCTCCTGAAGTCTGTGCGCCCTTCAGGTGTCCTCCACCGCAGAGGCACCAACATCATTAGGAATTGGTTGGCATTGCTACTTAACACTTCTTAGGAAATTGAAGTCTTTGGAGTCTCTCCACTGGCTTGCCAGTTTTGTTTCTTCTTTGGCCCGTGAAAATATGAACTAGTAACCTTTGATGAGAAATTGTTATCTGGGAACCTGGTAACTATCTTCCAAACAGCTGTTGTACAGATGATGAGTTTGACTTTCACTGGGTGAAATAGGGCACAGATGGGTGAAAATCAATGGAAGACAACTTTTAGAGAATTTTGTTTCTTTTTATTTATTTTAAATGAAGTATAGTTGGTTGACAGTGTTGTGTTCTTTTACTTTAATAATATTTTTTATTGTAGAGAATTTGAAGACTTATTTTCAAGGGGAAACAGTATAGTAGTTGGAGCTGCCCTGTGAGGTAGTGAGTTGTTTTTGCCAAAGCTATTCTGATGGATTCAGGGATATTTTAGAGAAGATTTCATGGGTTAACCCTTCTTGGTTTTTGTACATACCTGTGTCTTATACGTACATTTTATAATTTCTTTATTCATTGTTTTATAATTTGTTTATCTGTTAACTCGTGGTTAGATAACATCACTGACTCAATGGACATGAGTTTGAGCAAACTGCAGGAGACAGTGAAGGACAGGGAAGCCTGGCGTGCTGCAGTTGATGGGGTTGCAAAGAGGTGGGCATGAGAGGATGAGATGGCCGGATGGCATCCCTGCCTCGATGGACGAGAGTCTGGGTGAACTCCGGGAGTTGGTGATGGACAGGGAGGCCTGGCGTGCTGCAGTTGATGGGGTTGCAAAGAGGTGGGCATGAGAGGATGAGATGGCCGGATGGCATCCCTGCCTCGATGGACGAGAGTCTGGGTGAACTCCGGGAGTTGGTGATGGACAGGGAGGCCTGGCGTGCTGCAGTTGATGGGGTTGCAAAGAGGTGGGCATGAGAGGATGAGATGGCCGGATGGCATCCCTGCCTCGATGGACGAGAGTCTGGGTGAACTCCGGGAGTTGGTGATGGACAGGGAGGCCTGGCGTGCTGCAGTTGATGGGGTTGCAAAGAGGTGGGCATGAGAGGATGAGATGGCCGGATGGCATCCCTGCCTCGATGGACGAGAGTCTGGGTGAACTCCGGGAGTTGGTGATGGACAGGGAGGCCTGGCGTGCTGTGATTCAAGGGGTCGCAAAGAGTCGGACACAACTGAGCAACTGAACTGAACTGAACTGAAGCAACTGAACAGCAACAACAGCACCTGTTACATGATGATGACTAATTCAGTGGACTCTGTGATGAGCCAGGCAGCCTTAAATCTTATTAGCAATTTTTTTTCATTTAATATTCACAGTAAGAATTTTAAGCAGAAATGATCATTGTTTGACTATGAGGAAACTGAGGTGTAGGAAGGTTAAGCAACTTGCTGAGGTCAATATGTTAGCAAGTTTGAGCACTTTACCACTGTACAGTACAGCTTCCCAAGACAGTGGCTGAATGATGCTTGGAAGAGAATGGTAACAAGCTTGAGTAAGTGGGAAAAGCTGTCTCTTAAGTAAATCATTTCTATTTCCCACCAGCTAATTGAAGACAGGCGTTAAGAGGAAGGAATTAGTTCCACTCTGAGTTGCCAGGCTGAAGTGTGTATTGCCTCCAACCGAGGTGGGGGACAGGGGGCACAAGAGCATTGTTCTAATGCAGATCACAGAGGAAATTGCTCTTGAAATGGCTGTGAATAGCCACATTGAAGTTTTATCTGCTATAATTTCAAAGCATACTTATTAGGTAAATTTTGCTATTGTAATTTGCAAAGCAGTAAAGTTGCTAGTTGATGTGAGCTTGCTCCATCTGAGGCTAGGAAATGTCTGTGTAAGATTTTTCTCAAGATACCTGCCAACCGAAGACAAGTCTTTATATCGAGCCAGATCCTGCGAACCTAAGAAGTCTTTTTATACTGCTCCAGAGGGCAAGATTGAATGCCTTTCCCCTCCAATTTTCCTTTAAAAATGTAAGTTATGGATATGATATAGCTTGAAATAGGTATACTCTTCCCATTCTCCTTGCCCATAAATCCCTCAGCTGCAGAGTAAAAGCCTCATAGGAAGTAATTTCTGTTAGAAATTAACACTTTAAATTCCCAGAATTATACAGGGCTTCTATTCTATTACAGAACTACTTGGAAGGTACACATTTTTAAATACTTCTCAAGTTCCTCTCAAGTTCCTTCTTTTCTGCTGCCGGTTTTGTGGACTTTTCAACTCTGAGAGAACCGCCCTTTGAAAGGTTTTGCACTCTCTATCAAGTATTATTCAATAAATCATTTTCAGCAAGTAAGTCAAATAAGCATATTAGTCTGTGTGTAGCATTTAAACAGGCCTGTTAAACTGGCTGCATTTTGGCTTTAACCCAATTAAAGGTTGTCATAATGAGTCTATCTAGAACAGGAATAAGTCAGGTCAGCTTTCGAATGAAATGTATGTTTTTGTAGAAGTAACCTCTCAGGGGATCCAGCCCTGCAAATTGCAGAGTGTGATACAAGAGTCACAGAAGCTCAGAAATTTACGGGAATGAATAGTCTTCCAGCTATGTCATATATTAATCAAAATGGTTTAGTGTCAGCTCTTGCTTTTAAATTCCAGTGAATAAAAGACAGCTTATTTTCCTAAGGATATCATGATGTGTGCGTGTGTATTTTAAGTGCAATGTTATATGAATGAGTTACGCTTGTCTAACCCAACTCCTTTTAATCCTTGACCATTTAAATGGAAAACCTATCTAAGCTGACTTTATTCCATGGAAGTCACTTTTCAGTGGTGGAGATTAAGAGCTGTCATTGTGACCAGCACACTCTAGTACTTTAAACAGAGGGCTGTTATTATGCTCCTCTGAATTTTATCCTTTATTTTGTTAATTAGAGTGACTATTTCAACCAGATTTCCAGCCAGGCTTTTATTGATTGTTCTCAAATGGGAGAGAATTCAGCTATTTACATAAGAATTAATTTCTGGCCCTGAGTCTAGCCACAGCCTACTCCGGATTTGAACCCGTTAAATAAATCAAGGAGGTCCTGCTGAAGAATTACAATTGTTCTTTGAAATTTGATCAAAAGAATTTTGAGTGCACATTCATTTTTAAAAGTAAATTTATTTCATTTGATTTAAAAACAATCTCTTTGGTTTATCAAACTGTGTCTTCAGTTCAGTTCAGTTCAGTCGCTCAGTCGTGTCCGACTCTTTGCGACCCCATGAATAGCAGCACGCCGGGCCTCCCTGTCCATCACCAACTCCCGGAGTTCACTCAGACTCACGTCCATCGAGTCGGTTATTCATAAATGTCATGGCAAGACTGGAAATAACAGTTCTGACCACCTACCACCAGGTGGCGCTATGTTTTGGCCATCCCAGGGCTAAGTCATTTCAGTCATGTCCCCAGTGGGGGTTTTGCGGAGTAGTGGGTTTTGCTCTGACACACTCTTAGGGCAAATGAGCCTACTCATTTTTCTTATTAACCTACCTGCAGGTGTCCAAATAATCCAAATGTCCACATGAAATCTAGGACGATGTTACAAATAAGCAGATGGAAATTAGCCTCGTACGATAGTTTTTACAGTGGCAAAAAGAACAGGAGAAGACTCCAAAAGAAATATTTAGGTCTTATATTTCTGCTGGAAAGTGCCAGTCGGGGAATGGGTTCAGTGAGGAATGCACAGGAACAGGCCTTGATATTCTGCCTGGGTGGCTGCTCGCCAGACAGTCATCTGGCCTGACAGACGGTGGTTAGGGGAAGAAGAAAGCCTGTGTGCTTGTCCCTCATGCACTCTCAGATAATCGCTAATAGGAACTTGCTTCCTTGGTATTGTATGCTTCAGGTCTATAGAGGCCCTGCTCTTATGAGGCCTCCTGACCCCAGAGGCCGAAGAAGACAGACCTGCTTTGACTAGGAGACCCAGCCACCATGGCTTGGACATTGGTGGTATCTCTGGCAACAGAGAACACACCCATACTTGACCTCTGTTTGCCTCCATCCATGGAGGCACAAACCTTGGTCAGGGAGCCTGGCAGCTTCAGCCCACAGCCTGAAGAAAGTGACCTGTTAGCTGGGACCGGACAGGGCCTCATAGCTGAGCATCAGATCCCTTAATTAAAAAAAAAAAAATTCTTCAGGGCTCCAGCCTTGGCAGGATAGCTTCTTCCCCTAATCTAATTATCAGCTTAAAATGCAGTTGCCAGCACAGAGACCCAGCTTCCATGAATTTATAGGCCTGTTTATTAAGATGTCACTTAAGGACTATAGATAATTGGGGAAACTGGAATCAGTTCTTACAGGGTCTTGTGAAACTGATTATTCCAGGGACTTGTCTTTATTTCTTGAAATGTTTTATTCTACCCACAGTCTCTCTGGAAACTTTATTGTTATTTTAGTCAAAGTTGCGTAACTGACCCCATGATAAATGCAGTTAAGATCTGCTTGTGATGAAAGAAGCTGCACTGGAGTCATAATGTACAATGTTGATGGTATAATCTTTCCTGAAAGTGATATAGTTTTAATAGTCATTTAATTTTCTCCTCTTGCTGTCTTTGTGCTTAAAAGTAATTGTTTAACTTTTCTAACAGGAATACTTAGATTCTTGGTTGCTGCACTGACTATTCTTACAATGACTTACTCTACTTCTTTCTTCTGAGTGAGTGAGTGAAGTTGCTCACTCATGTCCAACTCTTTGCGACCCCATGGCCTGTAGCCAACCAGGCTTTTCCGTCCATGGGATTTTTCCAGGCAAGAATACTGGAGTGGGTTGCAATTTCCTTCTCCAGGAGATCTTCCCGACCCAGGGATCGAACCCAGGTCTCCTGCATTGTAGGCAGGCACTTTATAATCTGAGCCACCAGGGAAGTCCCTTTCTTCTCTATTTTGATAAATCGAAAATGGTGTTTCTAAAAGGCCTGTTTCCTTAGACTTTGTTATTGAAATGCTGTTGCTTAGAGCATCTTAAGAAGGTAAATATTAAATTGAGCTGTTCTCTGGTCTGGGAAAAACTGCTTATATTTCAGTTTCTTCAAATGCACTTAAGAAATGTTATCAAGTTAACTGTGTGGATTGTGATTATTAACAGATCAAATGTAATACAAATTAAACATATTTAGAGGATGGGAGGAAATTCATCCTGACATTTGTGTTCAATGTTAAGAAGGGCATGAAACTTGCTGGACACTCTTGTGATTTAATATTCATAGAGACTTTTGGAAAAAAGAAATAAGATTTTGGAAGCTATAGTATTCTCCATTGGTAAATGATAGTGAGCTCTGGTTCTCAGAGAAGACATTTCTAGATTCCTCTCTATATATAATTTATGAATCTTCACAGATGTTCAGTGCTACATTTTTTTTTATGAGAATGAGGAAATATGTAGAGTACTGTTTTGAAGAATTGATACAGAAGAAAATGTAAAAACATTAGAAACACTCAATGCGTGGCTTCAAAGAAAGGAGGGAAAACTTGGCCAACTTAGAATGTTTATATAAATCTACTCCTAGGAGGTTTTACTTGTTCAATATTCATCCATTGAGTGGTATTGAGTCCTATACTAAACACAAATTTTAAAAGTAGATTATTCTTGCTTTACATAACTCAAATTTTATATGTAATATACACAGGATTGTCTAACCACAGACATGAACAGTATAATGAATATTTACACAAAATATACTGAAGACATGAAAGAGGATTAATGGCTACTGAGTCGTTGTACCAGATCTGGATTGCTAAAGCTCTATTGCACAGGTTTTCTCTTCCTCCCAGAACATACTCCCAATAGATTCAAGCTATGTTCCAAGTCATATTTGAACCTCAAGAGTCACTGAAGATTCGTCAAGTCACTGTAAAGTGAGAATGATTTTAAACAGTTTGAAATGGCTTTTAAGGGATGATCCTATGAGTTGTGAGATTAAGAAAGATAATCAGGCATCTATAGCAACCTAATTTCAGGTGGGTTAGGATACTGGGAAGACTCATATAGAAACAATGTTATGAAAGACAAAGTGAGGGGACATGGTGGCGCAAAATATATGGGGTGAAAGGAGAATTAGGAAGGGTTCCAGTCGCTGAGACACAATGAGAGGGAGCGGATGTGCCTTCTCCAGTGAAGCTGCTGTAGAGAAAACCTCTTTGCCTCAGATGAAGACCCTCCGCCCTCTCCTATGCCCACTCCTTTTCCTTCTTTTTCACCTATTAGATTTCTGATATTGCCGTAATGTCCAAATGTAAATATGAGAAACTAAAAGGAAGAGGGGCCAGGAAAATAGAAGAATTAATGGAGAAACGGAAGGAGAAAGAAAATTACAACTTGTCAGCTCATCAAGAGGGAAGGAACAGGACTGTCTGCTTGGACAGCCCCCTTCCATGGCGATTTACCAAATTTTCCTACCACTGACTGAGCTCCGCAGTATGGTATCTGGAGAGCAGCTTTCTCTGCATTGTAACCCTACTGCTTTCTTCAGGGAGGACTAACTGTGCCAGCCTAGTACTATTTCAATCCCTGTGTGAAAATTATTTGCACTCACTCAACTTTTAGCATGGGCTTCCCAGGTGGCTCAGTAGTAAAGAACCTCCTTGCCAATGCAAGAGACTTAGGTTCAGTCCCTGGCCCAGGAAGATTACCTGGAAGGGGAAATGCAACCCACTCCAGTATTATTATTTAGAAATCACCATGGACAGAGGAGCCTGGTATGCTACAGTCCATGGGGTCGAAAAGATTCGGACATAACTTAGCACCTGAACAACAATAAATTTTATCATCTTTTTTTTTTTCTATGAGAATGGAGTATATGCTTAATAATTCTTTATTGTGTTCTTTTCACTCAGTATGTTGCATTTAATAGTGTTCAGTGGCTACTTATTACTACAGATCATAACAACAGCCAGAATTACAATGGAAAAGAGCTATTGGATTAGATTTGGCTAGGAAATTTTTATTGATAAACCTAATAAAGCGGACAACTGGAGCAATAGTTTAGCTGTAATTGGGAAAAAAGTAAGTTGCTAAGAATTGAGGTATGTGAGAAGATAAAGACCATTCTTTTGAACTTAGATACTAAAGTGGTGACCTTGGGTTACTCCTTAGTCCGAGGAAAAACACAGAATAAACCATGATAGAAAAGAAGTGGCAGAGTTTTCTTTACATTATAAATTTAAACATATTTAAAGGTAGGAAGAGAAGTTACACTAGAGAAGAGATTCTGAATTTCGGCAAGGGAGCAAGTGGTTATCATAGAAGGGGATGAACAGAATAGAAAATTAACAAAAAGTTACAAGTGCATCTTCTAAGGCACTGAACACATCGGACCCCACACATCAGTGGTCGCTTCTGCTGATCCCCTTACTTGGCTTGGTAAAAATGTTGATATGACATGCTTTCTCACCCTACCCATGTCCACCGCCCCCCTCCCCAACCTGAGTAAATGATACCTGATGAAGGGGTGGGAACAGCTCAAGGGAATCAAAGTCCTGAGAATCAATAACCTCACTTCCTCTGCTTCAGAGGTCACCATCCCCACCTTCTTTCTTCTCCTTGTTTTTCCATCATCCTTGGCAATATATTACATTGGCCAAAAAGTTCATTTGGGTTTTCCCTTGCAACGTAACAGAGAAACCCGAACAAACCTTTTTGGCCAAACTTATATGTAACTCATGGCCCAAGTGTCAAGAATTGTATAAAAATGATGTTGACAGAACCCCAACACTTGAGCCAAAATGGCAAATGAAAAGCAGTTCTTCCCTGTCCTGCTTCTTCCCTCTCCCTCCTCCTCACCCCCATTCATACTTCCCTCATACCCAAGTTCTCCAATTTGTATCCCATATACTTGCTGCTAAGTCCTCGTTTCTTCTGATTCCCTTAGTAGGGGAGTCATTATTCAAGTACTTAATATTAAGGAGTGGGTGACCCATGAGCTTAATCATTTCAAATTGTTGGCTTAACACAAATGACATCTCTGCTTCTTCATAATGTCTAAGCTAAGAATACATGGAAGGCTAGTAACCAGTTAGTCCTTTTAAAATAAAGTGTTGATTTCTCAGTCATGTCCAACTCTTTGTGACCCCATGGACTGTAGCCCACCAGGCTCCTCTGTCCATGGAATTCTTCAGGCAAGAATACTGGAGTAGGTAGCCATTCCATTCTCCAGGGGATCTTCCTGATCCAGGGATTGAAACCAGGTCTCCTGCATTGAAGATGGATTCTTTACCATCTTAGCCATCTAGGAAACCCTTTAAAATAAAAGTACCTATAAATTATAAGGATTAAATTAAATAATTCATACAAATATTCAGTGCTGTATATGCCATTATAGTAAGCACTTGATACGTTTTGTTGTTGTTGTTCAGCGGCTCAGTTATGTCTGATTCTTTGAGACCCCACGGACTGTGGCATGCCAAGCTTCCCTGTTCTTCACTATCTCCTAGAGTTTGCTCAGACTCATATCCATTGAGTCGGTGATGCCATCCAACCATCTCATCCTCTGTTGTCCCCTTCTCCTCCTGCCTTCAATCTTTCCCAGTATTAGGCAGAGTCTTTTCCAGTGAGTCAGTTTTTTGCATCAGGTGGCCAAAGTATTGGAGCTTTAGCTTCAGCATTAGTCCTTCCAATGAATACTCAAGGCTGATTTCCTTTAGGATTGACTGGTTTGATCACTTTGCTGTCCAAAGGACTCTCAAGACTCTTCCCCAGCACCACAGTTCAAAGGCATCAATTTTCTGCACTCAGCTTTCTTTATAGTCCAACTCTCACATCCATACATGACTATTGGAAAAACCATAGCTTTGACTCTACGGACCTTTGTTGGCAAAGTAATGTCTTTGTTTTTTAATATGCTGCTTAGGTTTATCATAATAGCTTTTCTTCTGAAGAGCAAGAGTCTTATAATTTCATTTTGATACAAGTTAGCTGTTGTTATTTGTATTATGTTATTTTTGGAGTGGGGTGGTTATTTAGCTACTAATGTCTATCAAGAATAAATTATATATTCAGCACACTTGAGTCCACCAGTTCTTGACTGTAAAGTGGTTCTACCCTCTGTTAGCCTGTGTCTAATCCTTTCTGTGGTTGGAACAGACAGCGTTCAAGTGCCCAGGTGGTGACATCTCTCTTGCCATCCTTCTGTATAACCTTGTCTTTGATGGTAAGGATCAAGCCTGCCTTTGGAAAGGTATCCTGTGTGCCAGGCTATGTGCTAGATACTTTCACTCTTATGGTTTCATTTCATCCCATCATCCTGACCACCTGAAAATCAGGCCCTCATACCTTCATTTTAGGGATGAGGAACTAGAGACAAGGGACTGGGTGACATGCTAGTGAGTGGCAGGAGTGGAAATAACCTTAAGTTGTTTGTCTGATTCCAAGTTTCATGCTATGTCTTAGGATATGGTTGGAAGTTTAAAAAATGGTTCCGAAAAATTAATGGTGCATTCACAAGGAGGAATTGCTTTTAGTGGTGTTTTCTTTGGCCTTACAATCTCAAAAGAACTGGTACTTGTTGATCTTTGTTTGATAGTTAAATCCATCACTGGAAGACAATTTATGTACAAGCAAATGCCATGAGCCACAAGCCTTATTTGTAATGGGCATCAGGCATTAGCTTCACACTTGAAAACTTGTTTATTTCAATGCCATTTTAAGTTATTTCTATTTTCTTTGCTCAAATGGAAATCATGTGTTCATTCAGTAAGATGTTTAATAAATTGTTTATTAGGTATCTGGGTAAAGTGATTTTCTTCGTATCTTTCTCTCTTTATTCTTGGAAACTATTTTAGCTGATTGACATTGTTCCATGAAAAGTTAAAACCATGTTTTTAAGCCTTAGGAAAAAAAGACTAGTCATATATCACTTTCTATTTTCTATTTAGGACCAATTAAATAGTTTGTATATTTTAGGAAATTGAATGTTGCATTCTCTAGATGGAAGTTTTGTAATAAAACTCAAATCCCAGGATGTTGTCACTTATTCAAAGCATAGAGCTTTAGTTCAGTTATATCTTGCATGAAGTTAGAGTTCTCCAGATTTTATATTCCTTTTTCCACACCCGCTCTCAGGCCACTTTCTCTAAACTAAATCCAGTTGGCTGGGAAGTAGATGAGCTAGTGACGTGTGTAATTTAAGAAATAACATGAGTTCACTTGCATTTTAAGGTGTGTATGTGCATGAGCCTTGTTTTATTCTTTCCTTCTCATAGAAGAAGCGTGCCTTTGAGTTAGAGTTCTAGGAAACTAAGCTCAGAGATACCAAAGGAATAGATGAATTCAAGCTCAGTTGTAGAAAGCTAGACATTGAAGCCAACCAAACTGAGTAGCTGGGTCTCCTTAGATTCCTTGATAAAATTTTAGGAAAAGCAACCTAGTAGGGCAGGGATGCAGATATCTGGGAATATGGAAAATAACCTGCATGAGTGATTCAGAGACGCTTTTGCTAAATCTATTTGCAAAAGGATTAGTGTACATTTAGCCTCAGTTTTTTCAATGGTCAAATCTCTTTAATAATTACTCCCCCTAAAGAGTCTATACATGTCACTGAAATATTGGTTCAGTTCAGTTCGTTTCAGTCGCTCAGTCGTGTCTGACTCTTTGCGACCCATGAATCACAGCAAGCCAGGCCTCCCTGTCCATCACCAACTCCCAGAGTTCACTCACTCACGTTTATCGAGTCAGTGATGCCATCCAGCCATCTCGTCCTCTGTCGTCCCCTTCTCCTCCTGCCCCCAATCCCTCCCAGCATCAGAGTCTTTTCCAGTGAGTCCACTCTTCGCATGAGGTAGCCAAAGTACTGGAGTTTCAGCTTTAGCATCATTCCTTCCAAAGAAATCCCAGGGCTGATCTCCTTCAGAATGGACTGGTTGGATCTCCTTGCAGTCTAAGGGACTCTCAAGAGTCTTCTCCAACACCACAGTTCAAAAGCATCAATTCTTCGGCGCTCAGCTTTCTTCACAGTCCAACTCTCACATCCATACATGACCACTGGAAAAATCATAACCTTGACTAGACGGACGATTGTTGGCAAAGTAATGTCTCTGCTTTTCAATATGCTATCTAGATTTGTCATAACTTTCCTTCCAAGGAGTAAGTGTCTTTTAATTGCATGGCTGCAGTCACCATCTGCAGTGATTTTGGAGCCCCTAAAAATAAAGTCTGACACTGTTTCCACTGTTTCCCCATCTATTTTCCATGAAGTGATGGGACCAGATGCCATGATCTTCGTTTTCTGAATGTTGTGCTTTAAGCCAACTTTTTCACTCTCCACTTTCACTTTCATCAAGAGGCTTTTTATTTCCTCTTCACTTTCTGCCATAGGGATGGTGTCATCTGCATTTCTGAGGTTATTGATATTTCTCCCAGCAATCTTGATTCCAGCTTGTGCTTCTTCCAGCCCAGCATTTCTCATGATGTACTCTGTATAGAAGTTAAATAAGCAGGGTGACAATATACAGCCTGATGTACTCCTTTTCCTATTTGGAACCAGTCTGTTGTTCCATGTCCAGTTCTAACTGTTGCTTCCTGATCTGCATATAAGTTTCTCAAGAGGCAGGTCAGGAGGTCTTTTATTCCCATCTCTTTCAGAATTTTCCACAGTTTATTGTGATTCACACAGTCAAAGTCTTTGGCACAGTCAATAAACCAGAAATAGATGTTTTTCTGGAACTCTCTTCCTTTTTCCACGACCCAGTGAATGTTGGCAATTTGATCTCTGGTTCCTCTACCTTTTCTAAAACCAGCTTGAACATCTGGAAGTTCATAGTTCACGTATTGCTGAAGCCTGGCTTGGAGAATTTTGAGCATTACTTTACTAGCATGTGAGATGAGTGCAATTGTGTGGGAGTTTGAGCATTCTTTGGCATTGCCTTTCTTTGGGATTGAAATAAAAACTGACCTTTTCCAGTCCTGTGGCCACTGCTGAGTTTTCCAAATTTGCTGCCATATTGAGTGCAGCACTGTCACAGCATCATCTTTCACGATTTGAAATAGCTCAACTGGAATTCCATCACCTCCACTAGCTTTGTTCGTAGTAATGCTTTCTAAGGACCACTTGACTTCACATTCCAGAATGTCTGGCTCTAGGTGAATGATCACACCATCGTGATTATCTGGGTCGTGAAGATCTTTTTTGTACAGTTCTTATGTTTTGCCCCCTCTTCTTAATATCTTCTGCTTCTCTAGGTCCATACCATTTCTGTCCTTTATCAAGCCCATCTTTGCATGAAATATTGGTTAGTGTTTATATATGTTACAATAACTGTTACTTTTATCCTGGGAAAGTATCTATCCTGATCAATAATGATCAAAACCCATAAAAGTTATACCAAGGGAAACAAGCTCATAAACCTTTCTTGTTCTGTACTACTATAACATTGAACTTAGTGGTAGCAAACATGGCTTTTGCACACATCACTTGACTTTGAGTCCTCTGCTACAGTGTTGTTCATACAGGCAGCAAACTTCTCATGATTTTGCTTTTCAGGGAAACAATGCAACATACACATAAATGTAAATTAATACAGTACCACTTCAGAACATGCTTTCTAAATGAATTATCTTTAAGTTGAAAACTTAGCCTAATGCATATTTTTTAAAAATCACATATCTCTTTTTCCTCTTCTTCAGGTGAGCCTAGCAATAGAATAAAAAGGTAAATAAAATAGAAGACTAATAGGATTGAACAGTCATGATGTCATCATCTCTAAATGTACTTTTCTTATTCTCCAGGTGGCCCTCAGAACCACATGAGTTACATGAATTAGAAATGCAATTATGCTACCTCTAATGCTGGAGTCCTAGTCTTCATCTCTGCTGATGTTTTGCAACACTGAGGAATTTAATCAAGCTATAAAATATTCAATCTGGAAAAATTCCTGAGTGTATCCCTCTGAAAATTCATTCATGTTGCTTGATGTACTATAACTTAAGATGACATTTTTTTAAGACAGAAAGCATAGACAGTTTATCAAACAGTGTCTCAGAGTTTGAAGAAAGAAGTTGATTTCCCACAGAGAGTGAAATTTGGTCCAGAAATGAATTCAGCACATTGGCTCTATTAAGGAAATGCTTGGCTGTATCCATTTGGGAATCTCTTTGAGGAATACATTTGATGATTTAGGCATGAACCTTCCAGTATGTCTACTGTGTCTGATGATGTTATCTCTGATTAGGCAGAGCATGCATCATTATGCTACATTGCTTTCATCATTATTCATTTTTTAGCTGCTTTCATGTATTTTCTTGATATTTCTCATTAATAATCAAAGGCAACTCAGGTTTTGCCACACATTTTTGAAAGGGTCCTCAGAATATTCCTCTTTCTTCACTTTTTCTCTGCCCCCATTTTCCCTACTATGGTGGTAGTGGTTTAATCGCTAAGTCGATTAAGTGACCCCCATGGACTGTAGCCCACCAGGCTCCTCTGTCCATGGGATTCTCCAGGCAAGAATATTGGAGTGGGTTACCATTTCCTTCTCTAGGGTCCCTACTAAAGACTATACAATATTGTGTCCTTAGAAGGAGCAGTGGACTCAAAAACTTTTGTTTTATTGAGATCAGAGCAGGAATTTAGGGAATAGACTAGGACTTTGACTATGTACAAGCCAAGTAAATAATAGAAAAGCTACCATTATCTCTGGTCATGTTCCTTGGAATCTTGACGACCTAAGGTTGAATACTGGATCTACAACTTACTGCCTTCACGCCTTTGCATATATTATCAGACTTACTGACCTTTAGTTTCTCAATCTGCAAAATAAGCGTAATAATATTCATATCTCTATTTTGCTTGAGAATTTATTATGCAAAATATAGACAAAGCAATTAGTAAACTTGACATGTATATCTTTAACAGAAGGGGGTTTTATCTTTTGTAAAAATCCTACATATTAAATTAATATACTTCCTAAATGGAGTATTTTGTAAGAAAATCACTCAATGTGATTTGCTATTACCATTTTGCTCAGGATTGCGATTGTGGTCATTGTGCCATCTGCAGTGATGGTTATGGTAGATGAGATGAGGTGGGTTATAATTAAATAGATAAAATCCATGTGTTTCCAAGACAAACACGAAGTTAGAGAGGAAAAGTATGAATGTAGATTCTGATAACGTTAAAGATTCTATTTCTAACATAAGCTACGTAAACAAGAGAAATTTAATTAAACAAGTTTATTTGGTCTTTAATTTAAAAGGACAAAAAAGATAAAGCTGTTTAAAACTCAAAGAATTGGGGGAGGAGCCAAGATGGCGGAGGAGTAGGACGGGGAGAACACTTTCTCCCCCACAAATTCATCAAAAGAGCATTTAAATGTCAAGTAAATTCCACAAAACAACTTCTGAATGCTGGCAGAGGACATCAGGCACCCAGAAAAGCAATCCAACTCTTCGAAAGGAGGTAGGAAAAAATATAAAAGACAAAAAAAGAGACAAAAGAGGGAGGGACGGAGTTCCGTCCCGGGAAGGGAGTCTTAAAAAGAGAGGTTTCCAAACACCAGGAAACCTTCTCACTGCCGAATCTGTGCCGAGCTTTGGAAGCACAGAGGGCAACATAACAGGGAGAAAAAATAAACAATTAAAACTCGAAGATTGCGAGTCCTACGGTAACTCCACCAGCGGAGAAGCAGCGCAGACGCCTGCACGCGCCATTAGCAAGCGGGGGCTGGGCAGGGAGGCGCAGCGCGGGCTGCATCGCTTAGAGTAAGAATCTGGCCTGAATACCCTGAGCACTATCTGAGCGAAATAATTTGGGCTAGCAAACCAGACTGTGGGATATCTACCACGCGAAAAGCCAGCCCTAA
>NW_011494948.1:12513697-12514240 GCF_000754665.1 Bison bison bison
TACACCTAAAGCAACTAGAAAAGGAAGAAATGAAGAACCCCAGGGTTAGTAGAAGGAAAGAAATCTTAAAAATTAGAGCAGAAATAAATGCAAGAGAAACAAAAGAGACCATAGCAAAAATCAACAAAGCCAAAAGCTGGTTCTTTGAAAGGATAAATAAAATTGATAAACCATTAGCCAGACTCATCAAGAAACAAAGGGAGAAAAATCAAATCAATAAAATTAGAAACGAAAATGGAGAGATCACAACAGACAACACAGAAATACAAAGGATCATAAGAGACTATTATCAACAATTATATGCCAATAAAATGGACAACGAGGAAGAAATGGACAAATTCTTAGAAAAGTACAACTTTCCAAAACTCGACCAGGAAGAAATAGAAAACCTTAACAGACCCATCACAAGCACGGAAATTGAAACTGTAATCAAAAATCTTCCAGCAAACAAAAGCCCAGGTCCAGACGGCTTCACAGCTGAATTCTACCAAAAATTTAGAGAAGAGCTAACACCTATCCTGCTCAAACTCTTCCAGAAAATTG
>NW_011494948.1:12514566-12547977 GCF_000754665.1 Bison bison bison
CACTGGGACGACCCAGAGGGATGGTATCAGGAGGGAGGAGGGAGGAGGGTTCAGGATGGGGAACACATGAGAAATAAAGGAATAAAAAAAAAAAAGCAAAAAAGTCAAAGAATTGTTTTGAAGAGAATATGTTGCTAATACTTAAAACTAGTGTTTGGGACTTAATATAAAACTCAGCTTATGTTCAAGTTCACTTCTGTCCTCTATTTACAAAGCAAGCATGGTATGGCCTTGTGGGATTCATGGACAGCTTTGGAATCAAAGTCAGACTTGGATATAACCTGATCAGGGAAGAGCAGGGGAGGGTGGCCATCTGACACCTAGAGACCCTGACAGCCCCAGGGCCTTGTGTCCCATAATAATAAAAATAACTACTCCTATTGGGAGGCAGCATCCCTAGTTCCATTCAGGTATCTTTTCAACACTCTAGAAAGAACTCTTGAAATCATTATCTGACAGTCTACTCATTTCTTACATCTATCCATCCATCCACCTGTCAACCCAACCCACTCAACAGAAGACTGAATGCCTGCTCTGTGATAAGCTTTGGAGACGAAAACAGACTTGACCCTGGAGATCCTCCAGGGAGTGGATTCCATCTTTCAGAAGGAAGACTATGCACATATGAATAGGGGGAGAAAATTCTTACCAGTGCAAAGGCAGGGCTGTGTTTGGGATATGGTAGAGACATAGAAGAGGAGTCATCCATTCTACCAGGAATCAGGAAAGGCTTCGTTTAGCTCTTGACAGAGGAGAGTGGGCAGGCAGGTTGGGCATGCAGGGAAGCTTGGGAGACAGAATAACATTCCAGTGGGCAAGTGGGCTCAGAGCAGTAGATGAAGTCCAGTGATGGGGCCAACTTGAATAGAACTGGTATACAGTCCTACAAATGATGGTCCTTAATATATCCTAATTATCTTGCAAGGTAGAAAAACGTAAAATAATAGAAAATCAAATATGGGGGAAAACACAGACTATCCTCAATGGCAAGTCTGCAGGAAATGAGCTGAGGATCACAGAATCTGAAGTAGTTAATGCAAGTGTGTCTCAGATTTGGTTCAAACTTCACAGACAAACATTGTCAGTAAAAGAATCTGGTCCAAAAGGAGTCTTTGCTCTATATTTATATGTTAGAAATAGGGTTGAGAAAGAAATAATGCCTCCTCCATGGTTGGCACATTAACGAAAGAAACAGCAGTGTAACTTACTTGAACTATTTCATAGATGTAAGCAGGAGAATCTGAGATACTGTCCTCTTTTTTGATCTGGGCACTAAGTATTATCTCTGATTCTTTCCGTAAGAACCTGTAACAATATTGATAACACTCTTTAGTGTCCGCTGCAGAATAACTTCTCTTTGAATTTTCTCCAGTGTTCCTTAAGCAACCCTATGTGACAGATACAATAGGCATTTGAGAAAATGGAGCAATCTAGTGTCTTCTTTGCTGAGCAAGTAGATATATACAGACATCTACTAGCTTCCCTGCTCACCATCTTACCATACTGCTTCCAGATAGACCTATCTGAACATCTACAGATTCATTTGAACCTCCTATTGTTCAGCATGATGTATTGGGGTTCAACCAGAAATTTACAAGGAAGGAGACTCTGTTGGCTACAGTACAGCAAATGATATCCAAAGTCAGCAATCTGATTGCCCTGAATGATAACTCCAACGTAAGACTTGAGAGGGACTCTCTGTTCAGACTTGTTTGTTTGTTCTAGAATAAGCTTGTGACAACATCTATGTCCATTTTAAGGTACATATATTGTGGCCCTGGTGAGGAGGAATGATTATGATTGGGTTGATACTAGAATTGGGCATTTCAACAGGCAGAGTCCCACAGGCAGAGTTTTACCAAAATTATCTTTTGTAAGTTTCCCACAGACTGAGGAGGGTAGAACCAGACCCACAGTGGAGCCATGAACGTGAGTTCGGAGCTGTGGGCACACCGTGCGTCTTCTTGCAGGGTTCCCTTCCAAGGAGGGATCAAGCTCAGTGCTGTCTTAAGGAGATCTGACAGAATTATTGCTTGGGGGCAGCATGTAAACACTGATTTTACTCTTTTAAAACAATTAAAAAGCCATCAAAGGACTTTAAGCATCTGTTATAATTATATATCCTATAATACTCTTAGAAATACAACTACCAGTCTAATTGATTTCAGAACTAAGAAAGGTAAAAATGAAAAAATACAGTGACTTCTTAGGAGATGATTTTTTACAGTTCTCATAATTTGTGTTTCCCAAAACAAACATCTTTTATTGTTACTACAATAAATACAATAATGGATTTATGACCCCCCTTTTTGTTTTGAGTTAGCCCCAAAAAAACATTCTACTGTCTCTTATATTTCATTTCTATTACATGATTTACAATTACTAGGCTTAATTCTCATGTCAGCCTTGAGGAGTCGGGCACAGAGAGGTCAGGAAACACGGTCAAGGTCCCACAGGGGAAAAAAATCACGCAGGTCTCTGGTTCCAAAGCCTGTGCTTGCCCCATACGCCATGCTCTTCTTCCCTGTGAATGTGTTCACCTCGTGTGGAGCAGGTAAACACTAGCAATCTCCTCTGAAATCTTAGTCTCACGACATTTGGAATCAAGAGGGTTCTTCACAAAAGCCAAGTTCTCAAATTTTTATATGGAAACTTTCCAACGTTAGTTTTGTGATATCTTGATGTTCACTAGGGATCATGTGTTGATTGCAGAAGTCAAAAATTGGAACCTCTGGCCAAGAAGGTGTTCATTAGAAGCTGATACACCTTTTGTCCTTGACTCCTGTCATCATCTTTGATTTAAGGCATTTGGCAGTGTACAGTGTATAGTATGTATTTGATTTAGATTCTCAGAACCCTGTAGGTGCTTGATATGGAATCAAGGGAGCTGAGTGTGTTTGCTGCCCATGATCCTGCATTGCCTTCTTCCTCCTACCTGTTTCTTCCTATCTTTCCTTCTTTCTCAAGTTACTTCTCTTGAAGCTCTTAGTAAAAACAAACAAAAACCCCCTTTTGTTCTCTTTTGGCTTTAAAGTGAAAAGAAAAAAGTGAAGTCGCTCAGTCGTGCCCGATTCTTTGCGACCCCATGGATAGTAGCCTGCACCAAGCTCCTCCGTCCATGGGATTTTCAAGGCAAGAGTACTGGAGTGGGTTGCCACTTCCTTCTCCAGGGAATCTTCCCAACCCAGGGATCGAACCCAGTTCTCACATTATAGACAGATGCTTTACTGTCTGAGCCACCAGGGAAGACTTTAACAAGTATGTTATTGTAATTGTTCATTATGGTATGTGACCCACTCATCTCCATGCTCCTGAAATACCCTATGCAGATTCCTAGCTCTTTTTTTCACCATATTGTGTCCAGAGTTCAGTGCCTGTTTCCTTATGTTTCTTTATTCTGCCTTATATCCTAGGCTTGTAGGCGTTAAAGTATCTGTTTGTCCACTCCATGTTAGGAATATGAATTTCTTAAAACCAGAAGACATATCTACTTATTTTGCATCTTCACTTTTCTTTAGCTAGAACTTGGCTATCTTCAGTGGCACCTTAGAGTTGATCCCTACAATATATAGCAATCTCTTGACATGGATACAGTCTAGATAAATTCTCTAGGGGATTGGCCAGAAAAGGAAGGAAAGTAAAAAAGAAAGGAAAGAAGAAGGCAAGAGGAAGAGAAATAAAAGGTAAAAAGGAGGAAAAGCTTCAGTTCAATTCAGTTCAGTTGCTCAGTCGTGTCCGATTCTTTACGACCCCATGGACTGCAGCACACCAGGCCTCCCTGTTCATCACCAACTCCCAGAGTTTACTCAAACTCATGTCCATTGAGTCAGTGATGCCATCCAACCATCTCATTCTCTGTTGTCCCCTTCTCCTCCCACCTTCAATCTTTCCCAGCATCAGGGTCTTTTCAAATGGGTCAGCTCTTCGCATCAGGTGGCCAAAATATTGGACTTTCAGCTTCAACATCAGTCCTTCCAATGAATATTCAGGACTGGTCTCCTTTAGGATGGACTGGTTGGATCTCCTTGCAGTCCAAGGGACTCTTAGGAGTCTTCTCCAACACCATAGTTCAAAAGCATCAATTCTTTGGCGCTCAGCTTTCTTTATAGTCCAACTCTCACATCCATACATGACTATTATCCTAATAACTAGTTAGCAATTACTGAGTTCTTATGTTATTTGTCAGACAGGATACTTTATAGTCCGCCACTCATTTAGTGCTCTGAATTACCTTGTGAGATAAACACAGTTTTACAGGTGAAAAAGCTAACTTAAAATCTCCCAGATAGTTAGTGGCCAAATTGAAATTAGGAGTCAGGTCTGCTTGGCTAATTAATAGTTGTTTTTGAATAGTTCAGCATTGCTGTATTCAACAGTAACTAGTGTGTTCCTGGACCCGCCTTCCGCCGCATAATCTTAATGTTTCATGCTCCTCCCACAGTAGAGGAGAAGGAGTTAATTCTTCATTGCTAATAGGAAGTTAAAGTATAGTCCAGTACTAGCCATTTTCACACATCTTTATTGCGTGTGTTTCATAGACTAACTTTTTATCTGGTTTCCACTCTTGTTTTTCTTTTCCATCCTTTTAGAAAATTGATATTTGGTCCATATATTTGCATAAGGGGTCTCCAGTCCTTTTGAAACAAGGCAGAGCATAAAACAAAATAGGATCAGTTAGGTTTTGTCATAGGATAATGCATGATAGGGAACATAGATATGGCACGACTTGGAGGAAGAACTGTAGGATGTCAGGGGCAGGGCTTTTGGAGTCAGACAGCAGCTGTGAACCAAATGAACGTTGATTTTACAACTTGCCATGTCTTTGGATAAATTGACTCCTTTGAGTTCTGCTTTTTAAATGGAGGTAATGATGCATAGGAGATCCAACCAGTCCATTCTAAAGGAGATCAGTCCTGGGATTTCTTTGGAAGGACTGATGTTGAAGCTGAAACTCCAGGACTTTGGCCACCTCATGCGAAGAGTTGACTCATTGGAAAGACTCTGATGCCGGGAGGGATTGGGGGCAGGAGGAGAAGGGGACGACAGAGGATGAGATGGCTGGATGGCATCAGCGACTCGATGGACATGAGTTTGAGTGAACTCCGGGAGTTGGTGATGGACAGGGAGGCCTGGCGTGCTGCCATTCATGGGGTCGCAAAGAGTCGGACTTGACTGAGTGACTGAACTGAACTGAACAAGACTGAATGATGCATACTTTGTAAGGAGTACAAAAATGGCTCAAAACACCTACCACGTGTTGTACATCTCATAGTTGCTCAGTAAGTGGCAGCTGTTATGTTCAACAAATTAAGATAGAAAAGAGTATGACTTCTTAAAATATACCATATAATTACTACCCCAGGCTGGAAGAAGGCTGTGAGTCCCAAGTGGCAGAGTTCCTCCATGTCTTTGGATAGGACACTATGAAATTGCCCAATAAAAGGTAGAAAAGGAAGCTCCCCAACCCCTCGTGGCAGGATTCCTGGAGAGCATGCAGGCATCAGTGCTGGAAGTTCCATCTTCCTGCACCTACAGCCCGTGGATCATCAGATACATGAGTCAGCAGATGTCCAGGTAGTGAACCAGGCGTTTGGCGTCAATATTTTACTTTGGTATGCTGAAATTTAAAGAGTAGTATTTTCTTTACTAGGTGCCAGATACTGTTTTAAGGGATTCATAAATATTTTAATCCTTATGGCAATGTGTAGGGTAGGGGATACTGTTACCTCAAATTTAGAGCTGGTGAAACAGGCACAGAGAAGTTAAGTAACTTGACTAAAAACACATAGCTAATAAGTGGTGGACTTGGGACTTTAATCCAGGGAGTATGAATTGCTTTCATTGCAGTGGTGAACATGTCATAGTTTTTGTTTTACCTGAATGAATTATGTTTAGAGAGTGAAACATGAAAACTGGAAGCAGAAGACCTTAACTGATACATGACTTTGCCTCTTTTCAGTTCTGTGGCCACAAACCAGACTTCTAACCTTGATTTCTTCATCTGTAAGATGGGGATGATAACAGTGAGTGACTTTATAAAATTGTGAGGAAGATGATTTACTCAGATATGTTGTGTGAATTGTGAAATGCTGTCTAAAGGGAAGCATTACTTATTGCTTGTGGTTTAGGTTTATATTATGCCAGGATGCATGCATGAGTGTCTGCTGCTGCTGCTGCTGCTAAGTCACTTCAGTCATGTCCAACTCTGTGCGACCCCATAGACGGCAGCCCACCAGGCTCCCCCGTCCCTGGGATTCTCAGGCAAGAACACTGGAGTGGGTTGCCATTTCCTTCTCCAATGCAGGAAAGTGAAAAGTGAAAGGGAAGTCGCTCAGTCATGTCCGACTCTTCGTGACCCCATGGACTGCAGCCTACCAGGCTCCTCCATCCATGGGATTTTCCAGGCAAGAGTACTGGAGTGTCTGAGCATGTTGCAAATTCAAATGTGTTGTATGAACTTGCAGGAACATTGTACAAGTTGCCTTCTTTTGCCTTTTGAAGTGTTATGTTTGCTTACAGTTGGAAAAAAAATCTTTGTGAGGAAAGTGAATACAAAATTCATGCCAGACAGACTTGATTGTGATGACTGCAAGAAACCACTTGGGTTTATTATTATGCATTGTATCATTGGTAGAACCTTCTCTATTGTCCTGCTGAATATGGCACATGTATGCATTTTATGTTACTGCTGGAATGTATAGTAAATGCCTTTTTGTTATAGAATCAGTACCTTTTACTCAGAGTTATGTGAACTCTCATTTGAGACCTATTATAAATATTTAGACCATGGAACCGAAACCAAATTCTGCTCAAACTCTCTGTCCAGATTTAATAAATGGAATTTAATTTTATAAAGTTATAGGGAAGCTCTGATTAACTTAATTTTGGAATTGAAATAAACCACTTGAATTCTATTTAAGGATCTTAGCCATTCTAAGTAATAGGTTGGTGGTGTTGAAGAAATGCAAGTGTTAGTTTTACTGATGCCATTTTTTTTTTAATTAGTGAAAGATACCCTTGCTCATTTAAACACAATTCTAATTGCTTTTTGCTAGATAATGCTGATAATCAGGGTTTCCCTGATAGCTCAAACGGTAAAGAATCCATCTACAGTGCAGGAGACCCGGGTTCGATTCCTGGATCAATAAGACACCCTGGAGAAGGGAGTAGTTCCCCACTCCAGTATTCTTGCCTGGAGAATCCCATGGACAGAGGAGCCTGGTGGGCTACAGCCCATGGGGTTGCAAAGAGTCAGACCAGACTGAGAGACTGACACAACCAAGATAATACTGACTTCTCTGTAGGAATTCTTCTGAACTCTATCTGAGTGACGTATCATAATGAATAATTAGTTCATTTTGTTAGTAGTTGATTTTGGTGGGACATATCCCTGTTTGCAGATAGACAATGGAAACAAAATAGAACTTTCTTCTGAATCACCTCTGAAGCTGTGTCACGTCCTCTAGACTGTGGACTCTAAACATGGAAAACCCTGCCAGAATGTGTGTAAAGAACAGGTATTTGTTCCCACATGTTATATTTTATTTAGACTTATGTCTCGAGAATCCCATAGATGCAGGAGCCTGGTAGGGTGCAGTCCGTGGGGTCGCTAAGAGTCGGACATGACTAAGAGACTTCACTTCCACTTTTCACTTTAATGCATTGGAGAAAGCAATGGCAACCCACTCCAGTACTCTTGCCTGGAGAATCCCGTGGACGCAGGAGCCTGGTGGGCTGCCGTCTATGGGGTTGCACAGAGTCGGACACGACTGAAGCGACTTAGCAGCTCTGTTTACAACAAACTCTCTCTTGTAAAAGTGCTACATTGCTGTCTCCTTTTAAGCGAGTCAAATGGACCTTCTTTCTAATTGCTTCCTCTCTTCCTTTCATCAGTCTCTTCTCTTAATATAACCACAACCGGGTCACACCAGTCCTCAGCCGTGGCCAAGTATCCTTTCCTGCTAGCCAAGGCTCCATATTCTTCCTTTCCTCTTTCCCCCGACTCCTGCTGCTGCTGCTGCTGCTCAGTCGCTTCAGTCGTGTCCGACTCTGTGCAACCCCATAGACGGCAGCCCACCAGGCTCCCCCATCCCTGGGATTCTCCAGGCAAGAACACTGGAGTGGGTTGCCATTTTCTTCTCCAATGCATGAAAGTGAAAAGTGAAAGTGAAGTCACTCAGTAAGTGTCCGACTCTTTGTGACCCCATGGACTGCAGCCTACCAGGCTCCTCCGTCCATGGGATTTTCCAGGCAAGAGTACTGGAGTGGGGTGCCATTGCCTTCTCCGCCCCCCACTCCTATTAGAGTATAATTTTTTAAAGATGAAATCATTACTCTCATACAGTATAACCGGAAAAGGCAATGGCACCCCACTTCAGTACTCTTGCTTGGAAAATCCCATGGACAGAGGAGCCTGGTAGGCTGCAGTCCATGGAATCATAAGAGTCTGACATGACTGAGCGACTTCACTTTCACTTTTCACTTTCGTGCATTGGAGAAGGAAATGGCAACCCACTCCAGTGTTCTTGCCTGGAGAATCCCAGGGATGGGGGAGCCTGGTGGGCTGCCATCTATGGGGTTGCACAGAGTCAGACAAAGCTGAAGTGACTTAGCAGCAGCAGCATACAATAAAACATGAGCACATATCAAAGATTTTTTGTAACAGTTTATGAGAGAAATGTGAACATTTTACAACTGGTTTTAAAAAAAGAACTCAAAGAAGACACCTGTATAGGCAATCAGGAATACTGAGAAGAGCTTGTTAATAACATAAAACTAGTCAATATCCATGGGTATTAATCAGTTGCATATTCACCAAGACCACTTGCATTTCTATGGATGAGAATCATTTATATTACTCAGTTTCCTTCAGTATACAGGACTGAAAATAACTCAGGCAGTTAACAGCTCAGAAAACACTGAAGGGTGTGCTGGACAGGAATGCCCCATTATCTTTTTGCCCATCTAAAGTCTTTCACAGTTTCTCCTGCCTCTCCAGTCCTTAAATGTGAATTTGCAGGCATTATGTAGCAATTAACAACAGAAGTGAAACCTGACCGTTGAGTTTAAAGTCTGTTTGGAAACCAAGAGAGAAACAGAGGAACCTGAATGAATATATAATTGTGATAAGTGCTTTAAAGGAAAGATGAAAGGCAGAATGAGAGGCTGTAAATAGGGAAGCAGTAAGGAAGATACGAGGGAGTGATGTTTAAGCCATTTTTCGTGCATCTGGATGTACCAGAACTAGCTGGGCAGACAGAGGAAGACATCCCAGCTTCACAGATGGACACTAGTTGAATAAATACTATAGCCTGAAACCCAGGAATACTATTGTGTGCATGTGTGTTAGTCACTCAGTCATGTCCCACTCTTTTGTGACCCCATGAACTTTATTTAGCCTGCCAGGCTCCTCTGTCCATGAAATTATCTCGGCAATAATGCTGGATTAGCTTGTCATTTCCTTCCCAAGGAGATCTTCCTGGCCCAAAGACTGAATCCCGGTCTCCAGCATTGAAGGTGGATTCTTTACCATCTGAGCCACTGGGGGAGCCCAGAATGTATTGAATGGTCCCAAATCTTTAAACCCTCTTCAGTTAATCTTCTACCTCCTTTTCTCCAAAGCACTGAAGTTTTCATGTCACCACTCTCTCTTCATTCTTAAAATGTCTTCAAGTTTATAATTCAGCAGCTTTTTTGGTTAACTTCTATGTCAGCATGCTATTAAAAATTTTGTGACTATGACCACCCATATAGTAAAAAATATGTTGCTCCCCCACTTCTCACATACACAAACTGAAATAGATATTTCACAAAATAACATTATTAATATGTGGGACATTCTCAGATATTTTCTTTCTGTTTCTGTTTTTTTCCTATTTTGTTTTATTCTAAGAATGCCAGTCCTAAGGCCCACAAAATGAATTTCATAAGCCAAATGGGTAGAAGCCGTTTCAAACTTGAAAACCACTGTTCTCAAACAAATGTTTTATTTATTTAGCTTCAATATCTCTGGTATAGAATGTTTTATTAAAAAAAAACAACAAACAAAACAAAAACCCCTCTGGTTTTGGGATTGAGAATCTCCTAATCGATTTTTTTGTGAATATCCTGCCTGGATTTCCAAACTGAATGTTCAATAGATATATGTCACAATTCTGGACTTGGGACTAAAAATCTAACCTTCATGCTAAAAGTCCCTCCTTTAACTTTTTTGGGTGCAGAGGAGAGATTCATTAACTTTATATTGAGTTATATGAGTTATTAATTTATATCGAGTCTTCAAATCTATATACTACATGGTTTTCCCTTTCCTTTATTTATATCTTCTTTTTAATCTTTAGCTATTTTTAATTGAAGTATAGTTAATTTACAATGTTCTGTTACTTTTGTGTGTACAGAAAAGTGATTCATACACACACACACACACACACACACACACATACACGTGTATGTGAAAATTCCGTGTGTTTGGGCCTGCCCTCCCAGCCTGTTGGACTCTCTCTACCTGTTATTCCACTGGATGACTCCTATTCTATCCTTGAAGTTTCAGCTCAGAACGCTCTCCAAGCAAGACTGGGGCTTCCTCTTAGATGCTTTTTCTGTCTTATTGTAATGGCTATGGCCCTCAGAGCGGCCTCAATCTTGTTCCCTAAATTGCCCATGGGAAAGTTGTCTCCCTGCTAGGAATTCAAGATTTGTGAGGGCAAGAATCAAATCTGTCTCCCACTATCATTGGTGAGTAGGGTGGGATGAAGGCCCCTCGGTTAGCCCTCACATGCTCAAAAGGTTTCCATAGTATCATCATCTTTTGTATGAAGTTCTATACACAGAGATACACTAAGGGAATTAAAAGATGTTCATTCTGTAACTGTAGATCTGTGTCCCTTTACTACATGGTATAGTCTGTAGGGCACTTTACAATAGTTGTTTCATATACTATTCTGTAATTATCCTACAAATCGCATAATTACATTGTGAATTTATGGTTTTAATTTATGAGATGTAAAGATTTCAAATGCTCCAAAGTATTGGCATTATTATTTTCTCACTTCTTCATTTTTGAAAATAGAACGTGAAAGTTTAAAAAATAGAAGTGAGCTGAGCCACTGTCCACCTCCTAACAGGGTAACTGAGGTTATTGTTGGTGAATGAATGATTCATAAATCACATCAGTCTGGTGTTCCTCATGAAACAAGGGTAATGGCAAGAATAAAGAAGCATTGTTAATAATAATTTTCACCCTTTACCTTTATAGCAGCATTTCTGTGTACTGGGACTGTGATTTAACCTCCTGAACCAGTGTTTCCTACATGATGTGACTAAATTCCACATGTTCCCAAGATTTTAAATTTTGTATAGGTCATGTTTGGCAAAGGTATTTGTAACTAGTTCATATTGACCAACCACCAAAAAAAAAAAAAAAAAACCTTCAGAGAACTAATACTTTACCCATCAGTTTTATCAAACACCAGGTTCAAATTGCTGGTCTTGAAGAAGATTGGGTTAATCAGGCTCAAGAATAATTTTAAAAGTTATTGTAATAACTTGGTACAATCTTCCTTTTGTAATTTTAACATCAGTTCAGTTCAGTCGTTCAGTTGTGTCCGACTCTTTGCGACCCCATGAATCACAGCACGCCAGGCCTCCCTGTCCATCACCAACTCCTGGAGTTCACTCAGACTCATGTCCATCAAGTCTGTGATGCCATCCAGCCATCTCATCCTCTGTCATCCCCTTCTCCTCCTGCCCCCAATCCCTCCCAGCATCAGAGTCTTTTCCAATGAGTCAACTCTTCGCATGAGGTGGCCAAAGTACTGGAGTTTCAGCTTTAGCATCAGTCATTCCAATGAACACCCAGGACTGATCTCCTTTAGAATGGATTGGCTGGATCTCCTTGCAGTCCAAGGGACTCTCAAGAGTCTTCTCCAACACTACAGTTCAAAAGCATCAATTCTTTGGTGCTCAGCTTTCTTCACAGTCCAACTTTCTCATCCATATGTGACCACTGGAAAAACCATAGCCTTGACTAGACGGACCTTTGTCGACAAAGTAGTGTCTCTGCTTTTGAATATGCTATCTAGGTTGATCATAACTTTCCTTCCAAGAATAAGTGTCTTTTAATTTCATGGCTGCGGTCACCATCTGCAGTGATTTTGGAGCCCACAAAAATAAAGTCTGACACTGTTTCCACTGTTTCCTCATCTATTTCCCATGAAGTAACGGGACCAGATGCCATGATCTTAGTTTTCTGAATGTTGAGCTTTACGCCAACTTTTTCACTCTCCTCTTTCACTTTCATTAAGAGGCTTTTTAATTCCTCTTCACTTTCTGCCATAAGGGTGGTGTCATCTGAGGTTATTGATATTTCTCCTGGCAATCTTGATTCCAGCTTGTGCTTTTTCCAGCCCAGCATTTCTCACGATGTACTCTGCATATAAGTTAAATAAGCAGGGTGACAATATACAGCCTTGACGTATGCAATTGCAAATAACTATGTAAACTGATGTTAGTCCTTTTAAAAAACATACACATCAAAAGTATAAGAAGCCACTAAATTATATATTTCCTGTAATGTGTAGTTTGTCTTCCATCCAAAGGCAAGACAACTTTTGGCTCTGCAGCAGGCTCCACCTTTGTATTGTGGACAGTGGCTCATAGGCAGTCAGGCAACGAGTGCTGACACCAGGTGAGACATTTTTCAACATGAAAAAAGTTTTTACATCAATCATAACGCTAAAAATATTTGAGACAGAATATCTGAAAGTCATATTTCCATTTTGCCTTTATAAATAAAATTTGCAGCTCATGATCCTAAGTGCAAATTACTTGCCTTAGGGATATTATCATATGAAACCTCCAATATTTATGTTAACAGCATTACGTATGACAGAATGATCTCTGTTCATTTCTAAGGCAAACCATTCAATATCACGGTAATCCAAGTCTATTCTCCTGCTGGTAATGCTGAAGAAGCTGAACGGTTCTATGAAGACCTACAAGACCTTCTAGAACTAACACCCAAAGAAGATGTCCTTTTCATTATAGAGGACTGGAATGCAAAAGTAGGAAGTCAAGAAACATCTGGAGTAACAGGCAAATTTGGCCTTGGAATACAGAATGAAGTAGGGCAAAGGCTAACAGAGTTTTGCCAAGAGAATGCACTGGTCATAGAAAACACCCTCTTCTAAGAACACAAGAGAAGACTCTACACATGGACATCACCAGATGGCCAACACCAAAATCAGACTGATTATAGTCTTTGCAGCCAAAGATGGAGAAGCTCTATACAGTCAGCAAAAACAAGACCCCGGGAGCTGACTGTGGCTCAGATCATGAACTCCTTATTGCCAAATTCAGACTTAAATTGCAAGAGTAGGGAAAACCGCTAGACCATTCAGATATGACCTAAATCAAATCCCTTATGATCACACAGTGGATGTGAAAAATAGGTTCAAGGGATTAGATCTGATAGAGTACCTGAAGAACTATGGACAGAGGTTCCTGACATTGTACAAGAGGCAGTGAACAAGATCATCCCCAAGAAAAAGAAATGCAAAAAGGCAAAATGATTATCTGAGGAGGCCTTACAAATAGCTATGAAAAGAAGAGAAACCAAAGGCAAAGGAGAAAAGAAAAGATATACTCATTTGAATGCAGAGTTCTAAAGAATAGCAAGGAGAAATAAGAAAGCCTTCCTCAGTGATCAATGCAAAGAAATAGAGGAAAACAACAGAATGGGAAAGACTAGAGATCTCTTCAAGAAAATTGGAGATACCAAGGGAACATTTCATGCAAAGATGGGCTCAATAAAGGACAGAAATGGTATGGACCTAATGGAAACAGAAGATATTAAGAAGAGGTGAAAACAATACACAGAAGAATTATACAAAAAAGATCTTCATGACCCAGATAATCACGATGGTGTGATCACTGACCTAGAGCCAGACATCCTGGAATGCAAAATCAAGTGGGCCTTAGGAAACATCACTATGAAAAAAGCTAGTGGAGGTGATGGAATTTTAGTTGAGCTATTTCAAATCCTGAAAACTGATGCTGTGAAAGTGCTGCACTCAATATGCCAGCAAATTTGGAAAACTCAGCAGTGGCCACAGGACTGGAAAAGGTCAGTTTTCATTCCAATCCCAAAGAAAGGCAATGCCAAACAATGTTCAAACTACCGCACAGTTGCATTCATCTCACACACTAGCAAAGTAATGCTCAAAATTCTCCAAACCAGGCTTCAGTAGTACGTGAACTGTGAACTTCCAGATGTTCAAGCTGGATTTAAAAAAGGCAGAGGAACCAGAGATCAAATTGCCAACATCTGTCAGATCATTGAAAAAGCAAAAGAGTTCCAGAAAAACATCTATTTCTGCTTTATTTACTATACCAAAGCCTTTGACTGTGTGGATCACAACAAACTGTGGAAAATTCTGAAAGAGATGGGAATACGAGACCACCTGACCTCCTTCCTGAGAAATCTGTATGCAGGTCAAGAAGCAACATTTAGAATTGGACATGGAACACAGACTGGTCCAAATTGGGAAAGGAGTACATCCAGGCTTGTATATTGTCACCCTGCTTATTTAGCTTATATGCAGAGTACATCATGCAAAATGCTGGATTGGATGAAGCACAAGCTGGAATCAAGATTGCTGGGAGAAATATCAATAACCTCAGATATGCAGATGACCCCACATTTATGGCAAAAAATGAAGAAGAACTAAAGAGCCTCTTGATGGAAATGAAAGAGAAGAGTGAAAAAGTTAGTTTAAAACTCAACATTCAGAAAACTAAGATCATGACATCCGGTCCCATCAGTTTAGATCAGTTCAGTTGCTCAGTCATGTCTGATTCTTTGCGACTCCATGAACTGCAGCACGCCAGGCCTCCCTGTTCATCACCAACTCCCAGAGCTTACTCAAACTCATGTTCATTGAGCCAGTGATGCCATCCAACCATCTCATCCTCTGTCATCCCCTTCTCCTCCTGCCCTCAATCTTTCCCAGCATCAGGGTCTTTTCAAATGAGTCAGCTCTTCCCATCAGGTGGCCAAAGTATTGGAGTTTCATCACTTCATGGCAAATAGATGGGGAAACAGTGCAAATGGTGACAGACTTTATTTTCTTGGGCTCCAAAATCACTGCAGATGGTGACTGCAGGCATCAAATTAAAAGACGCTTGCTCCTTGGAAGAAAAGCTATGACCAACCTAGACAGCGTATTAAAAAGTGGAAACATTATTTTGCCAACCAAGTTCCATCTAGTTAAAGCTATAGTTTTCCAGTAGTCATGTATGGATGTGAGAGTTGAACTATAAAGAAAGCTGAGTGCCAAAGAATTGATGCTTTTGAACTGTGGTGTTGGAGAAGACTCTTAGAGTCCCTTGGACAGCAGGAGATCCAACCAGTCCATCCTAAAGGAAATCAGTCCTGAATATTCATTGGAAGGACTGATTGTGAAGCTGAAATTCCAATACTTTGGCCACCTGATGCAAAGAACTGACTCATTTGAAAAGACCCCAATGCTGGGAAAGATTGAAGGTGGGAAGAGAAGGGGACGATAGAAGATGAGATGGTTGGATGGCATGAGTTTTAGTAAACTCTAGGAGTTGGTGCTGGACAGGGTGGCCTGACATGCTGCAGTCCATAGGGTCACAAAGAGTCGGACACGACTGAGCGACTGAACTAAACTGTTATATAAGGTCAACTCAGCCTGAGTTTCAATAATGCAGTACTTGCCCGTTACCACATGCTCTTAAAGGTAAGTTAGTGTTGGATATTTTGGCAGAAATTCTCCTATACACACTCATCAGACCCAAAATTTACTAATCTGCACAATTTGAGTGAAAGAACCTATAAGTTATCAGCTCTGTTCTTAAGCCTTTGCTCTCTTTAGGATCTGTTTAATATTTTTCTCACCTGCTTAGATGATAACTAAGACTGTAGACTTCTGGAGCTGACAAGATTCTTGTTCTCTCTTCTTTTGAGGTCAAGCAAAACATATTTATAGACTCATGATCTTGTTTCATTGGAGCTCTGATGGTTAAGGGACCTTCTTAGGGACTGAACTAAAGCTGATGCCTGTCAGGTAGAGCACTGGGTGTTGCTGGCTGAATAGTTGCAAACTCCGGGCGCCCTCTCGTGGTACTTTCCCTCAGTGCTCAGCAAGAGGGGACACTGCTGTAGTGAGAAGAGCAATCTCCTCTAGCTGAAAGGAATTTGAGGTTAGAACTCTTGGATCCTGTGATTTGACAATAAAACATAAAGATCTTTTTTTATTTTCTGCTTCTCCATAGCTATAACTAGAAATTCCAGATGTTTTCTGCCAAATTTTAAAAAAGTCTAATGAGTAGATCGGTCTTCCTTAAGTCTCTACAGGAACTTAAAGGTTTTCAAGGTAGTACATGTGGGGATACCTAGGTTAGAGGATATTGTATCTGGGAGACCTAGAAGATGGAATCTGCTTCCCAAGAATTTTAATTGCAGTTTTTAATTTATTTGCTGTATTAGGTGATATTACAAGATTTATGGTTAGCTCTTGACTGTAAGCCAGTTTTTTAGGGTCAAATTATCATCCCACATTTTCTTCTTCTCTTTCTAACAACGCTGTGTCTCTGTTGTGTCCATCATTCTACCCAGAATCATGTTCACCAAAGTAGACTTTAATTTTTCTTTTTTATTTGAAATATAATGTTGAACATAATTATACTATGTATTATCATAAAAAATGCTCCAAAATCAGGTATGGTTTATTTCCAAGTAGCTGAATGAAAATTACTTAGTGTGTTTGTTACTAGAAGGTATAGATTCTAATGTGTTCATAGCCATGACATCCTATGGAATAATACAGAGATTATGCACCATGTTTTTTTTGGATCTGTCCAAATATAAAACATCTTGATGAAACAAATATCAAAATTGACATTACACCTGATGCCTGTCAATGCCAGCTCAATGTTACCAAAACATTTAGATTACATTTATAGAAGACATACTAGAACAGTTATGGGGCATCTCAAAAATGCATAAATAAAAAGTGAATCATGGCCTTTTGCAGAAACTAATTTTGAATGTATGCTATCCAGAATTAATTTAGTGCAAACTCTTGCTTGATACTCATAATGTTTGCAAAAGTTTTATAAAATCTGCAAAATGTTAAAGTTTGTTTATTACTATATTTGATAAAGGACTTAAAATATTTTGGGACTTTCCTGGTGACTCAGATGGTAAAGAGTATGCTTGCAATGTAGGAGACCGGGTTTAAGCTCTGGGTTGGGAAGATCCTCTGGAGAAGAGAATGGCTATCCACTCCAGTATTCTTGCCTGGAAAATTCCATGGACAGAGAAGCTTGGCAGACTACACTCCATAGGGTCTGTTTGCAGAGAGTTGGGCATGACTGAGGGCAGTGGCACCCCACTCCAATACTCTTGCCTGGAAAATCCCATGGACTGAGGAGCCTGGTGGGCTGCAGTCCATATGGTCGCTGGGGGTTGGACACGACCGAGCGACTTCACTTTCACTTTTCACTTTCATGCGTTGGAAAAGGAGGTGGCAACCCACTCCAGTGTTCTTGCCTGGAGAATCCCAGGGATGGGGGAGCCTGGTGGGCTGCCGTCTATGGGGTCGCACAGAGTGGGACACGACTGAAGCGACTTAGCAGCAGCAGCAACAGAGTGACTAACACTTTTACTTTTTCACCTTTTTTTTAACTTTATTTGATAAAAGACTTAAAATATTTTATTGAGAAAACAATCTTACTAAATAAAAATAAACTCGGAAGCTGCTTAACAAAAGTGGCACTCCAATAATGTGATGAACACTCTAAAGTGAAGGATTTATGTTTATGTAGTCCTAAAACTAATTTCTGTCACCATTATTTTCTGGTCACCATGGATCAAGGGGTAGTCTTAACTGTAAGATTTTTCTAAATTGAGAAACTTACTGCTGCCTTTGGTTTCTTTATAATAACTCAGTTTTGAAAAATTTGAAAGAAGACAACCTAAATACTTTATGGATCTAGATATTGCTTTAGGAGATAATGGAAGTTAAAAATGCATGGCAGTTTAAATGATGAAATTGTTGTTATATTTTCCACAAAAATGAAAAATTTTCATATCTGATTTTATTACAGTGTTTGAACATTAAAGCAATATATAAAACTAATGGGGCATTTAACAAATTCAGTTTACAATAAGAATTTTATTGACAATTCCAAGTTATTTTCTCAGTAGAAAGAAATTTATTTGAATTAATAAAATGAATATAAGAAGTACCATGACTCAAGAAAGATGATTTAATTTAGCATTACTGTCAATATAAGAAAAATCTATGTGAACATCTTAACCATAATATCACATCATATTTTACAAAAATGGAGGCCAGTAAAATGAAATTTTATGCAATACACGTATAATATCTATGAGTTATGTATGTGTTTATTTTATGAGTCATCTCAGCATTGCCGACCCATCAACAATTGGGACATACACAGTACTAATGAATATTAGTCATCTTTGATGTTCCACTGACTATCAGTCATTAAAAAACATAGTTTTACACTTTTTCAATTTTGTTGTCATGGAGGTTTATTTATTGTGGTGGGGAGGTAGAATACTTTAATGGTTCATTAACTTGACTTAGAGCCTTTTAACCAAGTAGGTTTGTGGTGTGAGAGCCCCCATGTGTTCCATTGGCCCTGCTATTGTAAATGCTAGACTGACCTGCAGAGGGAGCTTCTGAATTGCAGAGGGCAGGGTGACCGGCTCCTACTGTCCCCACACAGAATTCTGATTCACAAATGGAACAGCAGTCAAAAGAGCAAGAGAGACACCTCAGGCAAGTTTTGTCAGTTCACTGAAAGTTCAGATTCTGAACGTTCTTCTTCCTGATTGGGAGACTCCATCACGAGAACAGAGTTAGAGTCTCAAACCTCATACTAAGAAAGGGTCTAAGGTAAAGTCATACAAACACCCCCTTCCATAGCAAACACCGTCTTCCAATATAGCAAACACCTAACAAAAAACATAGCAGAAAAGAGGGTCATGGCAAACACCCTCTTTCAACAACACAAGAGAAGATTCTACACATGGGGCATCACCAGATGGTCAATACCAAAATCAGATTGATTATATTCCTTGCAGCCAAAGATGGAGAAGCTCTATACAGTCAGCAAAAACAAGACTGGGAGCTGACTGTGCTCAGATCATGAATACCTTATTGCCAAATTCAGACTTAAATTGAAAAAAGTAGGGAAAACCACTAGACCATTCAGGTATGACCTAAATCAAATTCCTTATGATTCTACAGTAGATGTGAAAAAATAGGTTCAAGGGATTAGATCTGATAGAGTGCCTGAAGAACTATGGACGGAGGTTCGTGACATTGTACTGGAGGTAGTGATCAAGACCATCCCCAAGAAAAAGAAATGCAAAAAGGCAAAATGGTTGTCTGAGGAGGCCTTACAAATAGCTGAGAAAAGAAGAGAAGTGAAAAGCAAAGGACAAAAGGAAAGATATACCCATTGAAATGCAAAGTTTCAAGGAATAGCAAGGAGAGATAAGAAAGCCTTCCTCAGTTATCAGTGCAAAGAAATAGAGGAAAACAATAGAATGGGAAAGACTAGAGATCTCTTCAAGAAAATTAGAGAAAACAAGGGAACAGTTTCATGCAAAAATGGGCACAATAAAGGACAGATATGGTATGGACTTAACAGAAGCAGAAGATATTAAGAAGAGGTGGCAGGAATACACAGAAGAACTATACAAAAAAAGATCATGACCCAGATAACCATGATGATGTGATCACTCACCTAGAGCCAGGCATCTTGGAATGAAAAGTCAAGTGGGCCTTAGGAAACGTCACTACGAACAAAGCTAGTGGAGGTGGTAGAATTCCAGTTAAGCTATTCCAAATCCTAAAAGACGCTGGTGTGAAAGTGCTGCACTCAATATGCCAGCAAATTTGGAAAACTCAGCAGTGGCCACAGGACTGGAAAAGGTCAGTTTTCATTCCAATCCCAAAGAAAGGCAATGCCAAACAATGTTCAAACTACCACACAGTTGCATTCATCTCACATGATAGCAAAGTAATGCTCAAAATCCTCCAAGCCAGACTTCAACAGTACGTGAACTATGAACTTCCAGATGTTCAAGATGGATTTAGAAAAGGCAAAGGAACGAAAGCCAACATCTGTTGGATCATCGAAAAACATCTAGAAAAACATCATCCAGAAAAACATCTACTTCTGCTTTATTGACTATACTAAAGCCTTTGTGTGGATAACAACAAACTGTGGGAAATTCTTAAAGAGATGGGAATACCAGACAACCTGACCTCCCTCCTGAGAAATGTGTATGCAGGTCAAGAAGCAGCAGTTAGAACTGGACATGGAAAAACAGACTGGTTCCAAATAGGGATAGGAATACATCAAGGCTGCATAGTCACCCTGCTTATTTAACTTATATGCAGAGTACATTATGCGAAATGCTGGACTGGATGAAGCACAAGCTGGAATCAAGATTGCTGGAAGAAGTATCAATAACCTCAGATATGCAGATGATGCCACATTTATGGCAGAAAGTGAAGAAGAAATAAAGAGCCTCTTGATGAAAGTGAAAGAGGAGAGTGAAAAAGTTGGCTTAAAACTCAACATTTAGAAAACTAAGATCATGGCATCCAGTCCCATCATTTCATGGAAAATAGATGGGGAAACAATGGGAAAAATGACAGACTTTATTTTTTTGGGCTCCAGAATCACTGCAGATGGTGACTACAGCCATGAAATTAAAAGATGCTTGCTCCTTGGAAAAAAAGCTATGACCAACCCAGACAACATATTCAAAAGCAGAGACATTACTTTGCCAACAAAGGTCTATCTAGTCAAGGCTATGTTTTTTCCAGTAGTCATGTGTGGATGTGTAAGTTGGACTGTGAAGAAAGCTGAGTGCCAAAGAATTGATGCTTTTGAACTGTAGTGTTGGAGAAGACTCTTAGAGCCCATTGGACTACTTAGGAGATCCAACCAGTCTATCTTAAAGGAAGTCAGTCCTGAATATTCATTGGAAGGACTGATTGTGAAGCTGAAATTCTAATACTTTGGCCACCTAATGTAAACAACTGACTCACTGGAAAAAACCCTGATGCTGGGAAAGATTGAAGGCAGGAGGAGAAGGGGACAACAGAGGGCGAAATGGCTGGATGGCATCACTGACTCAATGGACATGAGTTTGAGTAAGCTCCCATAGTCGGTGATGGACAGGGAGGCCTGGCATGCTGCAGTCTATGGGGTCGCAAAGAGTCGGACACAACTGAGCAACTGAATTGAACTGATGGTAAAGTCCTCTAATAGTGCTTCTTAGAATTCCATGGCTTCTGGTTACATGTAGTAATTCATACTTAAATGCATTTTCACATGCATTCCATTGATTACTTGAATCAGGGTGTGTCTCTAAATGATCCTCAAGGCAGCTACATCAAAAAAAAAAAAACCCACTAGGTTTGTGCTCAGTGAAAAAATAAGATCCAAATTTTGTTGTTCCTTTTTAGGACTCCTTGCACACTTTCAGGCATGTCTTGTTTTGGAATAAAAGGTTGGCTTTAATCTGAGATTGGAACGCTCCATGAAGTGTAGACATATATAGTATTTCATTTTAAGCAATTTGCAGGTAGGGCTGGAAGTAGAAATTCTTCCAGGTTATAGCTGTTGATCAGGCGGCTTTCATCACAACTAATTCTTTTACACTTGCACAAGATGTCTCCAAAAGAAAAACATATAAGAGTATTAGCAGAAGAATTTAACCTAAGCATGAGGGAAGCATACACCATGACATTTGGAAGGTTGGCGGCAACATCATGCTCACTCTGACAGGTAAGCTCTTGAGCGGAAACGGGGAAACCAGACAAGCCAGCACTTCCCCAGGCTGATCTGGGCACGCAGCAGCAGCACTTACTTACACCGTCAGATGATCATCCTACATGCTCTCCTTAAAAAAAAAAAAAACGTTGTTTTATTCCAAGAAGTTCCTTTCCTTTCTCCGTTAGTCTTTTCCCACTCCTTTCTACTCCATCCTCGTGGTGAATGATGAATCCAGATAATATTTTTGTTTTGTTATTTTCCATGTTTTTATTCAAATTCTAGATTAAGCCCTAGAGCATAGGGGTTAAGAGCAAGGATGCTGGAGCCACACTGGCTGGGCTCACCCCTGGCTTTATCTCTTACTTGCTGTGTGGCCTAAGCTTTCCTTGGACTCAGCTTTCCCATCTGTAAAATGGGAGTATTGGTAGCACCGCCTCATTAGACTGTTGAGTGTTAAGGTAGGGCTATGAGGAAAACAAAAGGCCAAGAAGAGAATTACAGACAATTACTCTAGGTAGATAATCAGGGAAGACTCTCCAAGGAAATATCATTTAACCTGGGACCTAAAGGAGGAGAGAGGGGTCTGTTACTACTGTCCTGAGAGGTATTTTTATTAAGTTGTCTGTGTTTTCAGTTAGAAAGATTAGTCATTGAGCTGCCGAGTAACGATAGCGATTAAGTTGCTTTCACATGTTGTATCTTTATACCATTTGTTTTTCATAACAAGCCTGTGAAATTTAGACGAGGAAACAGATTCAGAGAAGTGTGTTGTTTTGCTCATGGGTTGTTTCTACAATCCCTGTGGCTCCTCAGCGTAGGTGCTCTCATGCAGATGCTTCCTTGAGCTCTGAGGTAGCACTACCCTCACCCCCACCTACCTGGGGCTTCCCTGCTGGCTCAGTGGTGAAGAATCCATCTGCAATTCAGGAGACGTGGGTTTGCTCCCTGGGGAGGCCATGGCAACCCACTTCAGTATTCTTGCCTGGGAAATCCTATGGACAGAGGAGCCTGGTGGGCTATATTCCCTGGGGTCATGAGAGCAACTACACCACCACCACTTACTCCGCCTATTCTCCTCCCTACCCTCCTTTCACTTCAGAAATCTTGGGATCTTGTATTTTCTTTCCTGCTTTCTGGAACCAGTGAAGGGCCCTATGATGGTCTCCTTTTAAAAGATTGGTGGTGGTTTAGTCACTAAGTTGTGTCCAACTCTTGTGACCCCCATGGACTGGAGCCTGCCAGGCTCCTCTGTCCATGGGATTCTCCAGGCAAGAATACTGGAACTCATCTCTCTATTTCTTAGATCTCTAAGGAGATGTCTGGATCACTGTGGACATGACTCGTGCTGGCTAAAATATAGTTTGGGTTCCTATGCACTCAGCTCTTGTGTTAATTCCAAGGGCCATGTGTACCTGTCATAGTGCCTCTTGATCTTAGCCAGGATGGATGCTGACTTCACCAGAAAAGTGAGGTTTTCCAGAAAATGTGACTGATGGCTGGATTCTTCACCACAGAAAGGCTCCTGTTTGATTTAGACTCAGGGCAGTGGTGTTTTTTCTCCTGTACTCTAAGGACCCGCAGTGCTGAAAAGCATGTGGAGACCCTCAACTTCAAAGGGGAATAATTGCTGAGGGCTGGAATTTGAAGTTCTTTTTAGCACCCAACAACTTAAATCATAATCAGCTTTTATTATTGTTGTGGGAGAAAAAAAATACATTTCAAAGAAATATGAAAAGTCAGAAAGTTTAATTGACTCCTGACATTTTCAAAATGCTTGCTTAGTATAAGTGAAAAAAAAAAATTAAAAAATCTCTCCAGCTACAGCTGTCTTATACTTAGTCAGTTCAAAACTGAATCATAGGCTGAATATCAAATCTTATAATATATGTTTACTCTCATTTTTTCCAACATGCCCAACTCTATAGAAAATACAAGTCCTACCAAATATCAGTGCCTTTCTTACAATTATATACACAACTTATCTGACATCACCATTGAAAATGGCTTTTCATTTAAATTAATTTTAGATGTTAAATATATACTATTTAGCTGCTAATTTTTATTGTAAAGATTTTTTTCTGTCACAGATATATTGACTGTTATTTAATTTTAATGATAAAACTAATCATTCCTTCAATTTAAAAAAAAAGGTTCAAATGTTTACTTTTTATATTGCAGGCGTATTAAATACATAGGAGCTTAGCATTGTATCATAAAACTTATATGTATCCTGTACTCTCTTTACATCTAGTAATAATTTTGCCTTGAAGTGTGTTTTATTTTCTTTTAAAATAGCTATCTACAATGTATGTTTAGTATTTTCTTAAGTTACACTGACTTACAACATTTTAACTTACAACTTTACAACAACTTTACCTTTAACTTACAACATTTTGTTTCCTTATTTTTAGGAGTATCTCATATAGAGCATATAATTTTATTTTTTGCTCTTTCTTTTATCCAGTCTGATCAATCTTTTGTAAGTTTCATCTTTTTATATTATTGTTATTATTGTCATTTTGACTCATTTATATTTTCTATTGTTTTCTGTTACTTTATATTTTTTTTCATGCTTTCTTATCTTCTTATTTGCTTAACTCTATGTCTTTCTTCCATAGTTTGGAACTTAAAGTCTCTAGCCTTTTTTTTTAGTTATCTTGGAAAATGTAACGTGTATATTTAAGTTCACAGGGTCAAGAGTTAATAACTTTAATCATCTAACAAACAAGGCCGTTCGGAATGCTTTTCCTCCAGCCACCCCTCTCCCCATTTGTTTGCTGCTTTTGTCCAGTATCTTAGTTCTGTTTTGATTTTATTTTTACTCCAAGAATTAATTATTAGTATTATTATATAATACAGTCCATGTTTCAGTTTATTCACGTACCATTTTTTTTTTCCCATGCCATTCCTTCTTTCTTCTTGATTCTGCTATTACTTTCCTTTTTCATGAAATAGTCAGAATTTCATGTATTAAAAATCTATGAAAGTGAAAGTTGCTCAGTCCTGTCTGACTCTTTGCAGCCCCATGGACTATACACTCCATGGAATTCCCCAGGTCACAATACTAGAGTGGGTAGCCTTTTCCTTCTCCAGGGGATCTTTCCAACCCAGAGATCGAACCCAGGTCTCCTGCATTGCAGGTGGATTCTTTATCAACTGAGCCACAAGGGAAGCCCACTGAACATGTAACAGTTCAGTTCAGTTCAGTCTCTCAGTCGTGTCTGACTCTTTGCGACCCCATGAGGGAGGGAGGGAGGCACGCCAGGCCTCCCTGTCCATCACCAACTCCCGGAGTTCACTCAAACTCATGTCCATTAAGTAGGTGATACCATCCAGCCATCTCATCCTCTGTCGTCCCCTTCTCCTCTTGCCCCCAATCCCTCCCAGCATCAGAGTCTTTTCCAGTGAGTCAGCTCTTCGCATGAGGTGGCCAAAGTACTGGAGTTTCAGCTTCAGCATCAGTCCTTCCAATGAACACCCAGGACTGATCTCCTTTAGGATGGAGTTGTTAGATCTCCTTGCAGTCCAAGGGACTCTCCAGAGTCTTCTCCAACACCACAGTTCAGAAGCATCAATTCTTCGGCGTTCAGCCTTCTTCACAGTCCAACTCTCACATCTATACATGACCACAGGAAAAACCATAGCCTTGACTAGACGGACCTTTGTTGGCAAAGTAACGTCTCTGCTTTTGAATATGCTATCTAGGTTGGTCATAACTTTCTTTCCAAGGAGTAAGCGTCTTTTAATTTCATGACTGCAGTCACCATCTGCAGTGATTTTGGAGCCCAAAAAAATAAAGTCTGACACTGCTTCCACTGTTTCCCCATCTATTTCCCATGAATTGATGGGACCAGATGCCATGATCTTAGTTTTCTGAATGTTGAGCTTTAAGCCAACTTTTTCACTCTCTTCTTTCTAGGAAATTACTAATAATACTTTCCTTATTTGTTTGCTTACAAAGGTCTTTGTTTCACTCTGGTTCTTGAAAAATCGTTTCCTTGGTAAAGAAAGTAGGTTGACAATTATTTTCTCTCTGTCCCCTCCAGAATTTACAACAATGTGCTTTATGTCCCACTATGGCTGTTGAGGATACAGCTGCTGGCTTAATTTTAGTTCCCTTAAAAATAATCTGTCTTTTCCCTCTGCTTTCAAGTCTTCTCTTTGTTATAGTTTCTTTGAAATCTCTCTGTGATGTATCTGGGTGAAGATTTCACTTTTATTCATTCTTTGTGGGATTTTTCTTTTTAGCTTCCAAAATTTGAAGATTTATTTTTAAAATAAATTCTGGAAATTTTTCAGCCAATATAGCTTCAAAATCTTCCTGTTCACCAACATTTATATAGTCTCCTTTAAGAAATATGAATATATAGATCAGAGCTTTCATTTTATTTTCTATGTTTTTTTTTTACCAGATTTTTATTTCTTTCTGAGCCTTTGGTTTAATGTACATTTATCTTTATTTCAGTTCATTAATCCTGTCTTCAACAATGTCTAATCTGGTCCTTAATCTGTAATTTGAATTTTTTATTTAAATATTTATACTTTCCTCTTTAGAAGTTCTATTTGGCTATTTTTCAAATATGCTTGATCAATTCTGAATATATCTTGTTACTTAATACATTCAAGAGTTTTATTTCATTCCTTTAAATATATTAAACGTGTCTGTTTTATACTTGTGCCTGGAAATTATAATATATGCAGTGCTGCTGCTGCTGCTGTTCGGTTGCTAAGTCGTGTCCAACTGTAGCCCACCAGGCTCCTCTGTCCATGGGATTTCCCAGGCAAGAATAGTGGACTAGGCTGCCTTTTTCTTCTCCGGGGATCTTCCTGACCCAGGGGCCACACCCATGTCTCCTGCTTGGCAGGTGGTGGATTCTTTACCGCTGAGCCACCTGGGAAGCCCAATATATGCAGTACATCTGACTTGAATTCTGTACATGTTATTTCTGACAACTCTCACTCTTGCTGGTTTGTTTCCTCATAACTTCTGTGATTTTTTTCCACTCTGTGTTCATTTTCTTTTGAATTTATCTGTGAGGATTTTTTAAAATCTAGTTTTAAAGCACATCCCTCCACAGTGGTTCTGTATTTGCTTCCACATCAGGGAGCATTGCCATCCCAGGACTCTTTTGTGTTTTTTGTTGTTATTGTTTTGTTTTTTGTTTTAGAATTTTACTTTTTTGAATTATTTTAAATGTTTTTATTTTATAGTGGAGTATAGTATTAATTTACAGTGTTGTGTTAGTTTTAGGTATATAGCAATTTGATTCAGTTATACATATCTCACAGAGTTGGAAAGCAAACTACGGTTACCAGGACTCTTTTGTATTCATCATTTTTTTTTTTTTTAAAGCCACAGAAGTATTACTAAGCCATGTCCAAATCAGTGTGACTAAAAACTGTGTCCTGCTTTTTTTTCTTTTTCAACTCTTCCAGAGATGAGGATAAGACTGAAGCATATCCTATGCACTCCTCAAAAGTAAGGTTTTTTCCCCTGGTTCATTTGTTAAGCAAACTCTAGGTGTCCATAGTTGCGTGAGGTTCTCCAGTTCTTCAGTTTATTTCCCTTGGGCCTCTGGCTTGGCCTTCAGTTACCAGAATGAATAGCTTAAAAAACAAACAGTAATACACAAACACTCTCATGGCTCTTAGCAGATACCTACATGCTGCTGCTGCTGCTAAGTCACTTCAGTCGTGTCTGACTCTGTGTGACCCCACAGACGGCAGCCCACCAGGCTCCCCCATCCCTGGGATTCTCCAGGCAAGAACACTGGAGTGGGTTGCCATTTCCTTCTCCAATGCATGAAAGTGAAAAGTGAAAGTAAAGTCGCTCAGTCATGTCTGACCCTCAGCGACCCCATGGACCGAAGCCTTCCAGGCTCCTCCGTCCATGGGATTTTCCAGGCAGGAGTACTGGAGTCGGATGCCATTGCCTTCTCCCAGATACCTACATAATAAATACCAATTCCAGAACTCACTTACTCCTCTTAGTTTGTGCTTTCTGAAGTTTCTGATTTCTGGAAAATTCTCTTTTTTAAAGCCAAGTCAGCCAAACAATTTTTAAAAAAATATATATATATATATATATATGTGTGCGTGCTAATTCGCTTCAGTTGTGTGGGTCACTGTGGACTGCAGCCCGGCAGACTCCTCTTGTCCATGAGATTCTCCAGGCATTTCCTTCTCCAGGGGATCTTCCCGATCCAGGTATTGAATATAATACTATAATACACACACACACACACACATTTGTCTAATGCTTTCAGGTTTGCTGTCCTAGGAGGGTATCTCTAAACATTGTGCTCAGTTGCTCAGTCGTGTCTGACTCTTTGTGGCCTCATGGACTGTGTAGCCTGCCAGGCTCCTCTGTCTATGGGGATTCTCCAGGCGAGAAGACTAGAATGTGTTGCCATGTCCTCCTCCAGGGGATCCTCCTAACGTAGGGATCGAACCCAGGTCTCCCACATTGCAGGCGGATTCTTTACCGTCCAAACCACCAGACGTCTACCAAATTGTTGGGAAGGGAAGTTCCTACCCTCTTAAGTAGAATTACTCAGCATTGTTTGATCTTTTGTGTTGATACTTAGGGTTTCAATATAAATAATAGTTCTTTTATTGCATCAAATACAGTAAGACACACAGCACATAGTAGGAGCTCATTACATGACATTTGGATAAATGGCAGTCTCAAGACTGATTTATTTATGTAAACTACTTTCCACTACATTATATATATACTTTCCTACTATTTATATATTATATTTCCACTACATTATATTGTCCTGGATTTCTATGAGTTTTGGTTAAAATCAAATGCTCTTAATGCTTGTGGGCTTGCCTACCTATATAGGAATACCCCACTCACTCCTTGACTCTAAAATATACCAACTTTCCCCCATGCGTATATTTAAAATAGCCTTGTATTCTATTTATAGAAATAACACATTGTGAAAAGAAGAGAATAGGTAGCCCTTGAAATTCCATCACCAGTTGTACTCAGACAACTTCTGTACCCTTTCTGTTTTTGTGTGCCCCTTCTACACATGACTGAACGTGTGGGCCATCAAAAGGGAAAGGAGAGCACCTCACCCAGCAGCTTTACCTGAGCTCCCATCAAGGGACAAAAGGAGATGGAGCTTCTTCCCTTCCCAGAAAGCAAAACTGATGAAAAAACAGGTAGAACAGCTCAGCTAAACAACTGCATTATTTATTTTTGTCATACAACTTATTAGTGGCGAAAAACATTTTAAATCTAGAGTAGACTCTTACACTGGCAGATTGCAAAGTACTTCTTATGTTTAGTTCAAATTCTCCAGCTTCGTTACATCATTCTTTGAGGTGTATGTAAACTTCTCAGATCTTACCCTAAAATAGGCTACCAAAGACACAGTGGCCATTCCTCCAAATATTGCTTTATTGGCATATGGTTTTTCTATATTGTTTTCTATAATTTATTATAATACTAATGCCATAGGTGAGAGTAAAGTGTGTGCATGGTTACATTCCTACCATTGGGCTTGAGATAGAGTTGATATTTTACATTAACTCTATCTCAAGCCCAATGGTAGGTATGTAACCATGCATGTTACATCAACTCTATAAGAGTAGAGTAATCTACTCTTTATAAGAATAGAATCTTATAACCTACTTTTTTCATTTAACAACATATGATGTAAGAGTATCACAATATAATTATTTTAACAAATGTATAGCACTCTGATGTGATGGTGTTCTGCAATTTGTTTTCCTTTTTGGAAGAGGTTGATTTTTTCCCAGCTGTTTACTGTTGCAAATACCTTATTATGAACCTCTTCCTGTATAAAATTAGAAAAGTTCCTGATCTTTTTAAAGCAAATGAAACTGTTTCTGTAAATTACTAATGTGCTGCTTCTAACTTCTCTGGGATAGGAAACCTGTAAAACAAGCTTATTAGAAGTAAACTTATGAGAAAAGCTAATAGGCTCCAAGGGAAGATTAAATCCATGGACTTTGTGACATTTTGATGTTATAAAAGCCATTTGTGGTTTTTTCCCTGCTTTCAGGCTGGTCCAGATGGTGAGTGTGGCCTAATCAATACCTTCCTCCAAATACGAGGCACTGAATTTCTATAGACCTGGCTGAAAAGCAGAGGATACTTTGCTCTATCTGCTGTATGCTCATTCATGTTTGACTCTTTATGACCCCATGGACTGTACCTCACCAGGCTCCTCTGTACATGGAATTTTCCAGGCAAGAATACTGGAGTAGGTTGCCATTTCCTACTCCAGGAGATCTTCCCAACCCAGTTGAACACAAGTCTCTTGTGTCTGTTGCCTTGGCAGGCTGATTGTTTACCTGGAAAGCCCAAATAAGTTGTTAATTTAGTTTAGAAGAAGCAGATATATAAAGTAAAACTTCATTTCTGGTGATCCCATTAGGTCATTATATATGTGTTTGTGTATATGTGTTTAATTATAATAGGCAAAATTTTACCTGTCCTAACAAGTGTCTCCATAATGGAAATAAATAAGTATTTTATTTTTTTTTTAATTTAATTTAATTTTTATTTTAAATTTTAAATGAGTTTAAGTATTTTTAAAATTTAGCATTTGCAAAAAGTGGCTCAGATGGTAAAGAATCTGCATGCAATGCAGGAGACCTGGGTTTGATCCCTGGTTTGGAAAGATACCTGAGAAGGAACAGGTAACCCACTCCAGTGTTCTTCCCTGGAGAATTCCATTGACAGAGGAGCCCAGCAGGCTGCAGTCCATGGAATCACAAAAGGTCAGACACGACTGAGAGACTTTCACACAGACACACAATCATTTTCAAAATTTAGTATTTGCAAAAAATGTATGTTTATTCAGTAGATAAAACTTTGAATATTTCTACCAAGCTAATAGTGTAAACATTCGATTAGGATAACTGAGGATCATCTGAATGGGTCAGAATTTAGCATTTTTTAATATTGTATAAAATATGCTTTTATTGTTTTCAAATACAAAGAATAATTCAAACTGTGCTAATAAGGAATTGCCTAGAAGAAACCATTATAGGCAATTCCTTATTAGCACAGTTTGAATTATTCTTTGTATTTGAAAACAATAAAAGCATATTTTATACAATATTAAAAAATGCTAAATTCTGACCCATTCAGATGATCCTCAGTTATCCTAATCGAATGTTTACACTATTAGCTTGGTAGAAATATTGCTTCATCTGGAGACACTTTTAATAATGCTGAGGATAATTAATGCCAATAAGAAAGAAAAATGAGTTTGGCTCCTGAGCAGTTAGAATTAAATACTATCATATATAGAATAATTATTTTGTATAGTTTAGTGAAAATCTCTAGATACTTAATCTTGCTTTATTCTTGCCTGAGGAATACATTAAAGTAACAAGTCTTTGTGAATTGAAGCCATCTATTTTGGTTCTGTTTATGTCTGATTCTTTTTCCCTTTTTCTAATTATCTGCTACACCAGATATGTGGGTGCTGATTTTATAGTAAAGTTTATATTTTGAGAGTAAAGATTTATGTTAGGCACATAGCTGTTCGTGAGTCTGGGTGAACTCCGGGAGCTGGTGATGGACAGGGAGGCCTGGCGTGCTGCGATTCATGGGGTCGCAAAGAGTCAGACACGACTGAGCGACTGAACTGAACTGAACTGAAATATTTTCTTTAGTTGTGCCTTCCTTGTATGAAAGAGGGTGGAGAGGTCAAATTAGCAGTAGAGAGCTAAAGGGGGTGTCATTTTTAAGGCAGCCTTATATTTAATACGTTTAATAGTTTTTCTGATCTTGGAAATGTATTTGTACCATTCACCATAGCAGAATATCTCCGTCAAATCCACTCATCCTCTCACCTTCCCTCTCTTGGACTTGCCATTCTTGTGGTCACTCTGGCTTGAAAAGATAATTATTTCTGAAGCTTCTACCCTTCCTCTCCCCACTCAATCTGGCTTCAGTTCTTGAGGTTCTATTTCTTTTATAACTTGTCTGTTCATCATAACCTCTACCAGCCAAGGGTCTTTTGCATTTTTCCTGGATGACTGCAAGCATATCCTACTTGGTCCTCTTTATTTCCAGAACTTTCCATCTCTTTCTAGATATTTTCATATCCATCCTTTTCTCTCATTACTCTAATCATGTCACTTGCCTACTTAAGTCTTTACTTGCCTTCTTTTGAGCTTACTATAGCATTGAGGGTCTCCTTTTTCAGTTTTAACCTCTTTCTAGGTTTATCTCCTCCTGCTCCATTTGTCCTAGGGCCAACTTACCCATACTGCTTAGTGCCTAAGCTGCTTTTGTGGGTTCATGAAAGTGTTTTAATTTTAACATGCTTTAAAATCAGGAGAAAAATGAATATAATGACAGTAATGAAGATTAATTATGATGCCAGGCTGCAAATATTTACCTTTATACCAAAACAGTTATAAAATATAATTTTTCATGTATTTCAGTGGAGAAAGGGGTCCACAAATGCAGAAGTGCCTAGGGCTCAAGAAGTTTATAATGCATTTGTGTTTCATGCATTCCAGTCCAGCCTGGTGTGATGTCTCATTGTTCCTTTCACACCTTTCCTGCTTTGATTTCATCACTGTTGTTCTCTTTACCTAGAAGATGTATCCAGAATTAACCCCTCCAGTTTTTCATAACAAAACCGTACTCATACTTCAAAGCACAAATGGCTATTTTCCCTCATCTTTTCTAATCTCTTTTATTTGCTTTTTTCCCCCTGATTTATTTTAATCCATCCCAAAACACTTATTCTCTGCATTGTTATCCATTTTTAACTCAGCAGTTATTTATTGAGTATCTACTGTGTCAAGCTCTAAACAAGATGGTGGAGACTAAGAAAAATTAGACGCTCGCCTTTCAGTGGATTCTCATCTTACTGGGAGAGCAAAGACAGGAAAGCAGATAATTATTAGACTGTCATGTGATGATGCTGTAGTAGAGGTTCATTCCAGGCATACCTCTTATGTTGTGGAGTTCGGAGTTGCAAAACACACTTTGGAGGACACTCAAGAGAGTGGAGTACAGTTTATTACACCAGTGGGTCCAAGGGGAATCAGTTCCCAACAAGGACCCTGATGTTTCTGAGAGGTCCAGTTTTATACCCCCTACTACATGACTGGTTACATGTTAGCAACCTCTTTGTTGTATATGATTGAGTTTTACAACAAGTAGGTGCTCAGATCAGATCAGATCAGTCGCTCAGTCGTGTCCGACTCTTTGCGACCCCATGAATCGCAGCACGCCAGGCCTCCCTGTCCATCACCAACTCCCGGAGTTCACTGAGACTCACGTCCATCGAGTCAGTGATGCCATCCAGCCATCTCATCCTCTGTCGTCCCCTTCTCCTCTTGCCCCCAATCCCTCCCAGCATCAAGAGTCTTTTCCAATGAGTCAACTCTTCACATGAGGTGGCCAAAGTACTGGAGTTTCAGCTTTAGCATCATTTCTTCCAAAGATATCCCAGAGCTGATCTCCTTCAGAATGGACTGGTTGGATCTCCTTGCAGTCCAAGGGACTCTCAAGTCTTCTCCAACACCACAGTTCAAAAGCTGTCT